>NC_044037.1:143649487-143949487 GCF_901765095.1 Microcaecilia unicolor
TCTTCCCATGATTCAAGAGAACGATTGGCTATGCTTTCTGGACTTAAAGGATGCTTATACTCACATCTCGATACTCCCAGCTCACAGGAAGTATCTTAGATTTCGGCTGGGAACTCGTCACTATCAGTACTGTGTACTGCCCTTTGGTCTGGCATCTGCGCCCAGAGTGTTCACAAAGTTCCTAGCGGTAGTCGCAGCATCGCTACGCAGACTGGGAGTGCATGTGTTCCCTTATCTCGACAATTGGCTGGTGAAGAGCAACTTGGAGGCAGGCACTCTACAGTCCATGCAAATGACTATTGAGGTGCTAGAACTACTGGGGTTTGTGATCAATTATTCCAAGTCCCATCTCACCCCAGTTCAAAAATTAGAATTCATTGGAGCATTGTTAAACACAAAGACAGCTCGAGCTTATCTTCCCGAGGTGAGGGCAGACAACCTCCTGTCCCTAGTGTCTATGGTTAGAGCATCTCAACAGATCACGGCTCGGCAGATGTTGAGACTTCTGGAGCACATGGCCTCCACGGTTCATGTAACTCCCATGGCACGCCTACACATGAGATCAGCTCAGTGGACCCTAGCTTCCCAGTGGTATCAAGCTGTGGGAAGTCTAGAGGATGTGATCCAACTGTCCACTGACTTTCGAAATTCCTTGCAGTGGTGGACGATTTGATCCAATTTGACCTTGGGACGTCCATTCCAAATTCCTGAGCCGCTAAAAGTGCTGACGATGGATGCATCCCTCCTGGGGTGGGGAGCTCATGTAGATGGACTTCACACTGAAGGAGCTTGGTCCTTTCAGGAAAAAGGTCTTCAGATCAATCTCCTGGCATTGCGAGCAATCTGGAACGCTCTATCGGTTTTCAGAGACCGGCTGTCCAACCAAATCATTTTGATTCAGACAATCAGGTTGCCATGTATTATACCAACAAGCAGGGGGGCACCGGATCTCGCCCTCTGTTTCAGGAAGCCGTCCAGATGTGGCTTTGGGCGCACCATCATGGCATGTTTCTCCAAGACACTTATCTGGCAGGCGTAAACAATAGTCTGGCCGACAGACTGAGCAGGATAATGCAACCTCATGAGTGGTCCCTGAACATTGGCGTAGTCCACAAGATCTTCCGAGCGTGGGGCACCCCCTTGGTGGATCTTTTTACCACTCATATCAATCACAAGATCCCTCAGTTCTGTTCCAGGCTTCAGGCCCAGGACAGACTGGCGTCCGATGCCTTTCTCCTACATTGGGGAACAGGTCTTCTGTATGCGTATCTTTCCATACCTCTAATAGGGAAGACTTTGTTGAAACTCAAACAAGACTGCACAACCATGATTCTGATAGCACCTTTCTGGCCGCGTCAGATTTGGTTCCCTCTTCATCTGGAGTTCTCCTCCGAGGAACCGTGGAGATTGGAATGTTTTCCGACCCTCATCACTCAGAACGAGGGGTCGCTTTTACATCCCTACCTGCAGTCCCTGGCTCTCACGGCCTGGATGTTGAGAGCTTAGAATTCGCCTCCTTGGGTATTTCAGAGGGTGTCTCTCGAGTCGTGCTTGCTTCCAGGAAAGATTCCATCAAGAGGTGTTATTCTTTCAAATGGAGGAGGTTTGCCGTCTGGTGTGAAAGCAAGGCCCTAGATCCTCTTTCTTGTCTTACACAGACCCTGCTTGAATACCTTCTACACTTGTCAGAGTCTGGTCTCAAGACCAACTCCGTAAGAGTTCATCTTAGTGTGATTAGTGCTTATCGCCGTTTAGAGGGTAAGCCTATCTCTGGATAGCCTTTAGTTGTTCGCTTCATGAGAGGTTTGCTTTTGTCAAAGCGCCCTGTCAAACCTCCACCAGTGTCATGGGATCTCAACATCATTCTCACCCAGCTGATGAGAGCTCCTTTTGAGCCATTGAATTCCTGCCATCTGAAGTACTTGACCTGATTTAGAGATGGGAGTAACTAGCGAGGTAATTAAATTTGCTGATGACACAAAGTTATTCAAAGTCGTTAACTTGCGACAGGATTGTGAAAAATTACAGAAGGACCTTACGAGACTGGGAGACTGGGCGGCTAAATGTGGCAGATAACGTTTAATGTGAGCAAGTGCAAGGTGGTGCATGTGGGAAAAAAGAACCCGAATTATAGCTATGTCATGCAAGGTTCCACGTTAGGAGTTACGGACCAAGAAAGGGATCTGGGTGTCGTCGTCGATAATACACTGAAACCTTCTGCTCAGTATGCTGCTGCGGCTAGGAAAGCGAATAGAATGTTGGGTATTCCATTTCATCAAGCAGATCAATCCATAGACTGGTGGGTTGTGTCCATCTACCAGCAGGTGGAGATAGAGAGCAATCTTTTGCCTCCCTATATGTGGTCATGTGCTGCCGGAAACTCCCCAGTATGTTCTCTATCTCAGCAGGTGTGTGGTCACACAGCAGCAGCTCTGGTTAGGTCTCCAAGCCTAATTGTTTAGGTTTTGTTGAGTACCTGGGGTTGAGGGCTCTTCTTGAGCAAGTGAAACCTGGTGGTTCCAGGTCCCTCCTTTTCTCCCCCCTCCCGCTGGCTCCGTGTTCAAAAAAAAAAAAAAGTAGACGTCCTTGAGAGAAAAACGTCTTTGGTTGCAGCTGCTCACTGGGACTCCAAATCATTGCAGTCGGAGCGAGAAGCAGGTAATTTTACCTTTTCCTAGTGAGCAGGGGGTTCCCCGAACGGTCTCCACGTGGCTATGGCGTTGGATGGCAAGGGCGCGAAAAGACGCTTCCCGGACCGCGTGCGCGCGTCTAGCGGGGAAGCAGGGGGTTCAATGGCAGAGACACATTTTTTGGGTGCCTTTTCGGAGTCGGAAGAGTTCCCTGGGTTTTCCTCCGGTGCGGCGGTTTTTCCCGCCTTAGGCACCCATCCCCCGCTGGCTGCCCTCCTGGTTTTGGCCGGCCACGCTGCTCGGACGGCTTCTTCTTGGGCCACCCTTGAGGTGGGAGACGTTAATAGTATGGTTGCCCTTGACTTGGGCGACAGTAAAAAGTCGGCAAAATTAAAGCGCCATTCTTCCCACGCGGCTCCTTCGCGGAGTGTCACGGCAGACACCATTTTGGATGCGCAGCGTGCCTCTCCCCCGCTCTTGGGAGCGCAGGTTGAGAGTGCCTCTAGGGCTATGGCCCAGGCTGCAGAAGTGCACAGACATCTTGCTGCTGCATCAGGCTTTTCTTATGTAAAACGCTGCCCCTGCTCCCCTGTCTGATAAGGGTGATGAGGCCTCCATGATCAAGCGCCCTCGGGTGGATCTCCAGGCCCTAGGGGACTCTGTCTCCTCTGATGTGGATGAGGGCAGCGTATCTGAGTTCTCCCAAAGGTCCTTAGGGGATTCTTTGGAGGAGACTGATCCTTGCTCGGATGGAGCGGATGACCCCTCTGCAGCGCGGCTTTTTTGCTTGGAGGATTTGCCCAACCTGTTAGTGCAGGCCATGAGCATTTTAAAAATTTCCTCGCCGGAGGAAGGCCCTCTCTCAGCCTCAGCTGGCTCAGCCATTATGCTGGGAACTAAGCGCCCGCCTAGAACCTTCCACGTTCATGAAGCCATGCAGACTTTAATTACGGCTCAATGGGATTCCCCTGAAGCGAGCCTTAAAGTAGCCAGGGCTATGTCCTGTCTGTATCCCCTGCCTGAGGGGGAACGGGAAGCCTTTCTCTGGCCTACAGTAGATTCTTTAATCACTGCGGTGACTAAGAAAATGGCTCTGCCGGTGGAAGGTGGCACTGCCCTGAAGGACGCTCAGGACAGGAGATTGGAGGCGGCCTTAAAGTTGGCCTTTGAAGCGGCCGCCCTGAGTTTGCAAGCCTCGGTTTGCGGCACCTATGTGGCCAGGGCGTGCCTGACTGTTTTGCAGAAGGCTTCCCCCTCGGATTCTTCCTTGAGGGCGGACTGGTCGGCCCTGGAGTCAGGCTTGGCCTACTTGGCAGACTTGCTGTATGATGTCTTGAGAGCCTCGGCTAAAGGTATGGCTCAGACAATCTCTGCCCGGCGGTGGCTCTGGCTTAAGCACTGGTCGGCTGACCATGCCTCAAAATCTCGCCTAGCCAAGTTGCCTTTTAAAGGCAAGCTGCTCTTTGGGGACGAACTGGACAAGATTGTGATGGAGCTCGGCACATCTAAGGGCAAGAGGTTACCGGAGGTCAGGGCACAGGCCGGCAGTGTTTGCCCTGGTTCCTCCAAGGGCCGATTTCAGGAAGCCCGTCGGTATCGCCCAGGCAAGTCGACCTCCTCTTTCTCCTCTTCCTTCAAGCGGAACTTCTCCCCCAAGCAGCATTCCTTTCGCAGGGACCGCCGTCCCGGAGGTTCATCCTCCGGCCCTCCCCCAGGGTCTCGTACCCAATGACGGGACCCTGGTCCATGGCCCAGAGCAGATAGGAGGACGGCTATCCTCGTTTCTGGGAGAGTGGACCAGGGTAACTTCAGACGCTTGGGTTCTGGAAGTCATCAGAGACGGCTACAAATTGGAGTTCTGCCGGCCCTTGAGAGACGGCTTTGTGAACTCTCCCTGCAAGTCTCCAGTCAAAGCAGCGGCAGTGCAGCAGACTTTGGACAACCTGATCCGCCTGGGCGCGGTGGTCCCAGTGCCAGTAGATCAACTTGGCAAGGGACGTTACTCCATTTACTTTGTGGTGCCAAAGAAGGGAGGTTCTGTTCGGCCTATTCTCGACCTCAAGGGAGTCAATCAGGCCTTGAAAATACAGCACTTCCGGATGGAGACTCTCCGCTCCGTAATAGCAGCGGTGAAAAAAAGGAGAATTCCTGGCATCCTTGGACATCAAGGAAGCTTACTTACTTATTCCCATCTGGCCGCCTCATCAGCGCTTCCTGCGCTTTGCAGTCCTGGGCCGCCATTTCCAGTTCAGAGCCCTCCTGTTCGGGTTGGCTACTGCTCCACGGACCTTCTCCAAAGTAATGGTAGTCATCGCGGCTTACCTCCGCAAGGAAGGAGTGCAGGTCCATCCCTATCTGGACGACTGGCTGATCCGAGCCCCCTCTTATGCAGCGTGTGGGAGAGCTACGGACAGGGTTATTGCTCTTCTGAGCTCCCTCGGATGGATCGTCAACTGGGAGAAAAGTCAGCTGCGCCCGATTCAGTCCCTGGAGTATCTGGGAGTTCGATTCGACACCCAAGTGGGCAGAGTGTTCCTGCGAGACAACCGGAGCGTCAAGCTTCGGACCCAGGTGGACCAGTTCCTAGCATCCTCTACACTTCGGGCTTGGGACTATGTGCAGCTGTTGGGCTCCATGACGGCCACGATGGAGGTAGTGCCCTGGGCCAGGGCCCATATGAGACTACTACAGCACTCTCTTCTGCGGCGGTGGACTCCAGTTTTGGAGGATTACGTTGTACGCCTTCCCTTGGATCCAGCGGTGTGCAAGGCGCTGAGTTGGTGGCTGAGGCCAGACAAGCTGTCCACAGGAATGCCTCTCATGACCCTGGAGTGGGTTGTCATCACAACAGACGCCTGTTTTACGGGCTGGGGATCCCACTGCCTGGGAAGGACACCGCAGGGGCTCTGGTCTCCGGCGGAGGTGAAGTGGTCTGTCAACCTCCTGGAACTCCGAGCCATTCGGTTGGTGTTTCTAGAGTTTCTCCCGGTCCTGGTGCTGAGGCCAGTACGGGTCCTGTCAGACAATGCCACGGCTGTGGCCTATGTCAGTCGCCAGGGAGGTACCAGGAGCGTCCCTCTAGCCAAGGAGGCCATGAAGCTATGCCTGTGGGCAGAAGCGAATCTGGAACAGCTGTCGGCGGCCCACATTGCGGGAGTCATGAATGTCAAGGTGGACTTTCTCAGTCGCCATACTTTGGATCCCGGAGAGTGGTAGCTGTCGGCTCGGGCGTTCTTAGACATCACGAAGCGCTGGGGCCAGCCGAGCCTGGATCTGATGGCGTCCTCGGCCAATTGCCAAGTGCCACGGTTTTTCAGCAGAGGACAGGACCCTCGATCTCTGGGGGTCGATGCTCTTCTCCAGCAGTGGCCGGCACAGGAGCTTCTCTAAGTGTTCCCGCCCTGGCCCATGATGGGCAGAGTGCTAGGCCGGGTGGCAAAGCATCCGGGCCGGGTGATCCTGGTAGGTCCGGATTGGCCCAGACGCCCCTGATATGCAGACTTAATCAGGCTCTCAGTGGACAGCCCTCTGAGGCTGCCAGCGGAGCGGGGCCTTTTGCGTCAGGGTCCCGTGGTGATGGAGGATCCCTCCCCCTTTGGTCTTACGGCCTGGCTCTTGAGCGGAAGCGGCTGAGGAAGAAGGGCTTCTCAGACAAGGTCATCGCCACTATGCTGAGAGCGAGGAAATGCTCTACTTCTACTACTTACGCCAGGGTTTGGCGTACCTTTGCATCGTGGTGCGAGGCAGGCTCTTTATCGCCCTTCACTGCTCCAATATCTTCAGTGTTGGTGTTCCTGCAAGAGGGTCTGGAGAAAGGCCTGTCGCTCAGTTCACTGAAAGTCCAGGTGGCGGCTCTAGCTTACTTCAGGAGCCGTTCGAAGGGTGCTTCCCTGGCTTCGCAGCCAGATGTGGTGCGCTTCCTCAAAGGAGTTAATCACCTGCGCCCTCCTCTGCACTCAATAGTGCCTACATAGAATCTCAATCTGGTGCTACGGGCCTTGCAGAAGCCGTCCTTTGAGCCCTTGTTGAGGGCATCGCTGAAGGACCTGACGTTGAAAGCGGTCTTTTTGGTGGCTATCACTTCAGCCAGAAGAGTTTCCGAGCTCCAGGCACTCTCGTGTCGAGAGCCGTTCCTGCGGTTCACTGAGGCAGGAGTGTCGATTCGCCCAGTGCCTTCCTTTCTGCCCAAAATTGTTTCTCGCTTCCATGTGAATCAGCAGCTTTGTCTACCCTCCTTTCATAGGGAGGATTACCCAGAGGAGTACCCTGCTCTCAGATGTCTGGATGTCAGACGAGTCATCATCAGATACTTGGTAGTGACCAATGACTTCCAGAAGTCGGATCGCCTGTTCGTGCTGTCCGCAGGCCCTTGTAAGGATGTGCAGGCATATAAGCCTACTGTGGCATGTTGGGTCAAGGAGACAATTGCAACAGCTTATGTGGCTGCAGGGAAGCTTCCGCCTATTCAGCTGAAGGCGCACCCTACTAGAGCACAGGCGGCCTCGATGGCAGAGTCCAGATCCGTCTCCTTGGAAGAGATTTGTAGAGCGGCTCATACCTTCTCACGACATTACCGCTTGGATGTGGCTGCTCGGGCCGAGGCCCAGTTTGGAGCTTCGGTGTTGCTTTCAGGGATTTCCATGTCCCGCCCTGGGTGAGTACTGCTTCAGTACATCCCACCAGTCTATGGATTGATCTGCTTGATGAAATGGAAGGTAAAATTATGTATCATACCTGATAATTCTCTTTTCATTAATCATAGCAGATCAATCCATAGCCCCGCCCAGACATCTGTATTGTTTTTGTTCTGGTTATATTTCAGGTTCAAGTTTAATCTTCAGTTCCTGTTCAGGAGGACTTCGTGTTCAAGTTCTTTCAATTGGATTTTCCTTGAGTTGAAACGATTTTGTGTTACAGTGAGCTGCTGTTTCCTCTCCCCCCGTTTCGGCGGTGGCTGGATTGATAACTAAATTATGCCGGTGCTCCCTCCCGCTTCGTGCGGCAGTAGGATAGCTTTGTATCCCTCCCGCTTCGGTGGTGTTTGGGTAAGCCAGCGCCTCCCGCGGTTGCGGTAGCAGGATAAGTCAGATCCCCCTGCATCGGTGGGTGTGGTGTCCCTCCCCCGCTTCGCGGGGATGAGCTGGACGGATTTCCCTCCCCCGCTTCGGCGGTGGTGAGCTGGGCAGAGTGTCCCTTTGTGGTTGTAATTCTCTATGTGCTGAGTCCTGCGGATGGAGCTTTGATATCGACATACTGAAGAGTTTCCGGCAGCACATGACCACATATAGGGAGGCAAAAGATTGCTCTCTATCTCCACCTGCTGGTAGATGGACACAACCCACCAGTCTATGGATTGATGTGCTATGATTAATGGAAAGAAAATTATCAGGTATGATACATAATTTTACCTTATTAGGAAAGGTATGGAAAACAGGTGTGAGGATGTTGGTATGCCGTTGTATTGCTCCATGGTGCGACCGCACCTTGAGTATTCTGTTCAAGTCTGGTCGCCGCATCTCAAGAAAGATGTAGTAGAATTAGAAAAGGTGCAGCGAAGTGTGACTAAAATGATAGCGGTGATGGGATGACTTCCATATGAAGAAAGACTAAGGAGGCTAGGGCTTTTCAGCTTGGGGAAGAGATGGCTGAGGGGAGACATGATAGAGGTATATAAAATATTGAGTGGAGTGGAACAGGTAGATGTGAAGCGTCTGTTCACGCTTTCCAAAAATACTAGGACTAGGGGGCATGCGATGAAACTACAGTGTAGTAAATTTAAAACAAATCAGAGAAAATGTTTCTTCACCCAACGCATAATTAAACTCTGGAATTTGTTGCCGGAGAACGTAGTGAAGGCGGTTAGCTTAGGAGTTTAAAAAGGGGTTAGATGGTTTCCTAAAGAACAAGTCCATAAACCACGATTAAATGGACTTGGAAAAATCCACAATTCAAGGAATAACATGTATAGGATGTTTGTACGTTTGGGAAGCTCACCAGGTGCTCTTGGCCTGGATTGGCCGCTGTCATGGACAGGATGCAGGGCTCGATGGACCCTTGGTCTTTTCCCAGTGTGGCATTACTTATGTACTTATGAAAATCACGCAAAATCCACCACAAAGAAAATGTTCAATATGATGTGGGTACTAAAACGCGTGAAACCATATCTACCCCTAAAAACATTCCGCAACTTGGTACAATCCACAGTACTTACCCACGCTGACTACTGCAATAGTATCTTCATAGGCTGTAAAACCCATATCCTAAAAAAACTCCAAACTACTCAAAACGCGGCAGCTAGACTCATCCTTGGGAAGTCACGATTTGAAAGTGCTACACCGCTTTGTAAAAAGCTCCATTGGCTCCCTATCAAAGAACGAATAAACTTCAAAGTCCATACACTGATTCACAGGATCATCTACGGAGAATCTCCAGGATACATGACCAGCTTGATTGACCTTCCAATAGAAACAGGCAGAATCCTCTCGAACCTACCTGTACCTACACCTTCCCAACTGCAGAGGAATAAAGTACAAAACCACCCATGAAACCAACTTCTCCTTCAAAGGCAGTCAACTCTGGAATGCCCTACCAAGATCTATCCGAGCAACCAATAGCTACCTACCCTTCCGGAAACTGATGAAAACCCACCTCTTCAAGCAAGCTTACCCAAATGACCCGACTTAACCTGGGGGCCCTCCACACAACAGAACAGACAACAATCCATATCATCTTAGACCTCCTTACCCTACCTATTCCACATCTACCTCATTACCCATCCCCTACTAATTCCACTATATCACCCACCAATACTACCCTTTCCCCCTGCTCATCTCATATGTACAATAATATACGTTCTCTCTACAACACCTTGTAACCTTACCACTATGTAAGCCGCACTGAACTTGCTATGAGTGAGAAAGCGCGGGGTATAAGTGTAACAAATAAATAAAATAAATAAATAAAGCCAATATGGCTTTAGTGAAGGGAAATCTTGCCTCACCATTCTATTACATTTCTTTGAAGAGGTGAACAAACATGTAGATAAAAGTGAGCCGGTCAATATTGTGTATCTGGATTTTCAGAAGGTGTTTGACAGAGTACCTCAAGAAAGACTCCAGAGGAAATTGGAGAGACATGGGATAGGAGGTAGTGTCCTATTGTGGATTAAAAACTGGTTAAAAGATAGAAAACAGAGAGTAGGGTTAAATGGTCAGTATTCTCAATGGAGAAGGGTAGTTAGTGGGGTTCCCCAGGGGTCAGTGCTGTTTTTTAACATTATTTATAAATGAGCTAGAGATGGGAGTAACTAGTGAGCTAATTAAATTTGCTGATTTGACAAAGCTATTCAAAGTAGTTAAATCGCAGGAGGATTGTGAAAAATTACAAGAGGACCTTACGAGACTGGGCGTCTAAATGGCAGGTGACGTTTAATATGAGCAAGTGCAAAGTGATGCATGTGGGAAAAAGGAACCTGAATTATAGCTACGTAATGCAAAGTTCCACATTAGGAGTCATGGACCAAGAAAGGGATCTAGGTGTCGTCGTTGATGATACGCTGAAACCTTCTGCTCTGTGTGCTGCTGTTATAATATATCCCAACTTTTGGAATGCAATTCCGACAAGATTGAGAGAAATGCAAAACCTGATGGCGTTCAGAAAAGAACTTAAAAGCTACTATTTATTGAGATCTTTGAAGGAGTTTAACCAATTTCAGACACGTTAGTTGTATGGCATCCAGTTTGAGTACTTATGACAATTATTGATGATTAGATGTTTAACAATTTTATTATGTATGTAATTATGTAAACCGCCTATAACATTTTGTGATAGAACGGAATATAAGTTTTTAATAAACAAAAATGTCTAATCTGAGCAGCCAAATAATAAGACTTCAAATCAGGTACCCTAACCCTCCCAATTCTTTATGCTTTGTTAGGATATGATGAGATATTCTAGGTCTCCTACTTTGCCAAATAAATTGAGATAACAGTCATTGCCAATGACTTAGTATATGGAAATTGATTGGTTTAGGCAATTCTTGGAATAAATAAAGGAACCTAGGAATAGCATTCATTTTTACTATTGCTGTTCTCCTCAACCATGAATAGGAAGGATCCTCTATTCCGTTCCCAAAGGTCTACTTAAATCTGGTTAATCATAATTAGCATGAAATAGAGAAGTAATTGTGGCGTAACTTTTTATTTATTTATTTATTTATTTATTTTAACACAATTGATATACTGCTAGGGCCTACACTTAGGCATAAAATGATTTATAGAAACATAGAAAAATTAAGGCAGATAAAGACCATATGGCCTATCCAGTCTGCCCATCCATGGCATCTACTTTTCCTTTAACTCCCTTAGAGAGATCCTGTGTACTCGTCCGGTTTCCTTAAATTCAAATTCAGTTTTCATCTCCAGCACCTTCATCAGGATGCCATTCCATGAATTCACCACCCTTTCCATGAAGAAGTTATTTCCGCAGGTTACTTCTGAGTCTCTCCCTTTTCACCTTCATCCTATGCCCCCTCATTCCAGAGTTTCCTTTCAATTGAATTCAGTTGAAAGAGACTCACCGCCTGTTTTTTTGGTCTCTTATGATTTAGATGATAACATGACTAACTTACTCTGTTGTTTCTGTGGATTCTGGTAATAATATTGGCTTGAGACATCTAACGTGGGTCTTGTTAGGTGGGGGAGTAGGGGAATACAAATCAAGATGTTTCTAACAGATCTCTTTTTCTGATATTGTTGGGATAAGTGCTGTAAACCCTCCTAAGGAGGTGAGACAATTAGAATTATGGAAACTAGTGGCTAAAATGGAGTCTGTTGTCTCTAGTTGTTGAACTCAGTTATGCCAATGTACAGGGAAGACATCAGTTAAAATGTCATTTTTGGGGGTTAAATTAGCTAATTATGAGAGCAAGATAGTCGATCTGGGAGGAAATCTAGTTGATGTAGATAAATCTTGTAAATGTTTTATTAAAGGGAATATGGTGATAGCTAATAGGATGGAAGAAATGGATAAAGTTATTCACTATTATAATTTACGTTTCCTAATTGTCCCTGGTCGCAGACTAAAAGAAAAAAGGAGAAGCAGGGAAGGGAGGGGGCTATGCAGTACTAGGAAAGGAGATAGAAAAGAGGTGGATTTTCAGGGCTTGTTTGAAGGCAGAAAATTTTTTTGACATTTAGGGGGAGGTCATTCCAAAGTTTAGGGCCCAAATAGTGGTAGACAGTCATATAATTGAGGGTGGCAGGATGGTTAGAAGGTTGTGGTTGGCAGAGTGAAGGCGTGTAGGGTCTGGTGTAATAAATTTGGCTTTTTATTCACATTTTGTGTCTGCGTCTTCGGAGTTCTTCCGCTCTTTTTGTTTTTTCTGGCAGAGTGAAGGCAACAGAGAGAGAGGTATAGGAGATGAGGAGGTTATTAAAGTAGGAGGGGGCAGAAGGGAGTCTAGATTTGTAGCCTATGAAAACGATTTTATATTTGATATGAGCGGAGATGGGAAGCCAGTGTTCTATTCGGAGCTAGGGAATGACGTGATCAAACTTGTGAGCATTGTGCAGGAGTTTAATGGTGGTAGATTGAACCAGTTGCAGTCGTTTGAGAGAGTAAAGAGAGAGACCTGTGTAGAGAGCGTTGCAGTAGTCAAGATGTGAGATGACCTGAGCCAGGATGTTGGAGTTCAGTAGAACAGCAGGAAGAAAAAGATGAATGGAGCGAACACGATGGAGTGCAAAGAAAGAAGAACTGAAAATAGAGTTTATCTGACGTTTGAAGGTGAGGAAGGAATTAAAGATGACACCAAGAATCCTGACAGAATTCTTAAAGGGTTGACCATCCAATGGGGAGGGGAGGGAGTTGGAACGGGAGGATGGAAAAAGGATGTATTCGCACTTAGTGATATTAAGAAAGAGAAGGTTAGACTTAAGCCATAGAGAAACCTGAGAAAGACGGGCATTGAGGCGGGAGAGGGAAGAAATGTCGCTGAGCTTACAGAACATTTGAATATCATCTGCATAGCAGAATCGGGTGCAAGTGTGGTCTTGGATAATAGTGAGGAATGGTGCGAGGAAGATGTTAAAGAGAGCGAGAGATAGAATAGAGCCTTGAGGCACGCTCTAGAGAAGAGAGAGAGACTGAGTGGAGGAACGGTTAAAGGAGAGCTGATAAGAGCAACCAGAGAGATAACTAGAAAACCAGGAAAGATCAGCGCCAGTGATACCGATCAAATGAAGATGTTGGAGAAGAAGCATGTGATGACCAGATTAAAGACAGAGAAGTCTAGGGAAACCACGATCACAGAGCAGTGTTGGTCAAATGAGGTGCAGATGAGATCACGAAGGGCCAGTAATAGTATCTCAGTGCTGTGATGGAGATGGAATTCTGATTGATATGGATGGAGGGCATTGCTTTGTTCAATGTGCTGGACCAGTTGCCAGTTTTTCCAAAACCTTGGAAAGAAAAGGGAGATTAGAAATTGGGCGGAAGCTGGAGGGCAGGGAGGGGTCTTGATGGGGCTTCTTGAGGAGAGGATGAATGCGTGCAAGCTTCCAGGCGGAAGGAGCAATGCTGTCAGCAAGGTATGATGAAAATGAGAGGAAGTAAATTAGAAATGAGATGGTGGGAGCGGTGCTTCATCAGAGTAGCAGGCCAAGGGTCAGAAGAGGATGAAGATGCATGGAGGGATGCAAGGGTATTGGCAATAGATAAGGCAGTAGGGGGATTAAAAGATGACCAAGTGGAGGAGGGGCAAGGAGGGAGGGGAGAATAAGGAGACATAAAAGTGTGTGTGTGTGTGTGTGTGGGGGGGGGGATTTAGTGACAGTAGTGGAGAAGGGAGGAGCCTGGAGGTGGAGGAGGGTGAGGGTGCAGATTGAAGGGCGGATTGGAGGGAAGCTGTTTTAGAGTGTCAGGTGACTGCGAAGTTGTTCAGGAGAAGGGTAGGGGGTCCTAGTTGGGTGAAACTGTGGAGGACAGGGCAGTAGAGTTAGACATGGAAAAGGGTTTGGTGATGGTTAAGGGAGTGAGGGATCTGTTTGCTGTAGTAGTCACCCTTAGCACAGTGTAAAGCATGTCAGTACTCTTTGTAATGAAATAGAAAGATGGCCTGATTTGTAGGCAGGTGGAGGTGAGAGCGATGGAGGCAGAGAGATGGAGCAAACCAGGGGGCTGCCTGGGGGCGGGGTTTAATGGAAAGGTGCATGCTGGTCAAGGACAGAGGACAGCACTTGATCAAGCAGGGAGACACCCTGGTTGAGGGGCAGCGACAGAGATGGGGGTATCAGCACAGGAAAATGAAAACAGGGGTGAGTATGCCTTGGTGGAAGAATCCAAGAGCGGTGCAAGACAGGAAAAGGACCCATTTAAATGGAAAGTTGGCCTTAGCTTGTTCCTAGTTATCTGGCCCTAAAGTAAGTTTGAGTGCCTCGGTTTTATCAATATTTACTTTAAACCCAGATACACTCCTGTAACATTTCATTTCTTGAGGAAGGACAGGTAAACAGACACATATGGTTGTGAGAGAGATAAAATAACATCATCAGCAAAGAGGGCTATTTTGTGAGTAGATGAACCTATTTGTATGCACCTAATATCTACATTACTTCTTATTCGTTGAGCAAAGGGTTCCATTACTAGTGCAAACAAGGGCGTTGATAACAGGCACTCTGTAGAAATATGCTGTCACTTGCTTTCTAGTATCCTTGTAATCTTCCACGATCCTTTGCCCCTTGGGAGGACCCTTCAGCCCTCGGAGATAAACTCCTTGGCTGATATAAGAGAGATACATCTGACTCAGAGTAAAATCTTTATTGGTATATCTCTAAGCCAATACAAAGTGATTGTTCTTTCTGGAGCAGAGATGGCACACAGCCAGCAAGACGTTCAGGCTGAGCTACAAGGCTGCTCAGCTAGGCTTTCTCATTCTGCACTTGTTGTAAGTTTCATTTCTTCTAAATCATGTGATTTCTTCTATTCTAACTTATTGTTCATATAAGGGAATTTCCTGTTCCTGTTTTCTTACCAACCTCTCCTGCTCCAATCACATGCACACTTTGTGGTCATTGGTTAATCCCTTACCCCATACACGTTATCCCAGCATTCAGCAACAGAAAACAAATAAGTTGCATGAAACACCTGGCTTCTTCTTCTCTACACACATATTTGTGGAGGAACATCTTCTTTGGAGGGTTCTCAGTCTCACTTCACCATCAAGGTTATATCAGTTTTTGTCTGCCATATATGGGCTGCATAGCTTCAGTTCGTCATGTGTTTCTCCTTGTCATGTGATTTACAGAAGTGCATAACAATATTAGCTATTTACTGATAATCAAGGCTCATGCACTCTGTATACAGGCCGCAGTAGGGACAAACGAAACTTATGCTAATCACAGCAGATCTGAGTGCTTGCAGGCCAAGCAGAGGAAGGAATATACATCTAGTACCTCTACCTAGTGGAAAGTTGGTGGTATAGGTCCCGTTTATCTTAATGCATGCTGTTTGGATTGAGAAAATCCTTTTTCTTCCCGGAATTTTTGCAAAACTGAAAACTTAAAAAGGTCAGTGAACATGGTCGAACACTTCTGCATTGACTGCTAAAACCATAAATGGAATCTTTTCTGCTTGGGCTACCCATGAAAGATGTAAACTGCATTTAATATTATCCATAGTTTGTCTCCCAAGGACAAACTGCTTGATCAGGACTGATCACAGATGGTAACTGACCTTTAATTCTTTAGGATGTGTGTTCCATAAATTTGGCCTTGGCTGAAGTCTTGTGATTGTGGGTTTTTATGTTGTTCATGAACCTCAGCATAAAAAAACAACTCATGATATATGTAAACATTAGAACAGTTCCAAATATTGCTGCATAATTACTGGATGTTTTATTTAAGATGTATAGTTCTGCAGTGCAGTTAATAAAGTGGTACTGCTGTTATCCTGTTTGTGTGCCCAGGGCTAAAGATTTGTTTTCTTTGTTTGTTTTTTCTCACACAGGACAAGGTGTGGTATTGGAGCGCTCTCCCTTCAGTGACTTTGTATTTTTGGAGGCGATGCAGAAGCAGGGCTACATCAGAAAAGAATGTAAGTCTCAAATGCATTCACCAAAAAAAGCAGTCTGATGGCGTGGAAGTAACATGTTGGGAATCATCTGCCTTGGCAGAATCCCCATATATCTTCTTCTCTGGCATTGTGAAAGTGGAGGCCATCTGATATATTTGTAGATCATTCTGGGTTTTTAGAGTAGAGCAGTATATACATGTAAGAATAGTTACAGGAAAATGCCTCTCACATACTACATTGTAAACTATCTAATGCTTTTAACCATCAAAGATATTGGTTTCCCCTCTCCACAGACAATAAATTATTTTCAGTTTGAAATGCCTCAGAACTTTTTCATATGAGGTGACAGCCCATGGCATATAACCATCTCATCTCTTTACTGAAACTCAGTGAAGAACTTTGGATCTTGCTTTTCATTTCATCTAAATGTGCTTGGTTGAGAGTGCAGTATTTCTAAAAGATTCACAATGCTGCTGACTAGTTTTTTTTATTTGTATAAGGGTGCTGCTTAGAGCTGTTGTAGTTTGAGACAATTTTATAATTATCATAGCGGGCTCTTAAATGAGTGACCCACTGCTTTCATGAATAGTAGCCAATACTTGCAGCCCATCTGATCTCAACAAGGCAAGTATCCAGGCACATTGAAGTTCAAAGAGTAGGGTAGACTGGCTCTTCCAAAAGGAACCAAGGGAGACACTTGTTCAGTAATATGAATATACTGTATATAGTTGAATATAAACCCATCTGAATGGGGGGGAGTGGCTAAGATGGCATCCTGAACTCGTATTGCTCTGCTTTCTTTGCTGCAGAAACAGTTTTACTGCTAATTGAATAGTCAGTATGTTGCACTCAAAAAGGAAAGGGAATGTGAAAGCCTTACTCTTACTGGCTGTAACTTCCTCACCATTGCTGCAAATTTTGGACCGCTTCTCTGTCCAACAACCACAATTGGTGCAGGGTGGAGGCCCCACTAGAGCTACCTCGAGAGGAACCATGAGGTTCCTGGGGCAGGATGTTTCTCTTTCTCCTCCTGAAGCCACGCCTCCACCATGTCCAGCTGCTGTCAGAGACGCGATTATAGACTCGACCTTTACGGAAGGAGTTAGTTCTGGATTGCTAGTGAGGGAAATGCTTCTAAAGATGCAGCGGCTGCTACTGTTTCATCTGGGGAATGTGTGGTAGTTCTTCCCCCTCCCCCCATGGTGGTTACTCTGGAGACCTTGTGGCAAGCAATTGAAAGACTGCTTCAGTGTCGAAATCTGCTCAGGAGACTGATAATCTGTCTGTTAAGGTGGAGAATTTGTCTCAATCCATATATAAGGTTAAAAATGACTCTGTGGAGTTGAATTGGCAGCACTTAAAGGAAATGTTACAAATCTGGTAAAGGATAATGTTATTCATAGGAAGTTTGAACAGTTGGAAAACTTCAACAGGCATTTGAATCTAAGAATACTGAATTTTACTAGATCTGTTGCTGTCCTAATAGAATTGTTTCTCATCGAGGGGTAATGGAGGAGTGAAGACGGAAGTTCGGGAGCTCCAGCTTACTCTATTCTAAAACACTTCCATTTACCTGCTTCGACATTGTTGAACGCTGATCCTGAATCGTTTTGGCATTGTCTCGCACTCTGTATAGAACTTGGACAGTCTTGGAGTAAGGATTGGCATACAGATCTGCAAAAAAAGAATGCAACAAAAACCACGTGCCTGACTCGAAAATGACAGACAAAGGCACGCCTCCGCCCCTGTCTCCCAGTTCTGCATGGGCTGCAAAAATTGTATCAGAGGTGAGTGCAGCCATGGTATCTTCCTTGGAACATCATAAGTACATAAGCACTGCTACGCTGGGAAAAGACCAAAGGTCCATCAAGCCCAGCACTCTGTCTCCAACAGCAGCCAATCCAGGCCCCAAGAACCTGGCAAAAACCCAAAATTTAATAATGATCAATGGACTTTTTCTTAAGGAATCTGTCCAGACCCCCTTTAAACTCAGCGAGGCCAGCTGCTGCCACTACCTTCTCCGGCAATGAGTTCCAGAGTCTAACCACGCACTGAGTAAAGAAAAACTTTCTCCGATTCGTTTTAAACCTACCACATTCTAATTTCATCTTGTGTCCCCTGGTTCTATTATTGTTAGAAAGCGTAAACAAACGCTTCACATCTGTCCGCACTACCCCACTCATTATTTTGTAGACCTCTATCATATCACCCCTCAGCCGCCTTTTCTCCAGGCTAAAGAGTCCTAGCCTTCTTAACCTCTCCTCATAAGGTAGTCGTCCCATCCCTTTTATCATTTTTGTCGCCCTTCTCTGCACGTTCTCCAATTCCTTAATATCTTTTTTGAGATGAGGCAACCAGAACTGAACACAATACTCCAGGTGCGGTCGCACCATGGAGCGATATAACGGCATTATAACATCCTCATGCTTGTTTTCCATCCCTTTTAATACTCAACATTCTGTTCGCCTTCTTAGCTGCCGCAGCACATTGAGCTGAAGATTTCAACGTCCTATCCACGATGAGTCCCAGATCCATTTCTTGGTCCGTAACTCCTAAAGCGGAACCTTGCATGACATAGCCGTAATTCGGGTTCCTCCTTCCCACATGCATCGCTTTGCATTTGTCAATGTTGAACTTCATCTGCCATTTAGACGCCCAATCCTCCAGTCTCACGAGGTCCTCTTGTAATCTTTCACACTCCTCCCGCAACGAGATGACCCTGGATAATTTTGTGTCATCTGCGAATTTAATTACCTCACTAGTTACTCCCATCTCAAGGTCATTTATAAATATGTTAAAAAGCAGCGGTCCCAGCACAGACCCCTGAGGGACCCCACTAACTACCCTTCTCCATCGAGAATAATGACCATTCAACCCTACTCTCTGCTTCCTATCTTTTAACCAGCTCTTAATCCATAATAATACACTGCCGCCGATCCCATGACTCGTCAGTTTCCTTTGAAGTTTTTCATGAGGCACTTTGTCAAACGCCTTCTGAAAATCTAGATATACAATGTCCACCGGCTCCCCTTTGTCCACATGTTTGTTCACCCCCTCAAAAAAATGCAGTAGATTTGTGAAGCAAGACTTTCCTTCACTAAATCCGTGCTGACTTTGTCTCAGTAGCCCATGCTTTTGTATGTGCTCTGTAATTTTATTCTTAATAATAGCCTCTACCATTTTTCCCGGCACCGACGTCAGTCTCGCCAGTCTATAATTTCCCGGATCTCTTCTGGAACCCTTTTAAAAAATCGGCGTTACGTTGACCACCCTCCAATCTTCCAGTACCACACCTGATTTTAGGGATAAATTGCATATTACTACCAGTAGCTCCACAAGCTCATTTTTCAGCTCTATTAATACTCTGAGATGAATACCATCTGGTCCTGGTGATTTACTACTTTTCAGTTTGCAGAACTGCCCCATTACATCCTCCAAGTTTACAGAGAAATCGTTTAGTCTTTCTGACTCGTCCGCTTCAAATACCTTTTCCAGCACCGGTATCCCTCCCAAATCCTCCTCGGTGAAGACCGAAGCAAAGAATTCATTTAATTTCTCCGCTACAGCTTTGTCTTCCTGATCGCCCCTTTAACACCACAGTCGTCCAGCGGCCCTACCGATTCTTTAGCCAGCTTTCTGCTTTTAATATACCTAAAAAAATTTTTGCTATGTGTTTTTGCTTCTGACGCTAACTTTTTTTCAAAGTCCTTCTTAGCCCTCCTTATCTCCTTTTTGCATTTGGCTTGACATTCCTTAGGCTTTATCTTATTGTCTTCAGTCAGTTCCCTTCTCCATTTTCTGAAGAATTGTTTTTTTGGCTCTAATAGCTTCCTTTACCTCACTGTTTAGCCACGCCGGCTGATGTTTGGTCTTTTTTCCTCTTTTTCTAATACGCGGAATATATTTGTCCTGTACTTCTAGGATGGTGTTTTTGAACAGCATCCACGCCTGATTCAAGTTTTTTACCCTTTCAGCCGCTCCCTTCAGTCTTTTTTTCACCGTTCCTCTCATTTTATTGTAGTCTCCTTTTCTAAAGTTAAACGCTAGTGAACGTTGGTGAGGCCCCACCTGGAGTACTGTGTTCAGTTTTGGAGGCCGTACCTTGCGAAGGATGTCAAAAAAATGGAAGCGGTGCAAAGAAAAGCTACGAGGATGGTATGGGATTTGCGTTCCAAAACGTATGAAGAGAGACTTGCTGACCTGAACATGTATACCCTGGAGGAAAGGAGGAGCAGGGGTGATATGATACAGACGTTCAAATATTTGAAAGGTATTAATCCGCAAACTAATCTTTTCCGGAGATGGGAAGGCGGTAGAACGAGAGGACATGAAATGAGATTGAAGGGGGGCAGACTCAGGAAAGATGTCAGGAAGTATTTTTTCACGGAGAGGGTGGTGGATG
Organism: Microcaecilia unicolor; assembly: GCF_901765095.1. Taxonomy (NCBI): domain Eukaryota; kingdom Metazoa; phylum Chordata; class Amphibia; order Gymnophiona; family Siphonopidae; genus Microcaecilia; species Microcaecilia unicolor. The sequence continues at coordinate 143,669,591 of NC_044037.1, forward strand.
CTTGGAATGCCCTCCCGCGGGAGGTGGTGGCGATGAAAACGGTAACGGAATTCAAACATGCGTGGGATGTGCATAAAGGAATCCTGTGCAGAAGGAATAGATCCTCAGAAGCTTAGCTACAATTGGGTGGCAGAGCAGGTGGGGGGAAGAGGGGTTGGTGGTTGGGATGCGAGGATAGGGGAGGGCAGACTTATACGGTCTGTGCCAGAGCCGGTGATGGAAGGCGGGACAGGTGGTTGGGAGGCAGGAAAAACTGCTGGGCAGACTTATACGGTCTGTGCCCTGAGAAAGACAGGTACAAATCAAGGTAAGGTATACACATGAGTTTATCTTGGGCAGACTGGATGGACCGTGCAGGTCTTTTTCTGCCGTCATCTACTATGTTACTATGTTGATTTACTGAGTTCACTTACTTCGTAGCCAATATCAAAACCGATCATATTATGATCACTGTTATCAAGTGGCCCTCGCACCGTTACCCCCTGAACCAGATCATGAGCTCCACTAATGATTAAGTCTAGTATTTTTTCTTCTCTTGTTGGCTCCTGAACCAGCTGTTCCATGAAGCCGTCCTTGATTTCATCAAGAAATTTCACCTCCCTTACGTGTACCGATGGTTCATTAACCCCGTCTATATCCGGATAATTGAAGTCACCCATTAATATTACATTGCCCTTCTTATTCGCTTCCCTAATTTCCCTTGACATTGCTGCGTCCGTCTGCTCGTCTTGGCCAGGCGGACGGTAGTACACTCCTATCACCGTCCCTTTCCCCTTTTCACGTGGAATTTTAATCCACAAGGATTCCAATAGGGGTTTTGTCTCCTGCATTATTTGCAGCCTATCTGAGTCAAGGTTCTCATTTACATACAGAGCTACCCCTCCTCCAATCCTATCCACCCTATCGCTACGACATAATTTATAGCCCTGTATGACTGTGTCCCATTGGTTATCTTCCATCCACCAGGTCTCAGAGATGCCTATAATATCCAGTTTTTCATTGTGTGCAATGTACTCCAGCTCTCCCATCTTATGCCTCAGGCTCCTGGCATTTGCGAATAGACATTTCAATGTATGCTTGTTGTTCTGATTTTTATTACGTTTAATACATGGCATTATTAATATGTTGTCTTCTGTCTGGTCATTATTAATTTTATTTAAGTCCATCTGATACTCTATGATTTCTTTGTCATCCTTACTCACAAGTAACCCTTTTTTTCCCTATCTTGGTGATATCCTCAAAAGATACCTTCTCCCGAACCATGCGCTTTTGAGCGACTGTCAGCCTTCCCCCCGTTTCTAGTTTAAAAGCTGCTCTATGGAGATCACGTGGGACATGAGCTAAACAGCAGCGTGTTGCTGGAGCTTCGAGATCCATGCCCGAATTTAAGTGAATCCCGCTGACCCAGACCCAGTCCCGACCAGAAAAGTTGCTTCTTATATGGAAGGCACCTGGGGCGATGGCACAGCGATCCACAAAGAAAGAGAAATTAGAGAAAACAAAGACGGACAGCCCAGACAATTCCAAGATGGCAGAGGCCGACGCGACGCAGCCTGGAGGATTCTCCGAAGCACAACTCCTGCAGCTCACCACAGCGGTGGTAAGAGCTTGAGATCCAAAATGGGCAGAGATGGAGCAGAATCTAGAGACCTTGGCCACGCAGATAGATGGTGTAGGGACGAGAGTGGGAGATCTTGAGACTCGAGTATCGGCCCTGGAGGACGATAGCAGAGGCTACAGCCCTGAAATAGCAAACCTCACACAGCAGTTAAAAGAGAGCCATGAGAAACTGGAAGAGTTAGAGAATCGTTCCAGATGGAACAATATTAGGTTTGGACTGGCAGAGAATGTTCCGGAACGAAACTTGACGTGCTGGCTCAAGAATTGGCTTGCTAAGGAGTTGGCGCTCACAGACACCATAGGCCCACTTGTGATCGAAAGGGCCGACCGAGTTGGGCGGAAAATAGATGACAAAGCACGGCCGAGAGTGGTGGTAGCCAGAATTTTTAATTATCATCATAAGACAGATCTTACAAGGATTCAGGATGCGTCGAGACTCACTAAAGCATGAAGGGAATAGAGTCTTAATATTCCAAGATTTCTCAGCTGAGGTACAACAACAAAGGCGCCAATTCCACCTGCTTTGCTCAGCTTTGGTGCAGAAAGGCATACGGTTTTCCTTGAGATTTCCAGCAGTCTTAAGGATTTCGATAAGAGACCAATGGAAATCATTTAAGGTATTATCCGCAGCAACAGCGGCAGTGCGGGAGGCTGGCTTGATTGATGCTGTATGAGGCAGACAACCAACCTGGGGACGCGAGACAAACAGTAAGAATATTCCTTACGGGTTGATAGAAAGGCATGGATAAGTGATCTCCACATTCCATCTTCGAGTTTCAGAGGATGGAGATTGGGTGTTTATGGGGGAGGATTAGAAGGGAAGGGTGAGAGATAGGGGAGGTTGAAACACATCTTCACACATCACAACAAAAAAGAAATAGGCAAGAGAGAAATAGAGATGATAAAATATATGTAGAGGACTTCCAGGGTAAGCAACATGCCAGTTAGAATAATAACATGGAACATGGGGGGGGGGGGGTGGGGGGGGGGGGGGAAGGTAAGCTCCCCAATCAAAAGGGCGAAAATATTGACAGCCTTGAAAATGCATAAAGCAGATATTGTGTGCCTTCAGGAGACCCATCTCACTGATATAGAGCACAGCAAGTTAAAAAGGACGTGGGTGGGAGAGGTCTTTTCAGTGCCCACTCAAGGGAAAAAAGGAGGTATAGCAATACTTTTCCGCAAAGGATTAGCATACAAGGCGTCACTGTTGGCTACTGGGAGGGATGGGAGAAACATTATACTTAATGTGTGGATGCCAGGCCCGGAAGTCAGACTAGTAGCCCTGTATGGCCTGAATATTTACGATCCAAACTTCTTAAGGACATTGATAAGCAAATGTGTCACAAATGGAAGGGAACTGCAGAAAGCAATTAAGACACTGAAATTTCGATCGGCCCCAGGCCCTGATGGACTTCCCGGGGAATACTACAAATTATTGCCCCCAAAAGCTTTGGTACACCTGTTCGGTATATTAAAAGCAGGAAGCCGGCAAAAGAATCGGTTGGGCCGTTGGATGACCGAGGGGTAAAGGGGGCGATCAAGGAAGATAAAGACGTAGCGGACAGATTGAATGAATTCTTTGCTTCGGTCTTCACCAAGGAAGATTTGGGTGGGATACCGGTGTCGGAAATGGTATTTCAAGCGGACGAGTTGGAGAAACTTACTGACTTCATGGTAAACCTGGAGGACGTAATGGGGCAGTTCAGCAAACTGAAGAGTAGCAAATCTACTGGACCGGATGGTATTCATCCTAGAGTACTGGTAGAACTGAAACATGAGCTTGCGGAGCTACTGTTAGTGATATGTAATTTATCTTTAAAATTGAGCGTGGTACAGGAAGATTGGAGGGTGGCTAATGTAACGCCGATTTTTTAAAAAGGTTCCAGGCGAGATCCAGGAAATTATAGACCGGTGAGTCTGACGTTGGTGCCGGGGAAAATGGTAGAGGCTGTTCTCCGAGGACAAGCAGGCTGCTTGTTCTCACGACTGGGTTGACGTCCACGGCAGCCCCCACCAACCGGAACAAAACTTCGCGGGAGGTCCCGCACGCAGGGCACGCCCACCGCGCATGTGCGGCCGTCTTCCCGCCCGTGCGCGACCGTTCCCGCTCAGTTTTTTTCTATTCCGCGCTGGAGAGAGACATGTTACCGTCTCTCTCTCTGTCAGCCCCGGATAGTTTTTTCTCTTTATGAACGTGTTCACGTACTCTTTCTTTCTTCTGTAAAAAAAAAAGAAAAAGTTTGTCCCCTTGTCATCTTTTAGCCACGGGGGCGCCTCGTTGCTGCCTTGTGGCCACGCGGTCGTTTTCTTTTTCGGGTGTGCTTTTCACCGCCACCATCGACGACTTTGACTTCGCTGACGCGATTTTTCCGTCGATGTCCTCGAAGGTCCCGAGCGGATTCAAGAAGTGTGGTCAGTGCAGCCAGCAGATCTCGCAAACTGATACCCACGCTTGGTGCCTCCAGTGCCTTGGGCCGGAGCATAATACCAAGACGTGCACCTTGTGTCTCGGCTTGCGGAAGCGGACACAGGTGGCGAGGCAAGTTCTTCGGGACCGTCTTTTTGGAAGTTGCACCGGCCCCTCGACGTCGATGGCATCGGTGTCGACGGCCGGATCTTCAGTACTGGTACCGATGTCGACGAAATCGGCACCGACGATGGCACCGACCCCAGGAGTACAGGTACCGTTGGCCCGCCGGCCTGCCGGCAACGGCGGGGGTGAGCGGCCGCGCAGGCAATCGGCCCCGGCCACTCCCTCTACCCAGGGCCATCAGGACCAAACCATGTCAGACCCGATCCCTCGAGGCCGGGGGGGGGGGGGGGGGTTCTACCTCCTTTTCATCTCTAACGCCGAGCGCCGATGATGGGCACAGAAAGAAAACCAAGAAGCACCGTCATCGGTCGCCCATGGCGCACGGGACTACCAGCTCCGGCGCCTCGAGAGATGATTCGACGCCAAGGAAGCAGCAGTGCCGAGAGTAGCGTTCCCCCTCGGTTGAAGAGGTGTCGCTGCGTCAGTCCATGGGTGCTTCGGTACCGTCTCCTGGACCCGAGCAGCTTACGGCACCGACACCCACACCGGCCCCCTGCCTTTCCCGACAGCGGGCCTTGACGAGTGCCTCCGAGCCATCTTTCCAGGGATTCTGGAAGGGCTGATGCGCCAGGCTTTGCCGGCACCGGGGGTGCTTGCGCTCCCGGCGCCGTTGATGGAGGTGCCAGTGTGCTCTAGCCCGATGCCGAGGCCTCCGACACCGACGCCGCTTGCGGCACCGGTGTCGACCGCCACGCAGGTGGAATCCACATCGACGTCGATGGAGGGAGCTTCATCCTCGCCGGCGCGGGAGTCCACCGCTCGACGCCATCATCGAGGACATGGTTCCTTGCAGTCGAAACGGGCCGGTTCAGGTCTGAGCTGAAAGACCTCATGTCCGACACTGAGGAAGAGGCCTCGTGGGGGGGTGGAGGAGGACCCCAGATATTTCTCCTCAGAGGAGTCTGAGGGCCTTCGCTCTGACCCCACTCCTTCACCGGAGAGGAAGCTCTCGCCCCCTGAGAGCCTCTCCTTTGCCTCCTTCGTCAGGGACATGTCTATTTGCATTCCCTTCCCCGTGGTCTCTGTGGATGAGCCGAGGGCTGAGATGCTCGAGGTCCTCGACTATCTATCACCACCTAGAGAGTCTTCCACGGTGCCGTTGCACAATGTCCTCAAAGAGACACTGCTTCAGAACTGGCTGAAGCCCTTATCTAACCCCCCCCATCCCCAAGAAAGCGGAGTCCCAATACAGGATCCACTCTGACCCAGAGTTGATGCGGCCCCAATTGCCTCATGACTCGGTGGTCGTGGACTCTGCTCTCAAGAGAGCACGGAGTTTGAGGGATACCGCCTCGGCGCCCCCGGGGCGGGAGTCTCGCACTCTGGACTCATTTGGGAGGAAGGCCTACCAATCTTCCATGCTTGTGACCCGCATCCAGTCATACCAGCTCTACACGAGCATTCACATGCGGAACAATGTGAAGCAACTGGCGGACCTGGTCGACAAGCTCCCCCCGGAGCAGTCCAGGCCGTTTCAGGAGGTGGTCAGGCAGCTGAAGGCGTGCAGAAAGTTCCTATCCAGGGGTATCTATGACACCTGTGATGTGGCATCTCGAGCTGCGGCCCAAGGTATAGTGATGCGCAGACTCCTCCTGGCTGCGTGCCTCTGACCTGGACAACCGCACCCAGCAACGACTTGCGGATGTCCCTTGCCGGGGGGATAACATCTTTGGCGAGAAGGTCGAGCAGTTGGTGGACCAACTACACCAGCGGGAAACTGCTCTCGACAAGCTCTCCCACCGGGCGCCTTCAGCATCCATCTCAGCAGGTGGCCGTTTTTCCCGGGCCAGGCAGGCTGCGCCCTACGCCTACAACAAGCGTAGGTACACCCAGCCGGCCCGAAGGCCTCCTCAGGTACAGTCCCAGCACGCTCGTTCCCGTCAACAGCGTGCGCCCAAGCAGCCCCCTGCGCCTCTACAGCAAAAGCTGGGGACGGGCTTTTGACTGGATCCATGGGAACATAGCCGCCATCAAAGTGTCCGTACCGGACGACCTGCCGGTCGGGGGGAGGTTGAACGATTTTCACCAAAGGTGGCCTTTGATAACCTCCGACCAGTGGGTTCTCCAAATAGTGCGGTGCGGATACACCCTGAATTTGGCCTCCACTCCACCAAATTGCCCACCGGGAGCCCAATCCTTCAGCTCCCATCACAAGCATGTACTTGCAGAGGAACTCTCCACCCTTCTCAACGCCAATGCGGTCGAGCCCGTAACACCCGGGCAGGAAGAGCAGGGATTCTATTCCAGGTACTTCCTTGTGGAAAAGAAAACAGGGGGGATGCATCCCATCCTAGACCTGAGAGGCCTGAACAAATACCTGGTCAAAGAGAAGTTCAGGATGCTTTCCTTGGGCATCCTTCTACCAATGATTCAGAAAGACGATTGGCTATGTTCCCTGGATTTAAAGGACGCTTACACTCGCATCCCGATACTGCCAGCTCAGACAGTATCTCAGATTCCGTCTGGGGACACGGCATTCAGTATTGTGTGCTGCCCTTTGGGCTCGCCTCTGCCCCACGGGTGTTCACGAAGTGCCTCGTGGTGGTCGCGGCGTATCTACGCAAGCTGGGAGTGCACGTGTTCCCGTATCTCGACGATTGACTGGTCAAGAACACCTCGGAGGCAGGGGCTCTCCGGTCCATGCAGTGCAACTATTCACCTCTTGGAGCTGCTGGGGTTTGTGATAAATTACCCAAAGTCCCATCTCCAGCCAGCCCAATCTCTGGAATTCATAGGAGCTCTGCTGAATTCACAGACGGCTCAGGCCTTTCTTCCCGAAGCGAGGGCCCACAACCTCCTGTCCCTCGCTTCCCAGACCAGAGCGTCCCAGCAAGTCAGCTTTGCAGATGTTGAGACTCCTGGGTCATATGGCCTCCACGGTTTATGTGACTCCCATGGCTCGCCTTCACATGAGACCTGCTCAATGGACTCTAGCTTCCCAGTGGTGTCAAGCTACCGGGAATCTAGAAGATGTCATCCGCCTGTCCCTCAGTTGCCGCATTTCGCTGCACTGGTGGACCATTCGGACCAATTTAACTATGGGACGTCCATTCCAAATTCCGCAGCCCACGAAGGTGCTGACGACGGATGCATCTCGCCTGGGGTGGGGAGCTCATGTCAATGGGCTCCACACCCAGGGGCTGTGGTCCCTCCAGGAACAAGATCTTCAGATCAACCTCCTGGAGCTCCGAGCGGTCTGGAACGCACTGAAGGCCTTCAGAGATCGGCTGTCCTGCCAAATCATCCAAATTCGGACAGACAATCAGGTTGCAATGTATTACATCAATAAGCAGGGGGGCACCGGATCTCGCCCCCTGTGTCAGGAAGCCGTCGGGATGTGGCGTTCGGCCTGCCAGTTCGGCATGCTTCTTCAAGCCACATACCTGGCAGGCGTAAACAACAGTCTGGCCGACAGACTGAGCAGAGTCATGCAACCGCACGAGTGGTCGCTCCATTCCAGAGTGGTACGCAAGATCTTCCGAGAGTGGGGCACTCCCTCGGTGGACCTTTTCGCCTCTCAGACCAACCACAAGCTGCCTCAGTTCTGTTCCAGACTACAGGCACACGGCAGACTAGCGTCGGATGCCTTTCTCCTCCATTGGGGGAACGGCCTCCCATACCTTTGATGGGGAAGACCTTACTGAAGCTCAAGCAAGACCACGGCACCATGCTTCTGATAGCGCCTTTTTGGCCCCGTCAGATCTGGTTCCCTCTACTTCTGGAGTTGTCCTCAGAAGAACCGTGGAGATTGGAGTGTTTTCCGACTCTCATTTCGCAGAACGACGGATTACTTCTGCACCCCAACCTTCAGTCTCTGGCTCTTACGGCCTGGATGTTGAGGGCGTAGACTTTGCTTCGTTGGGTCTGTCTGAGGGTGTCTCCCGTGTCTTGCTTGCCTCTAGAAAGGATTCCACAAAGAAGAGTTACTTTTTCAGGTGGAGGAGGTTTGTCGTTTGGTGTGAGAGAAAGGCCCTAGAGCCTCGTTCTTGTCCTGCACAGAACCTGCTTGAATACCTTCTGCATTTATCAGAGTCTGGTCTCAAGACCAACTCAGTAAGGAATCACCTCAGTGCGATTAGTGCTTACCATCATCGTGTAGAGGTAAAGCCATCTCTGGAGAGCCTTTAGTCGTTCGATTCATGAGAGGCTTGCTTTTGTCAAGGCCCCCTGTCAAGCCTCCTGCAGTGTCATGGGATCTCAACGTCATCCTCACCCAGCTGATGAAACCTCCTTTTGAGCCACTGAATTCCTGCCATCTGAAGTACTTGACCTGGAAGGTCATTTTCTTGGTGGCAGTTACTTCAGCTCGTAGAGTCAGTGAGCTGCAAGCCCTGGTAGCTCATGCTCCTTATACAAAATTTCATCATAACAGAGTAGTCCTCCGCACTCACCCTAAGTTCCTGCCAAAGGTGGTGTCGGAGTTCCATCTTAACCAGTCAATTGTCTTGCCAACATTCTTTCCCAGACCAGATACCCGCCCTGCTGAATGTCAGTTGCACACATTGGACTGCAAGCGAGCGTTGGCCTTCTATCTGGAGCGGACACAGCCCCACAGACAGTCCACCCAATTGTTTATTTCTTTCGACCCCAATAGGAAAGGGGTCGCTGTCGGGAAACGCACCATTTCCAATTGGCTAGCAGATTGCATTTCCTTCACTTACGCCCAGGCTGGGCTGGCTCTTGAGGGTCATGTCACGGCTCATAGTTAGAGCCATGGCAGCGTCAGTGGCCCACTTGAAGTCAGCCACTATTGAAGAGATTTGCAAGGCTGTGACATGGTCATCTGTCCACACATTCACATCACATTACTGCCTCCAGCGGGATACCCGACGCGACAGTTGGTTTGGGCAGTCGGTGCTGCAGAATCTGTTTGGGGTTTGAATCCAACTCCACCCTTCAGGACTCGATTTTATTCTGTTCGGGCAGTCGGTGCTGCAGAATCTGTTTGGGGTTTGAATCCAACTCCACCCTCCAGGACCCGATTTTATTCTGTTCAGGCTGCACTCTCAGTTAGTTGTTCTTCGTAGGTCAATTTCTGTTATGCCCTCGCCGTTGCGAGGTTCAATTGACCTGGGTTCTTGTTTTGAGTGAGCCTGAGAGCTATGGATACCCCAGTCGTGAGAACAAGCAGCCTGCTTGTCCTCGGAGAAAGCGAATGATACATACCTGTAGCAGGTGTTCTCCAAGGACAGCAGGCTGATTGTTCTCACCTACCCTCCCTCCTCCCCTTTGGAGTTGCGTTTTACTCATTCCTTTGCTTGTCATTCAACTGAGCGGGAACAGTCGCGCATGGGCGAGAAGATGGCCGCGCATGCACGGTGGATGTGCCCTGCATGCAGGACTGCCCGCGAAGTTTTGTTCCGGTTGGTGGGGGCTGCCGTGGACGTCAACCCAGTCGTGAGAACAATCAGCCTGCTGTCCTCGGAGAACACCTGCTACAGGTATGTATCATTCGCTTTATCAAAAACAAAATTACAGAGCACATCCAAGGACATGGATTACTGAGACCAAGTCAGCACAGCTTTTGTGTGGGGAAACCTTGCCAGACCAATTTACTTCAGTTCTTTGAAGGGGTAAACAAACATGTGGACAAAGGGGAGCCGGTTGATATTGTGTATCTGGATTTTCAAAAGGCGGTTGACAAGGTACCTCATGAAAGGCTATAGAGAAAATTGGAGGGTCATGGGATAGGAGGAAATGTTCTATTGTGGATTAAAAACTGGTTGAAGGATAGGAAACAGAGAGTGGGGTTAAATGGGCAGTATTCACAAAGGAGAAGGGTAGTTAGAGGGGTTCCTCAGGGGTCTGTGCTAGGACTGCTGCTTTTTAACATATTTATAAATGATTTAGTGATGGGAGTAACTTGCGAGGTAATTAAATTTGCTGATGACACAAAGTTATTCAAAGTCGTTAACTCGCGACAGGATTGTGAAGAATTACAGAAGGACCTTACGAGAGTGGGAGACTGGGAGATTGGGCGGCTAAATGGCAGATGACATTTAATGTGAGCAAGTGCAAGGTGATGCATGTGGGAAAAAAGGACCCGAATTATAGCTATGTCATGCAAGGTTCCATGTTAGGAGTTACGGACCAAGAAAGGGATCTGGGTGTCGTCGTCGATAATACACTGAAACCTTCTGCTCAGTGTGCTGCTGCGGCTAGAAAAGTGAATAGAATGTTGGGTATCATTAGGAAAGGTATGGAAAACAGGTGTGAGGATGTTATAATGCCGTTGTATTGCTCCATGGTGCGACCGCACCTTGAGTACTGTGTTCAATTCTGGTCGCCGCATCTCAAGAAAGATATAGTAGAATTGGAAAAGGTGCAGCGAAGTGCGACTAAAATGATAACGGGGATGGGACGACTTCCCTATGAAGAAAGACTAATGAGGCTAGGGCTTTTCAGCTTGGAGAAGAGACGGCTGAGGGGGAGACATGATAGAGGTATATAAAATAATGAGTGGAGTGGAACAGGTGGATATGAAGTGTCTGTTCACGCTTTCCAAAAATACTAGGACGAGGGGGCATGCGATGAAACTACAGTGTAGTAAATTTAATACAAATCAGAGAAAATGTTTCTTCACCCAAGGCATAATTAAACTCTGGAATTTGTTGCCGGAGAACGTGTTGAAGGCTGTTAGCTTAGCAGAGTTTAAAACGGGGCTAGACGGTTTCCTAAAGGACAAGTCCATAAACCACTACTAAATGGACTTGGGAAAAATCCACAATTCCAGGAATAACATGTATAGAGTGTTTGTACATTTGGGAAGCTCGCCAGGTGCCCTTGGCCTGGATTGGCCTCTGTCGTGGACAGGATGCAGGGCTCGATGGACCTTTGGTCTTTTCCCAGTATGGCATTACTTATGTACTTATGATGAGGTGATTCAAGAGGGCCGTTTCCCAGCCTTTGCCAATGCAGCCCTAGTAACACTAATTCCCAAAGCCGTAAAATCGCCAGAGAGACCCGGGTCTTATAGACCAATATCATTATTAAATGTAGAAGTAAAATTGTTGACAAAACTTCTGGCGGACCGGACCGCTTGGCGTCGTGTTTACCAGACATTATCGGTCCCGAACAGGTTGGGTTCATTAAAAAACGGAGAGCAGTCCATAAAGTGAGGAAGCTGTTACTGGCGATGGCAGAGTGTAAAGTAAGAGTTATCCCAGCCTGGGTAATAAGCCTAGATGCCGAAAAGGCATTTGACCAAGTAAACTGGAACTATTTGTTCCAGGTCCTGACATCAGTGGGCATAACGGGGTGGTTTACCAGAGCAATAAAAGTCCTATATACAGACCCCAGGGCCAGCGTGATTATAAATGGAAAGAGAGAGAGAGAATTTCCCATCCACATGGGCACTAGGCAGGGTTGCCCTCTCTCGCCATTGTTGTTTGTGCTTGCAGTGGAACCGCTGTTAAGACACTTAATGCAAGATAAGGAGGTGCAGGGAATTGAGGTGCTAGATCATCGGCTGAAAGTGTTTGCCTATGCAGATGACTTACTGCTATTTCTAACTAACCCCAAGAGTTCTTTGGAAGCTGTGCTAAGCGGGGTGGAGAGGTTTGGGGAGTTCTCAGGGTTTAGATTGAATCACACTAAATCATACATTCTCCCAGTCCATGCAGAAAAAGTGGGAATGTGGAAAGGCCCCCAACAGCTAACGTGGACCAAGAGACCAATCACATATTTCGGAATAAAGCTCCCTGTAAATCTGGGGGACCTATATAAAGAGAACATTAAGAGGTTACTAGCAGAGATTGAAGAGAAGCTGGACACTGCTTATCACGCTCTTAGGGTGCATTGCCCTCTACAACATGTGCATCGTACCCAAATGGCTATACGTATTCTAAACTATTCCATTATACCTGAAGAAGGAAGATGAAAAGAAATTAAGTAAAATTACACAGAGATTCCTTTGGCAAGGGAAAAAGGCACGTCTTCCACTGTCCACCCTAACAATTCCGGTGGAATATGGAGGACTAGGACTATTAAGTGTGTGGCACTTAACTGTTGCATGTGGAATGCGTCATAGTAATGACTGGTTTCGTGGAACAGAAGAGTTTTCTAATACTAGTCTGGAATTACAAATGGAGCCAGAGATACACTTTACGAATTACCTACATGTGGGAGGAGGCTCTATCCCAGAAACTTTGAGATATTCATGGATAATGCCATCAGCTAAGGCCACATGGAACTGGATATGTCGGCTGCACAAGTTCTCAGCTAGAGTGACACCATTCAGGTCCATTTGTGGGAACAGGAATTTCGCACCTGGAAACATGTATGCAGTCTTCCACAGATGGAAAAGCAAAGGGGTGGAATACCTCCTGCAGGTGCTCAACTTGGAGGGTAAGATGAAATCGTTTCCAGAATTGCAGAGGGAGTTTGGACTCGCGACAACGGACAAATTCCACTATAGACAACTCAAACACTATGTTGATACCTTACCATGGGAGTGGCTGGCAGAGGATGTACAGGAAGAGCTGGCAACAGCATTCTCCATGGAGGCGCAACAAAAGGTCCCACTCACATACTATCACCACCATATTCGGGATACAGCAGCGGAACTAGATTATATAAGTCTGGCAGAACAATGGAACAAGGACCTGTCGACCAATATCCAGGCCTCGCAGTTGCAAGCACATATCCTCTCCATCAGGCGTCTAACCACTGGGAACTACAATATAAATTTGCGTTGCGACTATATATAGCTCCTCGAAGAGCCTTCTATATGGGAGTGTCCCCGTGGGGCTCGTGTCCAAAGTGTGGAGGGGAGGGAGCGACACTTGGACACATGTTTTGGAGATGTAAGAGTGTGGAAAAATTTTGGAGAGAGCTATTATATCCTATGTATCACAGATATGGAACACGATTTGGACATATGATGCTGCCTTATTATTTGGACACCCAAGGTTGGGCACACCCAGTCCCAGGGGGTTTAAAGAGTTTGTGTCTAAGGCTACTATTACGGCCAAGCAGGTTATCTTGACAGAGTGGATTTCAACCAAACCACCTACCAGGCAACTTTGGAGAGTCAAGATGTTGTACTTAATGCGACTAGAGCGACAAGGGAATCACAACCTGGACTCGATGACAGGAAAGAAATTTCAACAATGCTGGGCTCCCTTTTGGTTGACACTCACCCCAACAGCCCGAAGTAACCTATTGAACCTTTTAAAGACAGTTTGTGAGATAAGTGATGTGTGAGGAGGTTTAATTAAGACTAATGTTTCTGATGAAGTGAAGGAATGGAGGGGAGGTGGTTTAAGATAATGGGGGGGGGGGGGGCTTGGGGGAGTTGGAAGAGGGAGAGGGGGGGAAAAGGGGGGGGGGAGAAAGAAAGCCGATACCGTTGGAATACTGTTAATTTGGCAAAGAGAAGAGGTTGAAAAGAATGTGTACATATCACGTTTCTCTTTGACACTAATTGAATGTGCCGAGGGTATTGTTATATTGAGATGTTTGCCTTAATAAAAAAAGATTGAAACATAAAAGCTGCTGTATTTCCTTTTTAAAAGTTGACGCCAGCAGCCTGGTCCCACCCTGGTTAAGGTGAAGCCCATCAGATCGAAATAGGCTCTCCCTTCCCCAGAATGCTGACCAGTTCCTGACAAATCCAAAATCCTCCTCCCCACACCATCGTCTCATCCACGCATTGAGACTCCGGATCTCTGCCTGTCGCTTGGGCCCTGTGCGTGGAACGGGTAGTATTTCAGAAAATGCTACCCTAGAGAATCTAGCTTTGAGCTTCCTTCCTAAAAGCCTAAATTTAGCTTCCAGAACCTCTCTCCCACATTTTCCTACGTCAATTCCAACGTCTCATGGATAAATTGGAAGTAGAGGAATCCAACTTTACCAACATCACTACAACAGCGTGTGTGTGGAGGATTCTCTAAGGGCCGTAGAAGATTGCCAGCCTCAGTTCGATGCACAATTTCTTAGTTTAAAAAAAACAAACTGGGGAGGTCACGTGATGCTGTGAGGGAAGGAGGATGTGTGGTGAACAAGCTGCACAGGGGACTCTCCCTCTCTACCTTTTAATCGCTATTTTCTCAGCACCAAACGACAAATTGTTGACCCAGAAGGAGTCTGAGGGTGAATGCACAAATTTGTATAAAAAAAAGACGCCGAGACGAGGGCCAGATTGCACACACACGAGTGAAGATAAAATGGCGGCCTCACCCCCGCCATCGCAATCCCTGGCAGACTTCATCCCAGAGTTAACAGAGGCGGTGGTAAAAGCTCTCGATTCTAGATTTGCTCAGCTGTCAGAGCAAATTGCGAGTATGAATCAAACAGCCGTGGAGCTATCCCGTCGTACTGGGGAGCTAGAGTGTAGAGTGGCAGAAGTGGAAGACACGACACAAGGGCAGGCAGACGCTTTGGAAACATTGACAGCGCTGACTAACGCCCAGCAACAAAATATCAAAGATTTAGAAAATCGAGCTCGGAGAGAGAACCTGAGATTCGTGGGGTTCCCCGAATCCCTTAAGGAGTCTGCCTGGCTTACTAAACTGGAGGCCTGGCTTCTGGAACATTTTCCAGCAGCGGGGGAGCGTGGCCCCATTTATTTAGACCAAGCACATCGGATTGGGCCATTGCGAGCTACAGCAGACCGCCCGAGGATAGTCATCGCAAAATTCCATGACTACTCCCAGAAAACACAGGTCTTGGGACTATATAAAAGTGCACAGGAGGGAGTTACATTTGAAGGACGTCCGATTCGGATCTTTCAAGACTATTCAGCGGCGCTGTCTTTGAAACGACGAGCGTACTCCTCAATCTGCTCTAAATTAGTGAAAAATCAGATTCGATTCATGATGCAATACCCAGCCACGCTGAAAGTACAGCACAACAACGCATGGCATTCATTCAACTCCCCAGAAGCAGTAAATGCCTGGATTGGGTCAGCACAAGGACCAGGACAATTAACCTGACTGTATTCCATTTACTAGAGCTAAGTATTGATGCTTAATGTAACTGGTGATTTTATCTCTGTTGAATTTATGACAAGCTGTTATGTAAAAGTTGTTTTGGCATAAGTTTAATATAGAGAGGTGATGTCCCCAAAACAGCACCTAGGTGACCTGCGTCGTGTTACCAAGTAAGGAGCACGACGACATTTGTGTGGAGAGGGAAAGGAAAGGGGGGGGGGGGAGAGGGGAGGGGAGGGGGTGGGTGGGAAGAGCGAGTATGGTTTGGAGTGCGAGTAAGTGAGTCGAGACGGTGGGAGTGGTGCAGACATGGTGGCCTTGAAAAGATTGTCCCTTGCTGTGGCGGCTATGGTTGTGTCCCTGGAGGAGGCTGGGCCTCCAGAGGCCTTTTTTGGAAGCACACAAAAAGTTTTGAAAGGATGCGGGAGTTAGGGGGGATGGGTAATATAGATCTCAGCATTTTCTCTTGGAACGTGTCAGGGATTACCTCCCCAATAAAACATAGTAAGATCTTGGCGCACTTGAAACGCCATAAAGCGGCGATAGCGTGCCTACAAGAAACAAAGCTAACTGATAATGAGCACGCAAAGCTGTGCCAGCAATGGGTGGGGGAATGTCACTACTCTTCTGGGAATCGTAGGAGTGGGGTGGCTATTTTAATTCGCAGAGGTGTCCCCTGCCAATCCAAATTGATCTATAAAGACACTGATGGAAGGGTGGTATTGATTCAGCTAAATTACCAAGGAAAAAAATTTTATGTATGCTCAGTGTACGGGCCTAATTTATACTGTCCGGCCTTTTTCCAGTCGCTGGCTACATTGGGCCAGAGACACGCAGATGCACCATGGGTGTGGGCGGGCGATTTCAATCAGGTTATGGACCCCTGCCTAGATAGGTCCTCCCCCAGAGCACATATGGCAGTGGGCAGGGGGAGAGGCATTCCGGCACTGTGTAAAACTCTCAGTCTGGTAGACCCTTGGAGATTATTGAACCCTACAGTCCGGGACTATACTCACCAATCTAAAGTACATCAGACATGGTCGTGCATAGATTATGTTCTTATAACACAATCGTGGTTTTTCAGAGTCAAAGACGCGATTATTGGCCCCACAGTGATTTCAGACCACGCCATAATAGGACTGGAATTGGAGTTTAATATAGGGGGGGAACCTGCCAGATTCTGGCGCTTCCCCTCCTACCTGTCCCAAGATAAATACTTAGTGGAACATCTTTGAACACGATGGGCTTATTACGTAGACACTAACGCTGCTTCCGCCCCCTCGCCTATAATATTTTGGGAAGCCTCAAAGGCAGTTTTGAGGGGGGAGGTGATAGCATTCTTAAGCAAAAGGGCCAGGCGGCTGGCAAGGGGTATCCTGAGATTGGAAACAGAATACAAACTAGCTAAAAGAGCACACATTATAAACCCCTTTAATGAAAACAGAGATCGAGTATCCACTTCGCTAGCTGCCTTGAACTCCCTAGTACACGAACAAACAAAACGACACCTTTTGGCCAAGCGGTTGAATTTTCAGCGGTTTGGCAATAAAACAGGCAGACTCTTAGCTCAGGTGGCTAGGGCAAAATCATCGCCCCATTATGTTCCACTGTTGAGGAGGTCCGAAGGGACACAAACTAACAAGCCGGAGGAAATAGCAGGCATATTCCATAATTGTTTTGAGCGAGTCTATTCTGAGCAGCCGGAAAATCAGGGACAATTGCTAGAGGACTGCCTGGCTGATGCGGGTATGCCCAGCTTGGGACAGAACGCGAAGGAACTTTTGTCTGCCCCCATAAATGCCCAAGAATTACAAAAGGTTATTAAAACACTACCGTCAAAGTCAGCCCCAGGGCCAGATGGGTTTGCAAACGAATATTACAATTTTGGGCTTATGAACTGATGGGACCTCTTATCTCATACTATGATTCCGTAATAGAGCGGGGGTTTTTCTCCCCTAGGGAGAACGAGGCGCTGATTACCCTTATACCTAAGCCTGGTAAGCCCACAGACCAAGTAGAATCTTATAGGCCCATCTCTTTGCTGAACATGGACATTAAAATATTGGCACAGGTATTGGCAAATAGACTGGCACAATTCCTCTCCCATTTAGTAGGCAATCACCAAGTCGGTTTCGTGAGAGGTCGGCACGCCACAATAAACGTGCGAAAGGTGCTATTGTCCATTGCACACAGCCAAATGCATAGAGATCCACTTTTATTAATAAGCCTAGACGCTGAAAAGGCGTTTGATAAAGTGCAATGGGACTACCTATTTCGAGTCCTCGCATATGTGGGACTGGAGGGGTGGTTCATGGAGGCCATTATGGCATTGTATCACTCCCCTTCGGCATGTATCGTGGTAAATGGGATTCAGTCGTCAGCATTTGTAGTGAAGAGAGGGACCAGGCAGGGCTGCCCCCTTTCCCCAGCGTTATTTCTCCTGTATTTAGAACTGTTCTTGTGAACAATTCTTGCAGGCCCAGGTATAGTTGGGGTGTCCCTGCCTTTGAGGTCAGTAAGGTTTTGGCTTTCGCCGACGACATCTTGTTGACACTCACCCGCCTAGCCCAATAAGTGAAGCAGTTGTTAGAAACCCTAGATGAATTTGGGTTCCTCACGGGGTTTTCCTTAAACTACCAAAAATCGATGGCCCTACCTATTCAGTCTGAGATTCGTACAGCTTGGAGAGATGAATTTCCCTTCCAATGGGCAGACTCAGAAATAAAATATTTGGGAATTCAAATACCATCAGATCTTAGTAAACTTTATGACTTAAACATGGGGACATTGAAGCAGCGAGCAATCGAACTCTTTCATAGGTGGCAGGCACTCCCACTCACATTGACAGGTCGTATTGCCCTATGTAATATGGTATTATTTCCAAAGTGCAAACAAAAAAAACAGCACCACGGGCCTTTAAAAATGGAACACAGTTCTTTAATGAATGAGCCTTGACAAAAAGACCCGTCTGTGGATGTTCAAAGGAAACAATATCCATTGACAACTGACATACCGAACAACTCTTGCATGGATGATGGCCAGTAACAAAATGATCCAGTTCTAATCGTTGATCATTGTTAGTTTGAGGCAGTGAAGATGGGGCAATAATTTCTTTTAAATTCCTCCCTCTAGTGTGTGCAATTGTAACTTTTTTATCTCGAAAGCAACTGTGTTCTTCAAGGATATGCCAGTTGTTATATATAATTTTCTGAATATCTCTTGAATAGTTGAGAACTGTAGGCTACAAACAATATCTGGTGTTTTTCTAACATCTCGTGGTTTGAGTAATTTTTCTCTGTCAGATGTTCTAGCCTGTTGAAAGCCTTTAGTAATACATTTTGAAGGGTAACCTCGATCCTGGAATTTTTTCTGTAGAGGTTTAGATTGTTCTTCAAAATCATTATTTGGCTACACAGTCTCCGGAGCCGTAGGAACTGTGATCGTGGAAGATTCTCCTTGAGACTTCTACTATGAAAACTGTCAAAGTGCAAAAACTGGTTTTTGTCAATCGATTTCTTAAAAATTGTTGTGTCAAACCCGTCCATATTTTTAATGATATTTATATCCAAAAAAGCAATAGAATTCTGATGGAATTGCATTGTAAATCTGAGATTAGGATCTAGGGAGTTGAGCCAGGTATAAAAGGTTTGCAGTCTTTCAAGATCCCCCTTCCAAAACATCAAAATATCATCAATATAGCGTTTCCACAGTTTAATTTCATCTTGAAATGGATTTGTTTCCAAAAATTCTTTTTCAAATTGTGCTACATAGAGAATAGCGATGTCTGGGGCCATAGTTGCACCCATTGCAGTTCCCTTTATCTGTTTGTAGAATTTTCCTTGAAAGCATAAAAAATTTTCTTTTAATGCTAGTGTTGCTAATTCAATAATAAAAGATGTTGGAATCCGCATGTTGTCTGTGCGATTATCAAGAATATCCTTTAAAATATTAAGGGCCTTATCCTGAGGGATATTTGTATACAGACTTTCAATGTCAAAGGTCACTAATATAATATTTTCATCATAACCTTCAAACTCGTCCAGAAGTTGAATCATATGTGCAGAATCTCTTATATATGATTTAACATATGGAATAAAAGGTCTCAAAAAAACGTCTACAAATTTAGACAAAGGTTCTAAAATTGATCCAATAGCTGCAACAATCGGTCTCCCAGGAGGATTAAGAAGTGTTTTATGCATCTTAGGTAACATGTAAATTGTTGGTGTAATCGGATACGGCACACTTAAAAAATCTTTCTCCTTATTTGTTAAAAAACCAGACTCAAAACCAAAGTTTATCCAGAAATCTATCTCTGCTTTAATTCCATAGTAGGATCATTTTCTAGAAGTTGATAAAAATTAGTGTCAGACAATTGTCGTATTACTTCTTTTATATAGTCTGTCGAATTTTGAATAACAACACCTCCTCCCTTGTCTGCAGGCTTGATGACAATTTCGCTGTTGGATCTTAGAGATTGTAACGCCTCTTTCTCATTCTTTGTTAGGTTGTAAAAAAGTCTTTTCTTTTTCTTCTCTAATACTGTCAAATCACGCATCACACAACTCTGGAAGGCTTGTATTAATGGATCAGTGATACCTGGTGGAGTCCATCGTGATTTATTTTTGATGACACTGTTGTCTTGATAATCAACCGATTGTTCTTGAAAGTAATGCATAATCTTTAATTTCCTTTCAAACCGGTATAAATCAACTCTTGTCTGAAACGGGTCATAATGATTCGTTCGTACAAATTTAAGACCTTTTTGTAAAACATGTGCTTGATCGGTGGTCAAAGTATAGTCTGATAAATTAATCACCGGAATGTCGGTGGTCTGTTGTCCTACTGATTGAAGCTGGACGTTCTCTGTCCTCGGCCCCTCCATATTCCTCCTCTCCCTCTGCCTCGTCCCCTTCCACGGTAAGGATAAGTCGGATACTGATATTTTCTGTTGTTTGTTGTTGAATATCGGTTCTCTCTGTTGTTCTTCACAGGTTGGTTCATGTCCCAAATCTTGTCTAAAAAATGATCTTGCTGACTCTCCTCAATTCTTCTGTTGATAACAGTTGAATTCTGCCTTGGAGTTGAACAAGGAGATGTGAATAGTTCGTCTGAGTCATTTCTAATTCTTTTCCTTGATCTTTCTGGGGGCATCTTGGAAGTCCCTTCACCAACTTGTGTGTTATCTTGATGTGATGTCAGATCCACCCTGTGACTCAGTTTACGTCTATTAGCTTTACTAGTGTATTTAGGAACAGCCCATGGGTATATATTACCACTCTTATAATCGTTCTCATCACGTTTAAATTTGTCATATTTGTGACGTTTAATATCTTTTCGAAAAGTGTCAATCTTATTTTGTAAAGAAGACATATGTTGATCAAAGTTTGAATCTTCAACAGACAATACATCAGTTCTAATTTGAATTTCCTTTTTCAAAATGTCAACTTTTTCTTTGGATGTTTCTATAAGTAAAATCATCAGATCTAGCGAACATTTATTCAAAATTGCACACCACTTGTCCAAGAAGATTTTATTGTCTCTAAACATCTGTGGTTCTTTCTTAATTCTTAAACCACGTGGTATGCGTTGTACCCTGCAATATTGTATCAGGGTTGCATAATGTAATTCGTTTCTTATCAAATTTTGTTTATGATTAATAACATCATGCCACTTATCAAATAACGTTTCATCCTCATTCTCATCGAAAATTGGTGGTTCCTGAAATAAATTATTTAGTCGATCCTCAGAATAACTGAGTACATTGTCCCAATTTTTAAAGGCCATCCCTCACTCGTGACTTGGATGTAACAAAAGAGAGGGAACAAAGTACAAACTAAAGTCCAAACAAAAAAAACAGCACCACGGGCCTTTAAAAATGGAACACAGTTCTTTAATGAATGAGCCTTGACAAAAAGACCCGTCTGTGGATGTTCAAAGGAAACAATATCCATTGACAACTGACATTATGACCCGTTTCAGACAAGAGTTGATTTACACCGGTTTGAAAGGAAATTAAAGATTATGCATTACTTTTTTGTTATTCAAAATTCGACAGACTATATAAAAGAAGTAATACGACAATTGTCTGACACTAATTTTTATCAACTTCTAGAAAATGATCCTACTATGGAATTAAAAGCAGAGATAGATTTCTGGATAAACTTTGGTTTTGAGTCTGGATTTTTAACAAATAAGGAGAAAGATTTTTTAAGTGTGCCGTATCCGATTACACCAACAATTTACATGTTACCTAAGGTGCATAAAACACTTCTTAATCCTCCTGGGAGACCGATTGTTGCAGCTATTGGATCACTTTTAGAACCTTTGTCTAAATTTGTAGACGTTTTTTTGAGACCTTTTATTCCATATGTTAAATCATATATAAGAGATTCTGCACATGTGATTCAACTTCTGGACGAGTTTGAAGGTTATGATGAAAATATTATATTAGTGACCTTTGACATTGAAAGTCTGTATACAAATATCCCTCAGGATAAGGCCCTTAATATTTTAAAGGATATTCTTGATAATCGCACAGACAACATGCGGATTCCAACATCCTTTATTATTGAATTAGCAACACTAGCATTAAAAGAAAATTTTTTATGCTTTCAAGGAAAATTCTACAAACAGATAAAGGGAACTGCAATGGGTGCAACTATGGCCCCAGACATCGCTATTCTCTATGTAGCGCAATTTGAAAAAGAATTTTTGGAAACAAATCCATTTCAAGATGAAATTAAACTGTGGAAACGCTATATTGATGATATTTTGATGTTTTGGAAGGGGGATCTTGAAAGACTGCAAACCTTTTATACCTGGCTCAACTCCCTAGATCCTAATCTCAGATTTACAATGCAATTCCATCAGAATTCTATTGCTTTTTTGGATATAAATATCATTAAAAATATGGACGGGTTTGACACAACAATTTTTAAGAAACCGATTGACAAAAACCAGTTTTTGCACTTTGACAGTTTTCATAGTAGAAGTCTCAAGGAGAATCTTCCACGATCACAGTTCCTACGGTTCCAGAGACTGTGTAGCCAAATAAATGATTTTGAAGAACAATCTAAACCTCTACAGAAAAAATTCCAGGATCGAGGTTACCCTTCAAAATGTATTACTAAAGGCTTTCAACAGGCTAGAACATCTGACAGAGAAAAATTACTCAAACCACGAGATGTTAGAAAAACACCAGATATTGTTTGTAGCCTACAGTTCTCAAACTATTCAAGAGATATTCAGAAAATTATATATAACAACTGGCATATCCTTGAAGAACACAGTTGCTTTCGAGATAAAAAAGTTACAATTGCACACACTAGAGGGAGGAATTTAAAAGAAATTATTGCCCCATCATCACTGCCTCAAACTAACAATGATCAACGATTAGAACTGGATCATTTTGTTACTGGCCATCATCCATGCAAGAGTTGTTCAGTATGTCAGTTGTCAATGGATATTGTTTCCTTTGAACATCCACAGACGGGTCTTTTTGTCAAGGCTCATTCATTAAAGAACTGTGTTCCATTTTTAAAGGCCCGTGGTGCTGTTTTTTTTTGTTTGGACTTTAGTTTGTACTTTGTTCCCTCTCTTTTGTTACATTATTTCCAAAGTGGACATACATGTTTCAAATGCTACCTTTGTGGTGGAGGGGTAGAGAGTATAGGTGGCTCAGGAAGAAGTTAAATACATACTTGGGGCAAGGTAAAAGAGCCAGACTACCGTTGACCAAAATAATGCTTCCCCGGACCAAGGCTGGGCTGGGTCTCCTGGACTCCATTGCCAGTAGTGGCTTGTTCTCCATTGCCAGTAGCCTTAGGCACATTTCAGATTGGTTCCGTTCCAAAAATTCCTTTTCTTGTACTGACACTGAGATTTCGCTGGTTGGCCCATTGCACTTTGCATATTGGTTACAGGCCCCTTCGGGAAAGTTGCCCAAATTAGGACCATATAAATATATTCTTGTCCCCTTAAGAGCCACCTGGAGATGGGTGTGCAGGCGTAGCGGTAGGGATAGAGAGGTCTCCTTGTTATTACCGATACAGGGTAACTTGGAGTTCCCGGCGGGGCTCTCCTCGGCCATTTTTCGGAGGTGGGCCTCCTCTGGGTTCCACTATCTATACCATGTGGTCTCAGAGCAAGGGGCCATCAAGCCATTTAGGGACCTGTGTGAGGAATATGGCCTGGGAGTACTACTTAACATTTCTAGAGTGCTACTAGGGTTACGCAGCGCTGTACAATTTAACAAAGAGAGACAGTCCCTGCTCAAAGAGCTTACAATATAATAGAGTACAGGAAACCTTTGCATATTACCAGATAAGACATTATGTTAACTCCCTACCCTCAGCTGCATTAACTCAAGAATCGTGGGAAGAGTTGAACGAACTACTGGGCTTAGAGGCACAGCTTCGGGTCCCTTTGAGCTATGTTCACAAACACTTCAGAGATTCAATGCCTGAACTTGACCTTGAGAGAGTGATGCAGGAGTGGAACCAAGAGTTGAATATTAGCCTTCAGCAGGAACAAATAGCAATGTGCCTCCGGGCAGCCTATAAACTTACTGAAAATGTGGCATGGTGTGAAATTCAATACAAGTTCCTGCTACGCTTGCATATTTCCCCTCACAGAGCATTCCGAGCCACCCTGCGAGAATCGGACACTTGCTCGAAATGCGGGAGAAGTGGTGCTAATCTGGGACACATGTATTGGAATTGTCCAAGAATTCAAGCTTTTTGGAGGTCGCTGAGCGACCACGTGTCACAGATGTGGTCCTGCTAGTGGCGTCCACTCCCAGGACAACTATTTGATATTTTTAAGACACAGAGACTGATGCCAGTGGGCTATAAATCATTCTTGAAAAAATCCACATTGATGGCAAAGCGAACTATCCTTCAGTTGGACACTGCAGGCCCGAGTGTAGCACATTGGAGATCGGCCATGATTCATTGCTGCTCCTTAGAGAAAAAGGGAACCACGGATCTCGCCTCAAAGAAAGGGGACACATTTTGTAAAACCTGGTCCCTGTTCTGGGACACTGTCACTCCAGTAGCCAGAGTCAGATTTTGAATTGTTAGAGAGGGGGGGGGGGGGGGAAGGGTTGGGAAGAGGTTGGGGGGAAACACAGGGGGGGGGGGAGGGAACAAGAAAGAAGGGGGGAATTGATATGGAAAAACTATCCAATTTGTACATCTTCTTGGTTTTGTTTTTGTAGTGTTCTTTGTTCTGGATATCAATAAACAGATTTACATTTAAAAAAAAACTGGATGAACTAGAAATTCGCTCACAGAGAAATAATCTCTGGTTGGTGGGCCTTCCGGAGGCGCTTCCTGAACCTGATCTCTGTGCATTTCTGGAAACGTGGCTATCAGATGCTCTCTCTCTGCCACGTACTACTGGTCTTTTGCTAATTGAACAAGCACATTGGATGGGACAATGGCGTGATTCGTCGACAAGACCAAGAGTGGTTATATTTTGCTTACTTAACTATGTACATAAATTGGCTATCCTAAAGGCGCTACATGGAGGCAAACAGCTGTAATGTGGGGATCATACAATACTTTGTTTCCAAGATTATTGGCCAGAGGTATCTACTGCACGGAAAACATTTGCCCCTCCCCACCCTGCACGGACTTAGTAAAACGCCATATTAGATTCAATTTGGCATATCCAGCAAAGCTGAGGATCTTTCATAATGGAGCCACCCATGTTTTCACCTCTGCATCCGAAGCTTCACGGTTTGTGGCGAGTATAACATCTTCTCCCCCTCATTGAATGTTATATAGAACTTTTGTGATATTACAGGCTTGGACATATGGAGAGTTATGAAGAGACATAGGATGATGGCATTCCAATTGCTTTTGGTAAGGTCATCAGACTCACGCAGATGACAGATCCGGAGGTTGGAAAATATCTAACTTACCTATTTAATTGGTCTGTCTTATTCCAGTTTTGTCGAGTCACTGTAGCATCTGCTCATGCTACTAAGCTCTCTGGTAAATAGTAATATTAAGGAGACACATACACATAAAGGATCTACAGCGCGGGAAACATTTCCCGCCCCCCCCCCCCCCCCCCCCCCCCCCCCCCCCCACTGCAGAGTGCAACGCCATTTTCGATTCAATTTGACACATCCAGCAAGGCTGTGGATCTTTCATAACGGAGCCACACATGTTTCCACTTTGCATTCAGCACCTCAGTCTGTGGCGAGTATAACATCTCCTCCTTGTTGACGGGCAAATAGAACATTTTTGCTTCTACAGGATTGGACAATGGGGAGGTAAGTCATGACAGAAGGCGTTGTAATCCTAATCATTTTTGGTAACACCATCAACGACTTATACTGTGGACAGACCAGGAGGTGAACAATATTTAACTTACCTAACTAATTGGTCTGTCTTATTTCACTCTCTTCGAGTTATTCTAGCAATTACTCAAGCTACTTGGATCTGTGGTAAATGGTAATACTAGGGGGACAAATACAACGGAAGGAAATAGGAATTCTCCATTCCATGTGATTCTCTGACTTTTATCATAGAGATTACTGTTTGAGGGGATAGTTAGTGTTCTGACAGTCATTTCATTCTACCCATCGGGGAGTACCTTCTCACAATTACAGTTCATACTGGTCCCTGCATATTTCATATGTTACAATTCTTGTGGGATAGGATTTCCATGGAGCATAGTCGTTCTAATTATAGTGTTCTTGTTATGTTATCAGGGTTTCCTTTTTGAGGATAGTATTATTGAAATTCTAACATATGCTGCTGATCCTACAGTGTGTGGTTAGTGGGAACATTATGAGGGGGAAAATGAGGATGTAGGAATTCTACCATCTTTCATGATTTTCGTCTTTTGTTATACAAATGACGGATCACAGTGGAGAGGGGGGAATGATTGGATTCTGTTGCTTTGAGCCATCTGGTGGGTACACCCTCACACTCAGAGTTTATGTTGAAGATGTGGGTGGTTGAAAATACTACTACTCCGGGGTAGGATAAATAGAGGGGAAGTGTGGACATTGGGGCGGGGTTGGGTGGATGAGTTTTTTTTCCCACCTGGGGGGGGTCTCTTGAAACGTTGGGAACACCATTCTTCAATGACGGGACAACTTGGGGCTGGGGGGTTGTTCCATATAGAGGAATTCTTTGTTTTTTTTGATGGCCTTCACAGTGAACGAATTAAACCGAGTCCTTTAAAAATTTCATTGTGGAATGTCGGGGGAATGACTTCTCCAATTAAGAGACAAAAAATTTTACAATTTCTTCACCGTCATAAAATCGATGTGGCTTTTTTACAAGAGACCCACTTGTCTTTCCTGGAACACCATACATTTCTGAATTGGTGGGTGAGCTCTCTGGTGGAATCTCCGGCCTCTCGGAGGAGGGCTGGGGTTCTCATCTTGTTTAGGAAATTGTTTGATATTCACATACATTCGGTTATTCAGGGACCTGAGGGAAAGTTTGTGGTAGTGCGAGTGACAATCAACAAACACCCTATAGTATTATGCAATGTGTATGCACCAAACACATATGATAAAGGTTTTTTCCTAGGTTGATTGTTTATTACCGTATGCCCACCAAGATATCATTATGGGGGGGGGGGAGGATTTTAATTTGTTTTTTGATCCTGCTCAGGACCATTCCCACCCTACTTGGGGACCAGCGAATTCACCCATCTACAGGCTTACCTCTTTAGTGTAATACCTTGGATATGGTGGATTCCTGGCGATTATTTCATACTGGAGAATCTAATATAATAATTCTGAAGCTGACTTCGTGGCAATGAAGCCATGTAGTGTTCGTAGGGTTCTTAATCGCACTCCCGACCACTGCCCCACCCTCGAGGGAACTCTGTGGTTTTGCTTCTGTTTCTGCAGTTCCTGTGGTCCCACCCTTCTGCAAACAGGAATGAGGGCAGGACCAGAGGAACAGCTGAAACAAGCGGTGTCTGTACTTGCTGCACTTCAGTGTTGCCGGACAAGCAGGAGGTAAAACGTTTTAAATAGCAGCTGCCATGTACAAAGGGCTGGGGCACCCGCACACGTCCTCCTTGCTGTTGGAGGCCACAGAGACAGAGGGAGGGAGGTGCTGGCCGGCGGAAATGGGAGAAGGGGGGGTGCGGACATCGGAGGAGGGGGGTCCTGAGACAAGAGAGGGAGGGGGTGCTGCGACGACAGGGGGGGGTCCTGAGACGAGGGGGGGGAGGGGGGGAGAACATTAATGGCAGAAGGTCATTGCCTTGCTAGCGCCCATTTCATTTCAATGAGAAACAGGCTTTTTTTACTAGTGTGATTATACACATCTCTCCCGAGCTCATGCCACACAATCGAGAATTGATTATTTTTGTTGGTATCCCGCTCTTTTTTCAAATATCTAGTATCCTCGGACATAGGCCCCTATGTTATTTCAGACCATGCTATAATTTGGGCGATGTTCATTTTGACCTCTGGGACAGATGGTCGGGGAAGATGGTACTATACTACTACTACTATTTAGCATTTCTATAGCGCTACAAGGTGTACGCAGCGCTATATTGGGACTCTGCATTTCACTCTTTTTTGATTGACAGATGGAAAGATTATGCACAGCACAATTAGGCCCAATGTGACACAAACTCTCCTTTATTGGGATGCGGCCAAGGAAGTACTACTACTTATCATTTTTATAGCGCTACTAGATGTATGCAGCGCTGTACACTTGAACATGAAGAGACAGTCCCTGCTCGACAGAGCTTACAATCTAATCAGGACAGACAAACAGAACAAACAAGAGATAAGGGAATATTAAAGTGAGGATGATAAAATAAGGGTTCTGAACAAGTGAACAAGGGTTAGGAGTTAAAAGCAGCATCAAAAAGGTGGGCTTTTAGCTTAGATTTGAAGACGGTCAGAGATGGAGCTTGACGTACCGGCTCAGGAAGTCTATTCCAGGCATATGGTGCAGCAAGATAAAAGGAACTCCAGGGAGAGACCATTGCTTATGTGGCTCGCCAAAAAGCTATGAGAGACAAATTTTGTGATTAGAAAAACAGGTGGTTCGAGAGTGAATAGTGCTGGGGATTAAGAAAACAGAAAACATCAGTAGCAAAAGCAGCTCTTATGGCATCGCAGGCCGCTCTCAATACATTCTTACACCAAAGCGCAGTTAAGTCGCTAGCATATTATAAATATCAGTTATACCTACATGGTAGTAAAAGTGGCAAAATGCTCTGTCACTTGATCACAACTCAGAGAATTCCTACTAGGGTATTGCAATTGACGGATGCAATGGAACTTAAGACTTCTTCTGATAGTGGTATCATTGCTATACTTACAAGTTATTACAAAACATTATATGAGGCCCCTAATGATGATATATTGGACAGCTCGCTCTGCTTAGATAATGTACAGGTACTGTTTTTTTATTTAGGGGGTGTACTTATCCCTCGCAGGACGGTAGCCCACCCACCGATACCTAGGAGTAAATAAATCACCCTAAGGCTGCATCAGTTTGCTCTTTATCCTCATCAAGTATTTATACGTAGAAAATATTGCTTCATGGGATTACCTCTATATCTGAGACTCCAAAATATATACAAGCAATGAAATGCTTTTATTTTACTATTCTCCAAATATATGTACAATCACATAATTATGGGAATACCATACCCCAGCTGCACATAAGTGTTTTCTGGGTCTGAGTGTTTAATGTTATACTTTATCACTCAAAGTCAGTTGGTAGATATAAAAGACTCAAAGTTACTCATGAGAAAGCAATTGGATTATTTGCCAATTCAGATGCAATAGATTGGTTTCTCATGGAGAGAGCAGCCGTGACCGTCTCTCTGGCTTGAAGTAGGAAGTACACTCATTTTTATATGTCCTCTCAGGATACAGATAATATGACAGTAATCACATCTTATTGGATCTATGCTAATATAATGGTTAACACTGATTGGCTATGCTAATGAGTTGGCCAATATTTACTGGAAAGGTCAACAATAGGCTAGTTTTTACTGGAAACCTAAATCTTCTTCCTCAAAACACTTTCTGTGGCACCTGGTTATCTTCTTGAGAAGCCATCTTTGTTCTGTTTCCCAAGAACATCTGTGACCGCACTGTTGCTAAACGATGTTACCTCTGTTCTTTCCCACTCAAGCCCTTCCTCATTTTTGCAGATGTCTGCTTGCTCTGCAGTGTCTCAATAGATGAAGAGCCTTTGAGCAACACTGGAGTTCAAGTCAGAGACACAGCCTTTTAAGTTTTTCTCCTGAAGCAAAGTCAGGCCTTGAATCAATCGAACCTTGAATCAAACACGAATACTTCACAAAAGACTTAAAATCTAACATGTATCAGATCAAGCCAACATTGACTTCACCAATCTGGTTACTTTAATTTACTTTAATAATATTGAATGTTTTAACATGTCCTATTCTATTCTTATGTATCTGTTATGAATCATTTATCTATTTCTCTCAATTCATTCGATGTTTATTATCATATCTAATCTATGCGATATTTTCATGTACCTTGATTGTAACACCTTTTGTATTTATCATTCCGTTAATAGTGATCACCATTGTGGCATAATGTAAGCCAAATTGAGCCTGCAAATAGGCGGGAAAATGTGGGATACAAATGCATCAAATAAAAAATAAAATAAAATAAGGCTCATAGCTGTAGTACTAATATACAATACCCAGGATAACCTCTTCTCAGAAAGTAATGTTAAACACATCTTTTCAGAAGGATGAGTTAGCCTTGGCTTTGAGTAGCTGTGCACATAATAAGGCACAGGACCAGATTGCTTTCGAGTTGAGTTTTATAAGATTTTACAGGGCTATATTAGCCCCTCTTTATTGCGGATGTTTACACTACTAACACAAAATGGGTCCATGCCAGAGTCCCTTTGCACGTCACAAATCATTGTACTTTTAAAACAGGACAAAGAGCCTTGTTCTACAGCATCATATAGACCCATGTCCCTGATAAATTTCAAAGACAAGTTATTTGCCAAGATGTTAGCGAATCGATTGGCAAAGATCCTTCCAGATTTGGTGGAGGATTCCTAAGTAGGGTTTGTCAGAGGCAGGGCAGCTTCTAAAAATCTCCGTAAGATTTTGGCATCCTTGGATTTAACTTTCGGTAATAAAATCCCTCCTATCCATGTTAGTTTCGACACAGAGAAGGCCTTTGACCGGGTTTACTGGTCTTTCTTGTTCAAAACGCTACAGACTTATGGTTTAACAGGGTTTTTTCTTGACTCAGTGCGGGTCCTCTATTCGAATTCATCAGCAGTTATGTGGGTCAATGGGCTCTATTCTGCTCCATTTCCAATTTATAGGGGCACACTTCTATTTGTTCTGGCTTTGGATCCGCTTATTCGGGAAATTTTAGCTCACCTGGAAATACGAGAAGTGACGTTTAAATCCCTCACCTTTAAAATCTCAGTTTTTGTGGATGATCTTTTAGTTCATTTAATTGAGCCACAGCATTCACTAGAGGCACTGCTTGAGTTATTTCAGGAGTATGGTGACTATTCTGGCTTTCGTCTTAATCTTCAAAAGTATTTAGCACTTGCATCTTCAGAAAATGTACGCAGAGATTGGGAGGGTTTGTTTCCTCTAAGGTGGACATCACATTCATGTCGTTATCTTGGAATACGTCTCTCTATGCATCCTATGGGGTTATATGATCTTAATGTCTCTCGTCTATTAGACTCCACTATAGGTCTATTGAACAGTTGGCAAGCTTTGCCTTTAGGACTACATGGACGCATTCATTTGTTTAAAATGGTGGAATTCCCAAAATGGCTATATATGATGCAACTTTACATCTTAGTTTAAGAGGTAACAGTTGCATCATATATAGCCATTTTGGGAATTCCACCATTTTAAACAAATGAATGTGTCCATGTAGTCCTAAATGCAAATCTTTTCATACTCTATATCGATGTATATCTCTATTTTATTGGGGATAGGATCCCACTGGTCTATTTAATGGGCCCTTGGGTGGGAGGAATGGGTTTCCCCGACTTATATAAATACAGTTTGGTTTGTCTTACTAGACACCTGGGAGACTGGCTTTTGGACCGAGAGGTATACTCCACTTGGAGAGGAAAGGGAACTTTTTCACCCTTATCTTAATTTTCTGCTACAAGATCCTACTACTGAGCTACCAGCTATAGTGAGGAACAATATAGTATTAAAACCACTACGTGAACTTTGGAAGATCCTCTCAAAAGCTTAGAAGTTCTCTTCACATACCTCTCCTCTCTTACCTATCCAGGGAAATATGCATTTTTTGCCAGGTCAAGAGAATAATACTTTTCATAAATGGGCGACATTGGGAATTTCCTGACTAGAGCATATACTTACCCCAGATGGGCCTTTGATTCCCTTGAGAGAGCTAGGAGAAGAGATGTCAACACAATTAGCAGCTGGGTTTGCTTATCATCAGTTAGGTCATTACATTCACTCTTTGGATAGAATAGCATTGACCACAACTCATATGGAAAAACCACTCCTTTTTTTTTCTTTTGGAAGACCGAGACCGCCTTTTGGTATCTTCGCTGCATAAGGCTGTATTACAACTACTTCCCACTAGTCTTAATATTCTAGTGCAAGGGCAGAAGATAGGTCACCGGAGACATTGGATTTGGTATCTGTAGTAGCCCACATCCCACATCTATCAACAGCAGCTGACCTATGTGAATGTCAGTTTAAAATATTGTATCATGCATATATCTCTCAGACTCAATTGTTTCACATGGGCGGCATTGACACTCCTCTTTGCCTGAAATGCACATCGCAACCCAGCTCTTTTTTTCTTGCACTGTGGGACTGTTCTGTGGCTCACAAATTTTGGTCTCAGATTGTCAGATATCTGGGGAAAGTATTGAACTCCGCTGTTCCCCTTTCCGCAGGAGGGTTCCTGTTAGATAAATATGAAGTATTCCCTTTTCAGAGGGGAGGCCAACAGAGATTTCTGTGTAAAGCAACACTTCTTGGCAAAGAGACAATTCTTAAGGTATGGACCATTTCCACTCCCCTGTCTGTTTTGGGGTGGCAGAATTTACTACATCAACATATGTTATGGGAACGCAGAGGGATAGGCAAGTCCTTTAGACAAAGGAAACATTTTTTGTCCCTCTGGGAGCCTTATATTTTCTCACTGGCCCCTAGGGTTCGCAGTTTTATTTTTAAATACTTTGTAATATATTTATAGGACTGGTCCCAGCTCTTGAGAGGTCTCCTAGGATTCCCCACCCCCTTTTTTGGGGGGGAGGGGATGGGTTTTAATAATGTCATAAGGGAAAGGTTTTTGCAACTACGTTCAAAGCGGTTTACATATATTCAGGTACTTATTTTGTACCAGGGGCAATGGAAGGTTAAGTGACTTGCCCAGAGTCACAAGGAGCTGCAGTGTGAATCGAACTCAGTTCCCCAGGATCAAAGTCCACTGCATTAACCACTAGGCTACTCCTCCAACCTCTGTTCATTGATAGGGGGAAGGCTATAAGAGTTGAGGCCGTTCCCTCTAAGTTGGAATTATCTTAGTGTATTTAGTTTAGTTTCTCAATTTTTGATATACCGCCTCTTTTGAAGCGCAAATCGAGGCGGTTTACATATGACTATTCAGGTACAAAGAAAATGTTCAATATGATGTGGATGTTGAAACGTGTGAAACCTTATCTCCCCCTGAATACCTTCCGCAGCTTGGTATAATCCATGGTACCCATGCTGATTACTGTAATAATATCTTTGTTGGATGTAAAGCCCAAATCATGAAAAAAATTCAAACTGCCCAGAACACAGCAGCTAGACTTATTTATGGAAAGCCTAGATTCGAAAGTGCAACACCCCTCCGTATGAAATTTCATTGCCTCCCTATTAGAGAACGAGTCAACTTTAAGGCCATCACACTAATCCACAAGATCATCCATGGAGTGTCACCAAGTTACATGGTCAATCTAATAAACTTTCCATACAGCGGTGGCGTAGCCAGACTGCCAATTTTGGGTGGGGCTGAACCCAAAGTGGGTGGGCACAAAATTTTCTCTCTACGCCCCCCCCCCCCCCCCCCCCAGCAAAATTTAGTCACACTCAGATGCATTTGTCACACAGGGTAAAGTGCTGCTTTTCAGTGCATCCGATTTCAGACAATTTATTTAATAGCCTAATCCTTTTCAGTGAGCTTTCAGAGGCCAAAACCTCCTGCCTCAGGTCAGTATAATGTTGTTACGGTATCCTCTCCTGACCTAAGGAAGGAAGTATTGGTCTCTGAAACTTTATTAACACCGTATTACTTTATCCTAAATTAAAAATAAAATTATTTTCTTTACCTTTGTTGTATGGCCATTTACTTTTTCTCATTGTGTTGCTCCCAGTCTCTAGATTCTGCTTTCCTTTGTTTTCGCTTAACTCTTCTGCCAGGGTTTCCTGGCCATTTGTCATTTTTCTCTCCTTTTTCTTTGCTTTCTTCAATATTTTTCTGCCTCTCTCTGTGTCCAGATTTAATTCATTCTTACTATCCATTCTTTAATTTCCTTCATCTACTTATGGCTTTTCATCTTTTTCTCACCCTTGTTCTCCCCGTGCCCCTTCCTCTTATTCTCCAATCTTTCACTACTCCCCTTTTCCATGCAGCAGCTCTCCTCTTTCTCTCCCCATCCTTCCAGTGTCTCCCCTCTCTCTCCCCATCCTTCCAATAGTCTCCCCTCTTTCTTTCTGCATCCTTCCATCGTGTCACCTCTTTCTCCCTACCCTCCCATCCAGCGTCTTCCCTCTTTCTCTCCCCATCCTTCTACCCATCTACCTTCTCTCCTGATCCTTCCATCTGTTGTCTCTCTCCTTCCTTCTAACCAGTGTCTATCTCTCTACCCTTTCTGTTCAGTGTCCCTTCTCTCTCCACATCCTTCCAGTCTCTCCCCTTTTTCTCTGCATCCTTTCATCCATCTCCCCTCTTTCTCTGCCATCCTTCCATCTGTTTTCCCTCTCTCTGCCATCCTTCCATCTGTTTTCCCTCTTTCTCTGCCATCCTTCCATCTGTTTTCCCTCTTTCTCTGCCATCCTTCCATCTGTTTTCCCTCTTTCTCTGCCATCCTCCCATCTGTTTTCCCTCTTTCTCTGCCATCCTTCCATCTGTTTTCCCTCTTTCTCTGCCATCCTCCCATCTGTTTTCCCTCTTTCTCTCCCCATCCTTCCGTTTTCCCTCGTTCTCTGCCATCCTTCCATCTGTTTTCCCTCTCTCTGCCATCCTTCCATCTGTTTTCCCTCTTTCTCTGCCATCCTCCCACCTGTTTTCCCTCTTTCTCTGCCATCCTCCCATCTGTTTTCCCTCTTTCTCTCCCCATCCTTCCATTTTCCCTCTTTCTCTGCCATCCTCCCATCCATTTTCCCTCTCCTGATTCAGGCCCACCAGCCCCAGCTCCCATTGCCGGCCACTGCTGCTTTTCCTGATGAGCAGCAGGGCCGGCGCTACAAAAAGAAGCGCTCAGCTGACTGAGCTGAGCGCCAACGCAAACGATGACTCACTCGACGAGAAAAAATGTTTAAAAAAAAACACGGCACCGCAGGCAGCCTCGAAGCATTGGCTGCTGGCTCTGCAGGCTCCTCCCGTCTCTTACGTCACTGTCCCTGCTTCGCTCCAGGGGCAGTGACGTAAGAGACGGGAGGAGCCTGCAGAGCCAGCAGCCAATGCTTCGAGGCTGCTTGCGGTGCCGCATTTTTTTAAAAAGATATTTTCTCGTCGAGTCGTCGTTTGCGTTGGCTGAGCGCTTCTTCTTTTTGTAGCGCCAGCCCTGCTGCTCATCAGGAAAAGCAGCAGTGGCCGGCAATGGGAGCTGGGGCTGACAGGGGCCTGAAGGAAAAGTGGGTGGGCGGGCCAGAGCTGAAATTGGGTGGGCCTGGGCCCACCCAGGCCCACCCGTAGCTACGCCCCTGCCATACAGAAACATGTCAACATCTTCATGATCATACCTTAACCATCACCTTCCCAACTGCAAAAGAATAAAGTACAAAACCTACCGTGCATCTAACTTCTCCTTCCTGGGATCCCAACTCTGGAATGCTCTACCTAGATACATTTGGTCAATTGATGAATATCTTCCCTTTAGGAAACAATTGAAACCCCATCTTTCCTTGTCATCATCAGCAGATGAATCCATTAACTGATGGGTTGTATCCGCCTACTAGCAGGTGGAGATAGAGAACACTGAAAGACCATAGTGCCTCTAGGACGGCTAGCCCCAACTGCCTTCAGTATTTCTGTATCTCCCAGCAGGTGTGGACATAGCTTGATCAGCTCCTGGATTTCAGACTGCCTGGGGTGGCTCCTGTGTCTTGCCAGTTCAGCAGGGTTGTTGTGGCTGGTGGTGCCCACTTTAAAGGTATATAGGTTTGCCCTTTCCCTGCCTTACCCATTCCCCCCGCCTCCCGGAGTCCCTCTGTTGCTGCCTGCTCCAACTTTCCTCACAGCATAAAAAAAAAAAGAGTGCGCTTTTACTGCGTGGCTGTTCTGAGGCTTTTTCCAGTGATTCTGGTTCTGTGCAGCTTGACCGGAGCTCGTAGACTCGGTCCTTTGAGGTGAGAGTGGTGCCCAGCTCCTCCAGGGAGGTCCCGCATACGCCGTTCCGATCGGGGTAAGTTTTGGCGTGAAGCCGCCATTTTATTGTTATATTCCCGCCCTGTCGGACGATGGCTGCTGAAGGAGTTAAGCGCTGCTCCCGTTGTGGTAAACGCAGATCAGCAGCGGGGCTGTGTAAAACGTGCTCCTTAGACGCTCACGCTAGTATGAGCATGGCGAGCAATGTTTCTTCTCGCTCGATGGAGCTGGCAGCGGGCGCCATTTTGGAAGCGCCGCATGTCTCGACCCTCGCGGTTGTGGAAGAGTCTGAGTGCAGGGGACGCCTCATTTAGAGGCTGCCAGAGGAGCTACTACATCCGTTTCTCCTAATTCGGTGGCGGAGAGCCAGGGTGAGTTTTTCTCCCCTGAGTTTGTGCTTTTAATGCATAAGGCTTTCATGCTGAAAAGAGCTCTGCCGCAGGTGTCTGACACTGCATTGCATCCTGGCTTATCTCCAGGTGTTGATGCCCCGGGGATGACTTCAGAGGTTATTTCCTCCCGGAGGCGTTGGAAACACGCTAAACATAGGCGGGTAAATTCCCCGTCCCATCTGAAAGTGGCGCATATCCTCCCCCCCGCCCCGTGGTCGGGCTGTGGAGAGTCTGAGGGATCTGGCAGGCCCTCAGGGATGGATGATCCAGAGGAGTGTGCCTGTTTGCCACTGAATTTGGATGATCCCAATGCGGTCTGGAATTTCCACCGTGACGAGCTGCCAGCTCTCATTACTGACGCCTTGCAGGCCCTCTCGATTGATGATCCTGCTGAAGGCGAGGCCTCCTCTGTTAATCTTAGGATGGCGAATTCTAAGAAGCCTTCTCGGGCCTTTCCGATGCATGACTCCATCCAAGAGCTTATTTCTGCTCAATGGTCTGACCCCGATGGGCCTTTGAAAGTGGCCAGGGCTATGGGTCAGCTTTACCCTCTGAGTGAGGAGCACTTGGCCCCTTTGGGGATGCCTAAAGTGGATGCATTGGTCACGGCGGTGACAAAAAAGACCACTCTCCCAGTAGAGGGAGGAGTCGCTTTAAAAGACATGCAGGACTGGCGGCTTGAGTCCACGCTGAAGCGGTCCTCTGAAATTGCGGGCCTAGCCTTGAAGGCATCTATTTGCAGTTCCTATGCAGCCCGGGTATGTCTTTCCTGACTACAGCAGGCGGTGGAACAGCCTGCCGATGGTGCGGGTCCCTTTCTGAGGTTGCCCTGTGGATGGAGTCGGCCCTGTCATTTTTGGCTGACGCCCTGTATGATCTGGTCAGAGCTTCGGCTAAACAGATGTCTGTGGTGGTGTCCGCCCGCCGGCTTCTTTGGCTGCGGCATTGGGCGGCTGACATGGCTTCTAAGCAAAGACTGGTGAGGCTACCCTTTCGGGGCCTCCTGTTATTTGGAGAGGAATTGGAGAAGATTGTGAAAGACCTGGGGGAATATAAACCCCAGAGGTTACCTGAGGATATGTCGAGGCCTTCTTCCAAGGGTTCTGTGTTTTCCTCCTCTTCCAGACTTCGCTTCCGTGAAGCTCGAAGGTATCGCCCAGGGCGCTCTGCTGGGTTTTCTCAACGTGCCCATTTTTAGCAGAGGAACTCCTTTCGCTCGGACAAACGTTACGCAGGGGCCGGTTCAAGGCCAGGAGTTCAGGGGCGTCCTCCACAATGATGGGACGCCGGTCCACTCCTCGCCTGCAATAGGAGGACGTCTTTCCCTCTTTTTAGAGGAGTGGACCAAGATTACCTCAGATCAGTGGGTCCTGGACCTGATCAGAGAAGGTTACCGACTGGAATTCGGTGCCCCGGTGAGAGACGTGTTTGTGGAGTCCCGATGCGGCACTGCCGTAAAACGGGTGGCGGTAGAGGAGACCTTACAAGTCTTGCTGCACCTCGGAGCGGTGATCCCGGTGCCTCCCACCGAACGTTGCTGCGGCCGCTATTCCATTAATTTTGTTGTGCCTCAAAAAGGCGGGTCTTTCAGGCCGATCCTCGACTTACGAAGAGTAAACGAGGCTCTCAGTGTTCGACATTTTCGCTTGGGAACCGTGCAGTCCGTCATTGCGGCAGTACAGCCAGGAGAGTTTCTCTCGTCTCTGGACCTAAAAGAAGCTTATTTGCACATTCCTATCTGGCCTCCACACCAGCGGTTCCTCCGCTTTGCAGTGTTGGGAAAGCATTTCCAGTTTCAGGCTTTCCTTTCGGCCTAGCCACAGCTCCTCGTACCTTTTCCAAGGTAATGGTGGTCGTAGCTGCCTGTCTCAGGTGAGAAGGTATCAGAGTTCACCCTTATCTCGAAGACTGGCTCATCAGAGCGGATTCGGCAACCGAGAGTCATCTTGCCACAGCCAGAGTAGTGGCAGTCCTGCAGGCGCTAGGCTGGGTGGTCAAAATACCCAAAAGTCACCTGACCCCCTCTCAGTCTCTCGAGTATTTGGGGGTTCGGTTCGACACGGCATCGAGGTTTGTCTTTCTCCCCGACCAAAGGCGGTGCAAGCTTCAGAATCAGGTCCGTCTACTCCTGCGGATGCCTCACCCCCGAGCTTGGGACTTTGTCCAGCTGCTGGGGTAGATGACGGCCACCTTGGAGGTGGTGCCTTGGGTGAGAGCGCATATGAGGCCTCTGCAGATTGCCCTGCTTCAACAATGATCTCCGATGTCCCAAGAATATCAACACAGACTAACGTTGCTCCCTGTGGCCCGGCTCAATTTGGAGTGGTGGCTCTATGACAGGATGCTGCGCCAAGGAATGCCTCTGGCGCTTCCTTCCTGGTGCCTGGTGATAACAGATGCCAGCCTTCTAGGCTGGGGAGTGCATTGCCAAGGAAGCTATGCTCAGGATCTGTGGACACCCGTGGAAGCGGGGTGGTCCATCAATCGCTTGGAACTGAGAGCAATATTCCAGGCTCTTATGGCCTTTCAAAAGACTCTGAAGGGGCTTGCTGTCCGGGTTCTGTCAGACAACACGACAGCGGTGGCATACATAAATCGTTAGGGCGGCACTCAGTGCAGGGCCCTGGCCACGGAGGCCGCTCAGATTTGCCGCTGGGCCGAGCTCCACCTGCAGCTTCTGTCAGCAGCTCACATAAAAGGTCAGAGCAACGTGCAAGCCGATTTTCTCAGCAGGCATCAAATCGACCCGGTGGAATGAGAACTGGCAGAAGTTTTTCTTTAGATTTGTGCCAAATGGGGGACTCTCGGTATGGATCTAATGACGTCAAGTGCAAACGCCAAAGTACCTCACTTTTTCAGCAGAAGGAGAGATCCTCACTCGGCGGGGTTGGATGCTCTGGCTCAACCCTGGCCCTCGGGCCTCCTGTATGTGTTCCCTCCTTAGCCCTTGATAGGACGAGTCCTACTGCGGATTCGACAGCACTGAGGTCTAGTGATTCTCATCGCTCCAGATTGGCCAGGGTGCCCGTGGTATGTGGATCTCCGCCGGATGTTGGTGGACGCCCCGGTGCATTTGCCCCTGGAGCGAACCTGTTGGTTCAGGGTCCGGTGTCTATGGAGGATCCCTGCCGATTTGGTCTTATGGCCTAGCTATTGAGAGGGCGCAATTGAGAGACAAGGGCTACTCTAACAAGGTCATCTCCACTCTCTTGCAGGCCCGCAAGCGGTCCACCTCCATATCGTATGCTCGGATCTAGCACAAATTTGAGGCGTGGGGTGTTTCATAGGCGATCACACCCACGCGAGCTACAGTCTCAACTGTGCTGGACTTTTTGCAGGAGGGCTTACAAAAAGGCCTGGTTTACAATTCCCTGCGGGTGCAAGTGGCAGCATTATCATGCTATCGAGGGAAAGTTGCTGGCTTGTCCCTTGCTGCTCATCCAGACATTGCCAGATTTCTCAGAGGGGTGCTTAGGCTCCGTCCTCCTGTCCGGTTGCCCTGTCCGGCCTGGAACCTGGGGCTAGTGTTGAAGGCTCTTCAGTGTTCGCCTTTCGAGCCGCTTAAGCGAGCTTCGGAGAAGGATGTGATTCTTAAGACAGTCTTTTTGGTGGCCATGACATCGGCTAGACGCGTGTCTGAGCTGCAGGTGCTGTCCTGTCGGGACCCTTTTCTGCAATTCTCGGAGTCCGGAGTAACGGTACGTACAGTGCCTTCCTTCCTGCCTAAGGTGGTTTCAGCGTTTCACCTGAAGCAGCCTATTTTTCTTCCTTCCTTTTCTAGGGAACAGTTCTCGGAATCCTTTGGGCAGTTACATCTTCTGGATGTCCGCAGGGCGCTATTGCAGTATCTACAAATGTCAAATGACTTCAGGACTTCTGATCACCTTTTTGTCTTGTTGTCAGGTCCTCGGCGTGGAGGTCCGGCGCAAGGCCAATATAGCCCGTTGGCTCAAGGAAGTCATTTTTGCTGCTTATCTGCTCTCAGGTCGGTCTCCGCCTGAAGCGTTTAAGGCGCATTCCACGAGAGCCATTTCCTCCTCGTGAGCTGAAACGGGTGCACTCTCTCTTCAAGAGATCTGTAGTGGGGCTACTTGGGCTTCTCAGCTCTCTTTTGCCCGGCATTACAGGCTGGATGTTGCAGCAAAGCAGGACGCTGTTTTTGGAGCTCAAGTATTGGCTCGTGGTGTGGCCTGTTCCCATCCTAAGTAGGGATTGCTTTTGTA
Source organism: Microcaecilia unicolor (assembly GCF_901765095.1). Taxonomy (NCBI): domain Eukaryota; kingdom Metazoa; phylum Chordata; class Amphibia; order Gymnophiona; family Siphonopidae; genus Microcaecilia; species Microcaecilia unicolor. The sequence goes on from NC_044037.1 coordinate 143,709,940, forward strand.
CATCCCATCAGTTAATGGATTCATCTGCTGCTGATGACAAGGAAGGGAAAATTAGGTTCTTACCTTGGTAATTTTCTTTCCTTTAGTCACAGCAGATGAATCCATGATCCCTCCCTGTCTGACTTTGTTTTTTGTTCAGATCTTTCATGCAGATATAAATATCATTGGGAGAAGTTGGAAAACAGTTATCAGAATTTCTACATGATGTTCTACTACAGGAGATTGAGATCGTCCCTCCTTTGATGCTCCTGTTATGGGGCGATTGTTCGCTGTGAGGAAAGTTTATGTTATTATACCTTTATGGTTCACTCTGCTTTGGAAATCTCAAATACTGAAGGCAGTTGGGGCTAACCGTCCTAGAGGCACTATGGTCTTTCAGTGTTCTCTATCTCCACCTGCTGGTAGGCGGATACAACCCATCAGTTAATGGATTCATCTGCTGTGACTAAAGCAAAGAAAATTACCAAGGTAAGAACCTAATTTTGCCATTTAATCAGGTTTACCCAAGTGACTTGACCTATCATAAACAAACATAAGCAAACCATCTATCTACCGGTTAAAATAACCACTATCTACAATGACTCAGAAATATCTCCTACCAACCTTCTTTCCCTCCATGCTCTTCCCATCTTCTCCTTAATTGCTCCACCGCCTTACCTATCCCTATCCTTTTTCTCATACCTCTTCTATCCCATTTACTCCTTGTTCATTTGTCCTATCACATACCCCCTTTGTTGATTCGTTTACTATAGATTGCATTCTCTTGTTACTATGTAAGCCGCATTGAGCCTGCGATGAGCAGGAAAGCGCGGGGCACAAATGTAATAAATAATACTTGCAGTATCCCTGGGGGGCTCACAATCTTAAGTATATTGTACCTGGGGCCAGGGCCGTGCCTAGGGTCTCTGGTGCCCCCCGCAGACTATCAGTTGGCGCCCCCCCCTCCCCCTCCATCTAGCAGAGCAGGAACAGAAGGGAGCAGGCAAGTAAGCCGGACCTCAGGAAAAAATAGCACTGTATGGTATCCCTCATTGATAAGTCTCTGACTCTAAAGTTTAGCAATTTCATTAAAGCAAAATGTATTTTCATAACACTTCAAAGATTTCCAACTCAAAATAGGAATGCTAATTCAAAATATGAGCAAAGTCCTCTTAGTTTCCAAAGATTCTTTTTCTAATCTCCTTTGCACCAAAGGATATAATTCAGATCAAACATTTATCTCTGATCAACTATCTCAGATCAAATATTTATTTCAGATCAAATATTAAGGTTTCCTTGCTTATAGTCACTTAAATCTACCTAGCCTTTATATAGCTTGCATTCAGATCCTTTTCTCACTAGAGAAACTTCAATCTCCACCAACCTCTTTTCATTCATATTTTCTCATTTACCACATAATCAGGCACTCTTTTATAATTTCAGTCAACGCACACAGGAACTCACAGCTGCATGTCTCTCTTGGCCAAACCGACGGTCAGTTGCTGTCTCACTCTGTTCCCTTCCCTGCAGATTTCTAACAGAAGCTGATCATCCAACCAGAGAGCTCTATTTGAATGCAGATTAACATACAGACACTCATGGGAATTTTTAGTGAAAAACACTAGATAAACCCTTCGTTTTTGGATCAAACTCCACACTTTTGATCAGAGCCATGACCTAACATTAAGGCTGTAAACATTCCATCATTTTTTATCCATAAATATGCAAATGAGAACCTCCCAAAAACGGACTAATTTGCATATGATTTAAACAAATCTGAGCATATGACAACCAAGTACAGACTCCCAGCACCTGAATTCTGCAATTAGATTTAATGCAAATACTTTTAAAACTTATTTTTAGCACTTTTAAAATTTCAGGTTCTGTTTAATTTGAATGCTGTTCAAGCTCTGAAGCTCACCCTGAGTGAGGAGTTATCCCCAAACCAAAGCATATATAGCAATCTGGTTGCATTCTCTCAAATAACTTGAAGAGCCTGCCTGCCTCAGTGAATACTGCTGCGTTGCTTTCACTTTGGGCAGGGGAGATAGGAGAATCACAACTTCAGGTAAAAGATTTTGCAAGTGAGCGGATGGCAGGGCAGCGGCGCCCCTCGAAGGCAGGCGCCCCCCTGCCTTGCTTACCCCGCTTACTGCATTGGCACGGCTCTGCCTGGGGCAATGGAGGGCTAAGTGACTTGCCTAGGGTCACACAGAGCTGCAGTGGGAATTGAACCTGGTTCCCCAGGTCCACAACCTGCTGCACTAACCATTAGGCCATGTCTCCGCTCCACTAGCTATTATCTCCAGGGAGGTTTGTTCTTTACTAACCTATCTGACTGAAAGTTTGGTTTGGGAGGGAAAGGGGAGGGAAGGGATTCTGTATGATGGATTGATCTTTGTTATTGCATAGTAAGGTTACTCTACTGTCTAGTAATCGTTGGGGTTGATCCTTTGCAAGATATTCCCCTAGCATATAGATTGTTAAGGGGGGATTATAGGGTAGGGCTGCCTTTATTCTGTGTTGTTCTACCTGTTTATAGTGTTTACAGTTGTGGTTTTGCATAAGTCATCAATAAAAAAAACTTTTCTACACTAAAAAAATTCCTCATTGAGAATTTGACATTTTCCTTAAATGCTATTCCCCCAATTTTTAAGATTTATTATTTATCTATTAAAAAGTTGAATGGGAAGACACTGGAAGAATCCTGGTCAGGAACAGGAGGAATTGAAAGATGTATCCACTATATTGTAGGACTCACTTTCAGAAGTATCAATAAGACCTACTTTACTTATTTCTTTTGTGTTTGAACAAGATTTATGAGGCTGTTTTTTATGAACTTTCAACAACCTTTTTGTGGTCAAAGTATTTGGTTATATCTTGACGTGGCTAAGAATATTCAGGACAGGAGAAGATGTTTTCTGGACATGAGGGCTGATACTAAAGCATTAGGTGCTTCATTTCTTTTAGCATATGCTTGTATATGTATTGTTAAGTATCTGGGTGTGAAGCATGTGTTCTTTGAACCAGACTGAAGTCTTTCCTTTACTCGAAGAAGCTATCTGGAGTGGGTTAATCATTCATGGCTATGAAGATTATTTATTTATTAGGATTTATTTACCGCCTTTTTGAAGGAATTCACTCAAGGTGGTGTACAATAAGAATAAATCAAAAATGAGCAATAGACAATTATATTGCCTCCTTTTCTCCTTCTATACCTCTTCCCTTGGTACCCTGATTTCATCCCATGGCTTTCAATACCATCTTTACGCTGATGACTCTCAGATCTACATCTCCACCCCTGAAATCTCAACCTCGATCCAGGACAAAATCTCAGCCTGCTTGTCCAACATTGCTGCTTGGATGTCTCAACGCCATCTAAAGCTCAACATGACCAAAACTGAACTTCTCATTTTTCCCCCTAGACCCACCTTCCCTCTTCCCCCTTTCTCTATCTCTGTTAATGGCTTTCACATCCTCCCTGTCTCCTCGGCTCGTAACCTCGGAGTCGTCTTTGATTCCTCTCTCTCCTTCTCTGCGCATATTCAACAGATCGCCAAAACCTGTCGTTTCTTTACAATATTAGCAAAATCCGCCCCTCCCTGTCCGCTTCCGCATTCAGTTTAAACTTCTCGTATTGACCTTTAAATGCATCCACTCTGCAGCCCCCCATTACCACTCCACTCTCATCTCTCCCTACATTCCTCCCCGTGAACTCCGCTCACTGGACAAATCTCTCTTGTTGTCCCCCTTCTCCTCCACTGCTAACTCTAGGCTTCACTCCTTTTCTCTCGTGGCCCCTTATGCCTGGAGTAGACTTCCGCTCTCAAGACAAATCCCTCCTTTCAGTACCCTTCTCCACCACCGCCATCTCCAGGCTCCGTCCTTTCTGCCTCGCCTCCCCTCACCTCATCCTTGGAATAAACTCCCTGAGCCCATACGCCAGGCCCCCTCCCTTCCCATCTTCAAATCCTTGCTCAAAGCCCACCTCTTCAATGTCGCCTTTGGCACCTAACCACTATACCTCTATTCAAGAAATCTAGACTGCCCCAACTTGACATTTCGTCCTTTAGATTGTAAGCTCCTTTGAGCAGGGACTGTCCTTTTTGTTAAACTGTTCAGCGCTGCGTAACCCTAGTAGCGCTCTAGAAATGTTAAGTAGTAGTAGTAGTATACGTCTAGCTCCATCTCTACCTGTTTTCAAATCTATGCTGAAAATCCACCTCTTCACTGCTGCTTTTTAGCTACCATTACTTCCCTCACCTGTAACTGTCTTGTCTGTCTGTATTATTTAGATTGTAAGCTCTTTTGAGCAGGGACTTTCTCTTTGTATCAGGTGTTCAGCGCTGCATGTGTCTGGTAGCGCTATACAAATGCTAATAATAATAATAATAATAATATTGCAGGATTTGGGTTTGGCCTTTATTGTTGTTATTAACTGATTTATTTAATTGATCTCCTAATATCTTCAAGTTTCTCCCCCATTTAATGTGGTATAAGGGAGGGTTAATGTATGCAGTTTTTGTAAATCAGTTCAGTAAGATTTATATGATTTAATATGTTTCTTAGTATCGCATTGACCCTGTATTTCCTAATCAAGCAGATGCTTGTGAATTTGTTTGTGTAAATTTGCAAAATTTAAATAAATAAATCCAAATATTAGCCAAGAACATTTTTCCCCTAAAGAAAAAGAGGAGGGGGGAATGTTTGCCTAAATATAAATTGAGGGTTTTATTCAAGTATTCCTCCCCCATGGTGACGGCATTTCTGTCTTTCCTCCCCTCTTCCCAGGCTTCCTCCCCAGGCTACAGCTTTTTCTTTCCCTTTCCTCTCCCCTGCCCCCTCCCTCTACGGAGATGGCATTCCTCTCCCTCCTCTGCAGCCCCTCCTCCCCCCCCCCCCCCCCCGCAGTGACCAGCAGTGCTCTTTTTACTAGTGGTCCCTCCTTCCTGGCTGCCACCATGGCTGAAAGCTATTCTGCTGGGCTGGGACCTAGAGCATCTGTGCATGCCCCAGGGCTGTTGGCTTCTTCTCTCTGGCATGGGGAGATGGAAGGTAGAGAGAGAGAAGTGTCTGTCACCACTTGGCGGGGGGAGGGAGGAAGGTAAGGTTGGCTATTTTTGCTGACTGCACTGTAAGATGAAATCCTAATTTGGGGGCTTATAGTTGAGTATATATGGTACTTGTGCTATCAGTTAAAAAAAAAAAAACGTGGAGGGTCATAATCGAATGCGAACGCCCATTTCCATGGGCGTCTATGTCCGAAAACGGGTATGTGAAGAAGCGGGACAGACCGTATTTTTGAAAAAATGGGCGTCCATCTTTTGTTTCAAAAATACGGTTTGGACGGACCAAATGACCATGGATTTGGTCCTTTCTGAGCTGGGCGTTTTTTTTTTTTTTTTTTTTGCGATAATGGAAAATAAAAACGCCCAGCTCAGAAACGTCCTAATCCAAGCCAATTGGTTGTGGGAGGGACAAAATGTACAACACTGCCATAGCTCTTAGGGGTGAAGGGGGCAACTACATGTGGGTACAGTGGGTTTCAGAGGCCTCCCATTTACCACCACAAGTGGAACAGGTGGGTGGGGGGGGGGGGGGGGGGATGGGCCTGGGTCTGCCTGCCTGAAGTGCACTGCAGTACCCACTAAAAGTGCTCCAGGGACAGGACTTGTTGCTGGTGTATAACCTTGGCACAGCAGTTCACACCTGAAGACTAATCTCGCTGAAAACGTCCTTTATTTGAATAAGCACCTTTACTCACAGTTAACTGCAGATCACAGGTTGTGCCCCACTGGCAACGAGTCTCGCTAGTACTGAGCTTAGCAGTAGGTCCCAGCTGGCAGAATGGTGTACAATGCCCTCTTTCAGCAACATTCAAGGTAAGAACTAAGTGCTGTAATGTGGCTAACACATGAACGGGATCTAAAACTGGCTTACAAAAATGGCCACTACCTCATGGACTACCGGAAACACAACAGGGCACACTCTGACCCAGACCCAGAAAGTAGAGGGAAAAGCACCATGGGGGTAGAGCCTACCAACCAGTGGCGTAGCCAAGGGTGGGCCTGGGTGGGCCCAGGCCCACCTACTTTGGGCTCAGGCCCACCCAGTAGCAGCACACCTATGAAGTGTCTGGCAGGAATTCCCAAGCCCCACCAGCTGAAAATTCCTGGCCTTCCAGCATACCAGCCTTCCCTCTGATGTATTCCCGCCTATGTAGAAACAGGACGTTGCATCAGAGGGAAGGCTGTGGAACCAATATGAGCAGTGTGTATTACTTGCTGCTTGCTGCCAGTGAAAATCTGCTATTTAAAAGGAATGGGGGGAGGGGAATGTTTGAGAGACCATATGGCATACAGGCGAGAGAGGGAGAGACCAAATCACTTGTGGGACAGGGCGGAGTTCTGCCTACCCATCTTGGGCCCAGGCCCACCCAAAATTGGGTGTCTGGCTACGCCCCTGCTACCAACATCGTGAGCATTTAACACAAGCTAGTGGAATCACGGAGCCCAATACCCTACACCCACCACAATGCATTGCTGATGTGACTCTGCAGTGCCCTTAACAGAAAAGGTGTCGCACTCATCCAAGACCTACATCAGAACCAGGGAAAGGCTGTCAGAGGATAGAACACATTCTGCTGTCATGGAGGTGGGTACGGAATTTGAAGCTGGCATACAGGCTGGCAAAAAAAGTTTGTAAAGTGGGTTTCTTTTGATGGGAGGGGGTTAGTGATCACTGGGGGAGTCAGGGCAGGTGATCCCCGATTCCCTCCAGTGGTCATCTGGTCAGTTGGGGCACTTTTTTGGGACTTGTTCGTGAAAAAAAAGGGTCCAAAAAAAGTGGCCCAAAATCGCGGTAAAAACGCCTTTTTTTCGATTATCACCTAAAGACGCCCATCTGTGCTCGGCCGATAACCACACCCCAGTCCCGTCTTCACCATGCCTCCGACACGCCCCCATCAACTTTATTTGTTCCCGCGACGGAGTGCAGTTGAAGATGCCCAAAATCGGCGTTCGATTATACCGATTTGGGCACCCGAGAGAGAAAGACTACCATCTCCCGATTTAGGTCGGAATATAGGCATTTTTCTCTTTCGATTATAAGGTGGATAGGGACCTTAAAAAATCCATAGGGACCTTTCTACAAAAGATTTTCTCCATAGACACAAAATAGTAAAACCAATTAGTATATTTGAAGGGTAATTTTATAGGCAACTATAGAACAGCCTTCTATACAGTCAAGTAGATAATTTTAAAATTTCTTTGGCATATGTGTACATAAAAGTAGGTACAAGGAAAACCTACTGCCTACCTTTATGCAATATACCTGTAGATGTTCTGGAGGCCAGAGAGTGGAGGGAACAGTGACATAATTGGCACTTGTGCATATCCTATATAATAATTCTCATCTCCAACGTTCTGACTTGCCTGGGACCATGGCTCATTTCGAGTTTGTCTGCTAGGCTCCATAGATCAGGCTGACATCACCGTAGCCATTATGATGTCAACTTCAGAACCCGGGGGGAAAAAAAACCATGCCTCACAGCTGATCCATGTCCAGAGGAGGGTCGCTGGACATGGGTGGCTGGGGGGGGGGGGCAGGGGAGAGAGGAGCGGCCATGGACATGGGTGGCTCAGGGGGGGCAGGGGAGAGAGTAGGATCGCTGGACATGGGTGGCTGCAGGGGGGGCAGGGGGTCGCTGGACATGGGTGGCTGGAAGGGGGGCAGGGGAGAGAGGAGGTTCGCTGGACATGGGTGGCTCCAGGGGAGCCGAGGAAAACCTTGCTAGCGCCCATTTTATTTGTGTCAGAAACGGGCCTTTTTTACTAGTCCTATATAATAATTCTCACCTCCAACGTTCTAATGTGCCTGGTACCGTGGCTCTCTCGGAGGTGGTCTGCTAGGCAGTTTTGAATACACTGACGTCAGTGATGTCACTGACAGCTGATTCCAAGGCAAGGGGAGGAGTAGGGAAACAGCTGTCAGTGCCCTCCCCTCGGCGCAACACCCAAGCCCCTGCCCTGCAAAACCGCGAGCCAGGCAGGGGGAGGAGTAAGGAAACACGCGGAGCATGTTTCCCTACTCCTCCCCCTGCCTGCCAGTCAGCTCTCAGTGCTCCCCCCTTGGTGCAACACCCAAGCCCCTCCGGCGCAGCACCCAAGCCCCTACCCCCCCTCGACGCATCACCCAAGACCCTCCCCCCGGCGCATCACCAAAGCCCCTACCCCCCCCCCCCCCTCTCGGGCACATCAACTCTCTCGCCACCCGCAGCCGCCAATACTAACGCTGTCCGGCCGCTGCTGCTTCTCCTGTGGAGCAGCAGCGGCCGGTACAAAAAGCAAAAAGCCCCAAAAAAAGATTTTTAACCTGAAACGCGGCTCCGTAGACAGCCATCTTGCATTGGCTGTCGTCACTGCAGCCGCTCCTCCTCTCCCCTCCACGTCACTGCCCCTGCAGGAAGACCCCAGAGGAGCGCAGCGACGTCAGAGGGGAGAGGAGGAGCGGCTGCAGAGATGACAGCCAATGCCAGATGGCTGTCTACAGAGCCGTGTTTCAAGTTTAAAATCTTTTTTTGGCTTTTTTCTTTTTGTACCGGGTTCTGCTGCTCAACAGGAGACGCAGCAGCCGGACAGCGCTAGTATTGGCGGCTGCGGGTGGCGAGGGGGTTGATGTGCCCGGGGGGGGGGGGGTAGGGGCTTGGGTGATGCGCTGGGGGGTAGGGTTTGAGTGATGCGCCGAGGGGGGAGGGGAGGGTCGCTGGACATGGGTGGCTGGAGGAGGGCAGGGGGAAGGGAGGGTCGCTGGACATGGGTAGCTGCAGGGAGAGAGGAGGGTCGCTGGACATGGATGGCTGCAGGGGGGGGCAGGGAAGAGGGAGGTGGGGAGGGGGTCCTGAGACCAGATGGGTGGCTGCAGGGGAGACAGAAGGGATGCTGCAGGGGGGGCAGGGGGAGAGGAGGGTCGTTGGACATGGGTGGTTGCAGGGGGGCAGGGGAGAGGAGGGTCGCTGTACATGGATAGCTGCAGGGGGAGAGGAGGGTTGCTGGACATGGGTGGCTGCAGGGGGGGGCAGGGGAGAGGAGAGTCGCTGGACATGGGTGGCTGCAGGGGGAGCAGGGGAGAGAGGAGGGCCGCTGCACATGCGTGGCTGCAGGGGCAGAGGAGGGTTGGTGGGGAGGGGGCCCTGAGACCGGATGGGTGGCTGCAGGGGGGGCAGGGGAGACAGGAAGGACGCTGCGGGGGGGGGGGGGATTACCTTGCTAGCGCCCGTTTCATTGCCTACCGAAACGGGCCTTTTATACTAGTATTTTATAAAATACATGCAGAAACACTGATTGATACATACTTGCACAATGATAGGCCTGCCTCCAGAGCAGGTGTAAGCATTGGTGAGCCTCTTTTATAAAGGCACAGAGGTGTGTTTATTGCTTTATGAAATAGCAATGTATGTGTCTACCCTGCCTAAGTGCTGTATTACAACATTGCCTTCCATACATTTATTCATAGAACAAGTGGAAAATAAAGGGGGTTAAGTAAATTTCTGCATTCATTTCCCCAACCTTAATTACTCGTATTCTTGAGAAGAAAACTGGCATTCCCGTGCAGTTTGTAGCTTGAAAGTGTGCTTCAGTGGCAAAACAGAACAGTCAAGCACAGCCACAATTACTGATGCACATTATGTTACTGCATGGGCTGACATTACCTTGTACTGTTATACTGATATTCTCCTAGGACAAGCAGGCTCCAATATCCTCACAAGTTGGTAGATGCTGATCGACGTCGCCTGGTCCGGCATTTATGCCAAAATTAAAAAAGTAGAGCTTTGTGAAGTACGAGCCATGCTCCACTGCACATGTGCAAGTGCCCTCCCACCCGTTGCGTGAACGCAGTCTCCTTAGTTCTCTTTCTTTCGCGTGAGAAGAAGCTGCGTCTTTTCGGTCCTTTCCTCACTCGCCCGGTTCAGAGAGCTTTTAGTACCTTTTGGCTTTTTCTTTTTCCTATTTTCATTGTGTTTTTTTTTTTTTTCTGCCTTTTCAAACCCATCCTGTATTTTTTAGCGAGTTTTGCCTGGATTAAAGTTATCTTTCTTTTTTGAAGTCACGGGCCATTTTTAGGCCCTGATTCCAGTTGGGTTCTTCCCTTCTTTTTTTCATGCCTTTGCCCCTTTTTAGGCACCATCGAGTCATTTAATTTGGCTGATGAGGTTTCCCTGTCCATGTCCACGAAGACTCCCAGTGGCTTCAAGCACTGTGTCTGGTGCAATTGGACTATCTTGGGAAAGGACACCCATTCTTGGTGTCTGCAGTGTCTTGGGCCCGACCATAGCCTTGCTAACTGCGTTCTCTTTCTTCACATGAAGAAGAGGACTCAGGTTTCCCGAGAGGCTCAACGAGAGAAGATTCATCGGCATCGAGGTTGGAGGCATCGATGTCGAGCATCGTACCGGCATCGGGAGCTTCGATCGATATGCATGGCTGCTTTGAGACCTTTAAACATTGGGAGCAGTGAGGCGTCAAGTGGGTCTTCACCTGTCTCAAGGCCTCCTGCTGTGCAAGCCCCTCAGGACCGTCCATCATCTGACCTGACCCCGAGGTGACGTGAGGATTTGACGTCATCCTCGACATCAAGGAACTTGGTTGACATGCTTTGGATGAAGGCCAAGACGCATCATCATAGGTCACCCTCGATACATGGTGCCGGGGGCTCCGGGGTGTCCAAGGATTTGGCACCCGAGAAGCGTCGACACTGGGAGCACCGCTCTCCCTCCATGCAGGAGGTGCCAATGCAACTGTCTCCAAGCAGCCGAGATCCTGTTCCAGTATTGACCCCAGTGGTTCTGCAACCTGTGCCCCAACCAGCACCCCAGCTTTTCCTGGTGTTGGCCCTCGATGAGTGCATCCGGGCCTTGCTCCCTGAGCTGCTGGATGGCCTTATGTAGTGATGTGCATTGGTATCGGGGGTGCTTGTGCCTGCCAGACCTTCTGCTGCAGCCTCACCTGGCCCTCAGCCTGTGGTGCGGCCTCCAACGCTAGTACTGCTTTCAGCACCGGTATCGACTGTCACCCAAGCCAGTACCCCCTCGATGTCTGTGGAGGAAGCTTTGCTGGAGTCGAAGCGGGAGCCGGTTTCTCGACGCCACTCTCGAGGACATGGCTCCTCAGCATCAAGGCAGGTTCGGTCTCGGGCATCCCATAGGGAGATACTGTCTGACCTGAGGAGGAGTGCTTATGAGAGTTGGAGGAAGATCCCAGATAGTTTTCCTCAGATGAGTCTTACAGGATCCCCTCTGAGCCCTCCCCACCACCTGAAAGGAGACGGTCTCCACCGTTGAGCCTTTCTTTCCCATCTTTTGTCAAGGAAATGGCTGAGGCCATTCCATTTGCTGTGGAGGTGGAGGATGAGCCCATGGCCAAGATGCTTGAGGTCCTGGACTTACACATCTCCCACTAAGGAGGCTGTGATGGCACCTCTCCAAGAGGTACTCAAGGATGTCCTCATCAGGAACTGGGTGTTCCCTCTGTCGGTCCCTGTTATGCCCAAGAAGATTGACACCCAGTATCGGATTCACAGTGAAACTGGGTTTGTAAGGCCTCAGTTGCCTCATGATTCCTTTGGTGGTGGAATCCGCTCTCAAAAGAGCCAGGAGTACTAGGAAATATGCCTCGGCGCCCCCAGGCAGAGAAGCTGAACCCTGGATACTTTTGGGAGGAAGATGTACCAGGCTTCAATGCTGAACTCCAATATACAGTTATACCAGCTCTTCATGAGCGTTTATTTGCAAAACTCGGTGAGACAGCTGTCAGACTTGGTTGACATGCTCCCTCCGGAGCAGGCCGAGCATTTTCGCCATTTGGTCAAGCAACAGAAGGCGTGTCGAAAGTTCTTGGCCAGGGGCACTTAATGACACTTTTGATTTGGCATCCAGGATCTCTGCTCAAAGTATAGCAATGAGCAAGCTCTCATGGCTTCGTGTTTCTGACTTGGAACATTCTGTTCAGCAGAGATTGGCGGATGTCCCTTCCGGATGGGGGGGGGGGGGGGGGGAGAATAACCTTTTTGGAGAGACAGTTGAGGAGGTCGCTGATGAAATCAAGAAACACTGATACCATCTCTTCTCTCTCCCGCTGGATAACTTTTGGCAAGCCATGGATTTTAGGCATAGGTACACTCCTGCGGCTCATCAGCCTACTCAGGCTCAGCCCCAGTGCGCTCGTTCACGTCAACAGCATGCACCTAAGACCCCTGCTGCTCCCCAGTCAAAGCAGGAGACGAACTTTTGACTGGTTCCAGCAGAGCATAGCTGCATTAAAAGTGTCCGTCCTGGACGACTTGCTGGTCAGGGGGAGGTTAAAATTTTTTCACCAAAGGATGACCCCTTATAACCTCCGACCGGTGGGTTCTTCAAATAATCTGTCTCGGATATATCCTCAATTGGCTCTCCAAACCTCCAGATTGCTCACTGAGAGCTCATTCTTTCAGATCTCAGCACAGGCAGGTACTTGCAGAGGAACTCCCGCCCTTCTAAAGGCCCATGTAGTTGAACCCATTCCATCAGGGGAGGAAGGGCAGGGATCCTATTCCAGATACTTCCTTATGCAGAAAAAGACAAGGGGGATTAGTCCAATTTTAGACTTGAGGGCCCTGAACAAATTTTTAGTCTGAGAAAAGTTCATGATGGTTTCCCTGGGCACCCTTCTCCCCATGATTCAGAAAAACGATTGGCTATGCTCTCTGCACTTAAAGGATGCATGTATTCACATCCCAATACTTTCAACCCACCGGTAGTATCTTCGATTTCGTCTGGGAACACATCACTTCCAGTGTCACATGTTGCCATTTGGCCTCGTGTCAGCTCCCAGGGATTTCACCAAGTGTCTAGCAGTAGTTGCAGCATCTCTATACAGGCTGGGAGTCTTTGTGTTCCCATATCTTGATGGTTGGCTGGTGAAGAGCACCTCAGAGGATGGTGCTTGGGAGTCCATGCAGATGACTATTCGGGTGCTAGAGTTACTAGGGTTCGTTTTAAACTACCGCAAGTCCCATCTCCACCCTGTTCAGTGATTGGCGTTCATAGGAGCCCTGTTCGACACACAGATGGTTCAAGCCTACCTTCCGGAGACGCGAGCAGACAATCTTAACTCACTAGCGTCCAGGGTTCGTGCCTCTCAGCAGGTCACAGCTCAGCAGATGTTGAGATTGTTGGGCCACATGGCTTCCACAGTGTACGTTACGTCCATGGCACGTCTTCACATGAGATCAGCTCAATGAACCCTGGATTCTCAGTGGTATCAGGCCACGAGGAGTTTAGAAGATGTTATTCAGGTGTCCCCACAGCTTATATGCTCTCTACAGTGGTGGACCTTTCGATCCAGTTTGGGACTACCATCCCAATTTCTCAGCCACAGAAAGTGCTGACGACGGATACATCTCTCCTGGGTTGGGGAAATCATGTAGATGGGCTTCACACTCAAGGTGCTTGGTCCGCCCAGGAAAAGAATTTTCATATCAACCTCCTGGAGCTTCGAGTGATCTGGAACGCTCCTAAAGGCTTTCAGAGATTGGCTGTCTTATCAAATATTCTAATTCAAACAATCAGGTTGCAGTGTATTACACCAACAAGCAGGGGGGCACCGGATCTTGCATTCTGTGTCAGGAGGCCATCCGGATGTGGCATTGGACTTGCCAACATGGCATGTTTCTTGAAGCCACTTATCTGGTGGGCGCAATCAACACCCTGGCCGACTGGCAGAGCAGGAAATGCAACCGCCTGAGTGGTCTATCCATATGGGCATAGCCCGCAAGATCTTCCGATAGTGGGGTACCCCCTTGGTGGATCTTTTTGCCACTCAACTCGATCACAAGGTTCCTCAGTTCTGTTCCAGGCTTCAGGCCCATAGGAGTGTAGCATCAGATGCCTTCTTCCACAGTTGGGGGACAGGTCTTCTGTATGCGTATCCTCAGATACCTCTAGTGTGAAAGACTTTGTTAAAACTCAAGCAAAACCACAGAACCATGATTCTGATTGCACCATATTGACCTCGGCAGATATGGGTTTCTCTTCTTCTGGAATTATCCTCCAAAGAACTGTGGAGATTGGAGTGTTTTCTGACCCTCATCATGCAGAACGAGGACAAGCAAGTTTGAAAATTCTCATAAGTAAGTGATATGATCTGACAGAGGTAGGTGCTTGGAACAAATTCTAGAAGCTTTTTGCAACTAGTTGTACATTTGCACCACTTCTGCACAATGTCATTAAATGAGGCCTCCCCAGGTTACCTTTTGATACAGAGTGAGTGAGATACCCTTCCCATAGCAATATGGTTTCTTCAATAAATGAGTTTTTGTTGCATGCATGGCCTTCTTTCCTCTTAGCATTTTTAGTTTGTGGTACATTTCTGAAGTTTCTTTTTTTTTTGCGTATACCTTTTGTCAACCTTTTTTGGTGCATGGTGTTTTGGCTTGGACATTTTTGTTAAAATTGAAACCAGATTTTGTAGTGGCCATTTTTTGGGTGATATGGCTCAGAATAAAAGCTACCAGTGACTGAAAAAAATTCAGGTCGTGTGGCAAGAATATATCTGGTGTGTATACTCATAATTGCTTCCAGTGCTTGGTCATAAGTGGCTAAGAAAAGATTAAACACTAGAGGTATGAGCACTGAGCTCGACATGACAGTTTGAAAGTGTGAGAGGTTGATTTCTCCACAGAGATACGGAACATATGATTACTTTGGTAAACCAAACAAGCACTATGCCCCCAATTCCTAAGCCAGCTAATTGTGAAGCTTGCTTCTAGAACATTGACTGCTAAGGTCAAAAGACACAAGCATAGTGGATCTTCCAACATACTATGCTTATTTGATGTACTGACAGATTGCTTGCCTGGGAGTATCTTGGTTAAATTCCCAGCTTGAGCAAATACTTATCAAAGAACTCTCCTCTTTTGATGTCCAATGCAATCAAACCTGTTCCATTGGGAGAAAGAGAGTGGGAATTTTATTACTAGTATTTCCTGGTTAAGAAAACAGGAGAATTATGATTAATCTAGACCCAAGGCCTTGACAAACTGTTTGGTCCAAGAAAAGTTCAAGACTGGGAGCCAAATTGTCCATGGAATCTTTCTTCAAAAAGGAGACTGGTTACATAGTAACATAGTAGGTAACGGCATATAAAGACCTGAATGGTCCATCTAGTCTGCTCAAGAGTCACACTCATTATCAATTCAAGATTAAATCAACAATGAACATGATGAATGTTGTTATATCCTCTGGACCTAGAGGAACCATACATCAATATAGAGGTATTTGAAGTGACTGGGATGCAACTCAGATTTGTAAAAGGAAAACCTCTTATCGGTAACAGTCATGCCATTTAGCCTTGTCAGCGCCTCATGTGTTCACAAAATATCTAGGTGTGGTAGCCGCACATCTATACAGACTGGGAGTGTGTGCATTTCCCTGTCTAGAATGTTGGTCATTTGGCCAACACAGAAGAGGCTCAAAGATTAATGTGCATAACCATCTTGGTGCTGGAATCACTAGGGTTTGTCATAAATTCACCCAAATCCCATTTGAACCCTACACCTCATTTGGAATTCATAGAAGCTTTTTTGTTTGTTTTTACCATGTCAATGGTTCTGGAGATGTTAGGATTCTCAACAGTTCACATAATTCTCCTGGCACATCGCAGAATGTGATAGGCCCAATAAACCTCATGCTCACAGTGGACTTAGGTTGTTCAGAGCTTATGGGATGTGGTCACTTACCAAACCACTCAGGAACCCTGGTGTCCTGATGGATGGACCATTTCAATCTTGCGAAAAGTATTTCCTTTGAAATTTCTCCACTCTAAATTGTTCTCACCACAGATACATAAGAACATAAGAGTAGCTATACTGGGTCAGACCATCTAGCCCAGTATCCTGTTTCCAACAGTGGCCAAGCCAGGTCACAAGTACCTAGCAGAAACCCAAATCGTGGCAACACTCCATGCTACCAATCTCAGGGCAAGCAGTTGCTTCCCCATGTCTGTCTCAATAGCAGACTATGGACTTTTCCTCCAGGAACTTGTCCAAACCTTTTTTAAACCCAGAAATGCTAACTGCTGTTACTGCATCCTCTAGCAAAGAATTCCAGAGCTTAACTATTCGTTGAGTGAAAAATATTTCCTCCTATTTGTTTTATGGTTCAACATTTTTATTGATGAACTTCCAAATTAACATCACATTCTACAGTTCAAGTTTACAAAAAAATCAATCTTAAGCAAGCAAACAAACATGTGGGCCAAGTGGCGGCTTACAGTCATCAAACATTTTTATCATTTCTCTCCCTCCTTCCCCCCTCCCCACCCTCCCTCTATTTTGCTTCAACACGTAAATAATTTAAAACATTATATTCTCCCCCAATATACTGTATTCTCCAGTCCATCCTCCTCCCCCCCCAGCTACCCCCCTCTCCCCCCTCCCTCCCCCTATTTCCATATAACTTCTTTGCGTGTCCCCTAGTCTTTGTACTTTTGGAACGAGTAAAAAATCGATTTACTTCTATTTGTTCTACACTACTCAGGATTTTGTAGACCTCAATCATAACTCCCGTCATCCATCTCTTTTCCAAGCCCTACCATCTTTAGCCTTTCCTCATATGAGAGGCGTTCCATCCCCTTTGTCATTTTGGTCGCTCTTCTTTGAACCTTTTCTAATTCCGCTATATCTTTTTTGAGATATGGCGACCAGGACTGAACGCAATACTCAAGGCATTATAGTATTTTCGGTCTTATCCACTATCCCTTTCCTAATAATTCCTAGCATCCTGTTTGCTTTTTTTGGCTGCCGCTGCACATTGAGCAGAAGATTTCAGTGTGTTATCTACAACGACACCTAGATTTTTTTCTTGGTTGCTGACCCCCAAGGTGGACCCTAGCATCAGGTAACTATGATTCGGATTATTCTTTCCAATGTGCATGACCTTGCATTTGTCCACATTAAATTTCATCTGTCATTTGGATAACCAGGCTTCCAATTTCCTAAGGTCTTTGTTCAATATTTCACAGTCCACATGTGTTTTAGCAATCTTGAATAGTTTTGTGTCATCTACAAATTTAATCACGTCACTTGTTCCGATTTCCATATCATTTATAAATATATTAAATATCAGCAGTTTCAGTACAGATCCTTGCGGCACTCCACTGTTCACCCTCCTCCATTGAAAGAAATTACCCTCTGTTTTCTGTCCAGTAACTAATTTCTAAATCACACCAGAACATTGCCTCCTATCCCATGACTCTAATTTTCTCAGAATTTTCTCAGGAGTTTCTCATAAGGAACTTTATCAAAAGCTTTCTAAAAATCTTCATACACTACTTTATCCACATATTTATTCATTTCTTCAAAGAAATGAAACAGATTGGTGAGGCTAGACTTCCCCCGGCTGAACCCGTGCTGACTCTGTCCCATTTAACAATGTTTGTCTACGTATTCAATAATTTAATTCCTTATAATAGTTTCCACTATTTTGCCCGACATGTCAAGCTTACCAGTTTGTAATTTCCCGGATCACCCCGGAGCCCTTTTTAAAAATCAGTGTCACTTTGGCCACCCTCCAATCTTCAGGTACTATGGACAATTTAAATGACAGGTTACATATTATTACATAGTAACATAGTAGATGACTGCAGATAAAGACCTGTTCAGTCCATTCAGTCTGCCCAACAAGATAAAGTCATTGTATGTGATATTTTGCATGTATATCTGTCCTTGATTTGTTCTTGCCATTTTTCAAGGCACAGACCATAGAAGTCTGCCCACTGACTTTGCTTCCCAATTACCAGTGTTGCCACCCAATCTCCACTAAGCTTCTGTGGATCCATGTCTTCTAAACAGGATTCCTTTGTTTTTATTCCACGCATTTTTGAATTCCATTACCATTTTCATCTCCACCACCCCCCGCGGGACAGCATTCCAAACGTCCACCACCCTCTCGGTGAAGAAGTATTTTCTGACACTATTCCTGAATCTGTCCCTCTTCAACCTCAATTCATGTCCTCTAGTTAGTTTTACCGCCTTCCTGTCTCTGGAACAGGTTTGATTGCGGATTAATACCTTTCAAATATTTGAACATCTGTATCATATCACTCCTGTTTCTCCTTTCCTCCAGAGTATGCATGTTTAGGTCAGTAAGTCTCTCCTTGTACGTCTTGCAACGTAAATCCCATATCATTTTTGTAGCTTTTCTTTGCACCGCTTCAAGTCTTTTTAAATCCTTAGCAAGATACACTCTCCAAAACTGAATACAATACTCCAAGTAGGGCCTCACTAACAACTTGTGGAGGGGCATCAACACCTGGGAAGTGGAGGAGTAGCCTAGTGGTTAATGCAGCAGACTCTGATCCTTGGGAACTGGGTTTGATTCCCACTGCAGCTCCTTGTAACTCTGGGTAAGTCACTTAACCCTCCATTTCTCCAGGTACAAATAAGTACCTATAATATACTATGTAAACTGCTTTGAATGTAATTACAAAAAACACAGAAAGGTGGTATATCAAGTCCCTTTCCTTTTTTCTGCTGGTTATACCCCTCTCTATGCAGCCCAGCATCCTTTTGGCCACTGCCATCGCCTTGTCGCATTGTTTCTTCACTTTCAGATCCTTGGACACCATCACCCCAAGGTCCCTCTCCTGAGTCGAGCTTACCAATCTCTCCCCACCTATCTAGTATCTCTCTTTTGGGTTTCTGCACCCCAAGTGCATCAATCTGCACTTCTTGGCATTACATTTTAACTCTTAGTCCTAATAGGGAATATACATAGGAAGTACCTAAAACATTAATAACAAACAGTACTCCTGTTCTATATAAATTACAAAATCTTTATTAGTGAAAACAAATCAGTGCATTAAAAAATTACTAAATAATATCCCTGCAACTCACTTGCACTGCCATCCACACCACACTTATACCCTGATCACATATGCAAGTCCCACGGAGAGCATTAAACATAAACCCTGAATTGCAGTTTCCTCAGTCTCTGTATATCATCAGAGCACAAGCTCAGTATAGATCAGTCATTAAGCCATAGAAAACACTGGCATACTGGACCCAGTTCTTAGTGGATATTGCTGATCTTTGTATCCAACAAATTCTCAGGTGAAGAGAGGAAAAAACCTCACTGCAATATAAATCCAAAGTTCTTATCCCTGTGATAAAAAAGCACACAGAGAAACACTGGGGATTGCAAAGTCACACGAATCTTCTGTGATCCTACACACAGTCAGACCTTTAATTTAAAGCCAGCCATGAAATGCTTCAGGCAAGTGGGAGGCTTCCAGGGATTTAATTAATTTATCCCTGGAAGCCTCCCACTTGCCTGAAGCACTTCATGGCTGGCTTTAAATTAAAGGTCTGACTGTGTGTAGGATCACAGAAGATTCGTGTGACTTTGCAATCCCCAGTGTGCTTTTTTATCACAGGGATAAGAACTTTGGCTTTATATTGCAGTGAGGTTTTTTCCTCTTTTCACCTGAGAATTTGTTGGATACAAAGATCAGCGATATCCACCACTACTACTAAGAACTGGGTCCAGTATGCCAGTGTTTTCTATGGCTTAATGACTGATCTTTATTGAGCTTGTGCTCTGATGATATACAGAGACTGAGGATACTGCAATTCAGGGTTTATGTTTAATGCTCTCTGTGGGACTTGCATATGTGATCAGGGTATAAGTGTGGTGTGGATGGCAGTGCAAGTGAGTTGCAGAGATATTATTTAGTAATTTTTTAATGCACTGATTTGTTTTCACTAATAAAGATTTTGTAATTTATATAGAACAGGAGTACTGTTTGTTATTATTATTATTAAATTTTAACTGCCAGACCCTCAACCATTCTTCTATCACTTGGAGATCCCTTCTCATGGTTTCTACTCCTTCCAGGGTAAATCTTCGTGTCATCCACAAAAAGGCAAACCTTTCTTTGTAACCTACCTAACCCTTCACTACCCCAATTGTAAATGTATAAGATACATATCTTCACATGCCACCAGCCTCTCCTTTATAGGCACACAACTTTGGAACTCATTACCCAAAGATCTGAAACTCACAGAAAACTACTTACAATTCAGAAAAAACCTGAAAAGACATATTTTCAAGAAGTCTTTCCCCACTGGATCTGCCTAATCCCACACCAACATACATCACAAAATGTTCAGAAATGGAAAACAATAATATTAACCTCTATCACTATATGCTAATATATCAACCTAAGCTTTTATTGTACTTCTGTATTATGTACTAGACTTCTACAAATCTAAATTTTGTAACCACCTTTTTAGCAATATGTAAGCCACATTGAACCTGCCATACGGTGGGAAAATGTGGGATAAGAATGCAATAAATAAAATAAATTTAAAAAAATCCCAACCTCCAGTCTCTGGCTCTCACAGCTTGAATGTTGAGAGCCTAGAATTTGCTTCCTTGGGTCTTTTGGAGGGTGTCTTCCAGGTCTTGCTGGCACCCAGGAAAGATTCCACTGAGAGGTGCTACTCTTTTAAATGGAGGAGGTTTGCCATCTGGTGTGAGTGCAAGGCCCTAGATCCCTTTACTTGCCCTACACAGATCCTGCTTGAATACCTTCTACACTTATCAGAATCTGGTCTCAAGACCAACTCAGTAAGGGTTCGCCTTAGTGCTGTTAGTGCTTATCATCAACGTGGAAAGGGTAAGCCCATCTCTGGACAGCCTCTAGTTTTTCGCTTCATGAGAGGTTTGCTTGTTTCAAAGTCCCCTGTCAAACCTCCACCAGTGTCATGGGATCTCAACTTCGTTCTCACCAAGCTGATTAAAACTCCTTTTGAGCCACTGAATTCCAGCCGTCTGAAGTACTTGACCTGGATGTCGTTTTCTTGGTGACTGTTACTTCAGCTCATAGGATTGGTGAGCTTCAGGCTTTAAGTAGTGGATGCACCTTATACTAAGTTTCATCACAACAGAGTAGTCCTCCGTATGTACTCTACGTTCCTGCCAATGGTGGGTTCTGCGTTCCAACTGAACCAGTCGATTGTCTTGCCAACATTCTTTCCCCGACCTCATGCCCATCCTGGTGAAAGCAGCTTGCACACCTTGGATTGTAAGAGATCACTGGCCTACTACATGGAGCAGACAGTCCACCCAGCTTTTTGTTTCTTTTGATTCTAACAAGATGGGGGTCGCCATTGGGAAATGCACCATTTCTAATTGGCTGGCAGATTGCATTTCCTTCTCTTATGCCCAGACTGGGCTGGCCTTAGAGGGTCATGTCATGGCTCATAATGTTAGAGCCATGGCTGCATCGGTAGCCCACTTGAGGTCACCCTCTGTTGAAGAAATTTGGAAGGTTGCGATGTGATCTTCAATCCACACATTCACATCTCATTACTGCCTTGAGCAGGATACCCGTCGCGACAGTCTTATTTATTTATTTATTACATTTGTACCCCGCGCTTTCCCACACATGGCGGGCTCAATGCAGCTTACATAGTAACAATATAAAGAAATTACAAAGTCGTAAGAAGCATACACAGTTTGTAGTAAAAGCAAAAATAATGGGGTTAACGGATAAGTAAATTGAGCATGGGAGGGATTGGGTGCAGAAGGAAATGAGCGTTGGGAGGTAGGCGTAGGAAGATAGAGAGGAATGGATATGTGGTAGCAAAAAGGATAATGGGAAACATGGTCAATGTATAACAGTTGTCAATAAGAATCATGTGGGCAAGTTTTGGTTAGGTTGAATCGTTAGGATAGGCTATCTTGAAGAGATGGGTCTTCAGTGCTTTTCTGAAGGGCAAAAGGCCGTTAATGGTACAGATAGGTCTTGGTAGAGCATTCCAAAGCTGCCTGAAAAGGAAAAAGGGTCATTCCATGCCAAGTGGTCCAAACCTTCCCACCATCATGTCTCCAATCCCGTTCAAATTCCATCTGCTGCGCAAGTCAGGTGCCAAACGAAGCCTCCCAAAACCCAAGGTGTCCAACTGCAATAGTCGCAGATCCAGACTCCCCCTCTGAAAGGCTGCCAGTCCATGAGCGCGCGACATCCACCAAAACGCCATTCTTGGGGTCTAACAAAATCCAAACACATTTACAAGAATGGCCAAAAAACTCAAATCCTGCACAGTTCTCGATGCCAACCCAGATGAAATACATTTCAACACCATGGACGCAAAATCCAGCCAAACAAGCCGACTCAAAGTGTGCATCAAAACTGGTCGCGACTCATCGGAACTCACCCGGACCAACACCCAGACGGTTTGGGCAGTCAATGTTGCAGAATCTGTTTGGGGTCTAGAATCCAACTCCACTCTCCTAGGCCTGTTTTATTTAGTTGCAAGCTGCACTCTCACTCAGTTGTATATAGTTTCAGGTTAATCAGTGTTATGTCCTCATTGTTGCGAGGCCCAGTTAACCAGTGTTTGTTGTTTTGGGTGAACCTGGATTCTAGAGATTCTCCACTTGTGAGAATATTGGAGCCTGCTTGTCCTCGGAGAAAGTGAAGATACTTACCTGTAGCACGTATTCTCCGAGGACAGCAGGCTTCATATTCTCACAATCCCGCCCACCTCCCCTTGGAGTTGTCTCCTTGGTTATTTTTACTTTGTTTTTTGCTTTAATATTGAACTGAGGCGACCGCGTTCACGCAACGGGCGGGAGGGCAGTCACGCATGTGCGGTGGAGTGCAGCTCGCGCTTCACAAAGCTCTACTTTTTTACTTTGGCATAAATGCCGGGCCGGGCGACGCGGATCAGCGTCTACCCATTTGTGAGAATATGAAGCCTGCTGTCCTCGGAGAATACCTGCTACAGGTAACTTCACTTTCTGAGAGTCTTGAAGTGGCCTCTAGTTATTGATTTGTGGTGTTCCACAGTACAAGCTGACGTTGCCTTTTAGTGTTTCAATGATATCATTTGGAGCCTGAGTGCTTTAGTCACTGGTGAACAGTGTTTACAGGGCATGCTGATGCTGCTTTGCATTTCTGACCTGATATTTTAACTTTGCAGTTCTTTAATTCCTTTTTATCCTTCCAGTGAATGAGTGGTAGATTTGTCTGATGTAACATTTCTGTGCCATCTCTTTATATGCTTTGTTTTTATTTTCTAAGGTCTCGCACATTATAATGAGATTAAAGGTATCAGCATAGATGAGTTCCTGCCACCCCATCTGGAGATTTATGTGGATGTCCCTGTTGCAGATATATATAAGAAGATTCAAGAAAGTGGAAATGTAAAGCAACTTTTCTTTAATCATTTCTGGATGCTTTAGCTTTGCCATACATACTGTAGAATTGCAAGGGGTTGTATGTAAAGCCTCTAGGCACACCTTGGATTATCATGCTATATTCTTACATTTTTCTACATGTATCTGTCTTACATTAAATGAGGCTTGCATGGTAAAGATCATGTCAGTGCTTAGGATGTCTGCTGTCGGGAATATACTGGGGTATAACTGTGACAGCAGTTTTGTTTTGTAAAAAATTAAGATTCCCTTTACATTCATTCTGGAATATACTGGGGTATAGCTGGTTTTAACTGTGACAGAAGTTTTGGTTTTGTTTTGTAAACAATTCATTCATCGAAATCAAAATTCTTTCCAGTTTACAAAAATGTTTCAAAGTTCATGAGCAAAGTTGGCCTCAGCAAGATCCTGCACCACATAGGGGGGCTGCCTTCAAATGATGGCCAGATTAAGAGGTGTTTCATGTTCAGCCTTTTACCATAGTAACAGATCCTGGGTATGGTAGATTGTCCAAGGACAAGCAGTCAATATAGTCTCATACCTGGCAACATCATTTGATGGAGCCCACTGTGGAGATTCTCTCCAGAATTCCATTTCTAGAGGTTTTTAGAACCATACAATGTACATGTGTACGCCTTCCTTGCCCATTGCCACCACTGTATGGGGCCAGGGCAGTCTGTCTTTCCATGGGGCAGGGAGGATGTGTTTTGCCTTCTGTCCCCTCAGGAAATGCTGTGTTGTTTCTTCCTTTGGTGAATTTTGCCCAGTTTTTTCTCCAAAATTGACCTTTTTTTGAGTATTCCTTATGTGGGACCAGGTTTCCTCTTTTTTGGCACTTCTTTAAGTTTCTTTATTTTTTCACGGATCCTTATTCCCGCTTAGGTCTCAAGCACCCTGGTCAGTAAGTTTGTTTTTTTTTATAATTTTTAACCAGGAGCTTTATTGAAAGACTTTATCATTCATACATGTTGACATAAACACATCTACTCATTTCCATTAGACAAAGTCAGTTCTCCGAAGGTCTCTGCTATCACATAACACCTTCTTAATACAAAGCTAGTCCCAGTTACATTTTAACATTTTTTAACAAAATGAACAACACCAATACCTCCGCCAAAACATAATACCCTAATCCCTCCCCCCCCAACTCTTCCTCCCAGGGACCCCCCCACTATTATCCCCTGCCATTCCTCATATCAAAAATAACCTAAGAAATACCCATAACTGCCCATACCTGTTTCCATTTAGCCAAAGTGTTCTTCTCTTTAGCCCACAGTCGCTCTCTTTCAGCAATGTACTCAAGAAGAGCCTTCCACTTACTCACTGAAGGACACCCAGGTTGCTTCCATGATCGAGCAATTACTAACCGCCCTGCACTGAAGCAATGTCTAACCAGAATCTGCTTCGCTCCCAGCACCCCAGGAACATGTCTGTTAAACAAAAATATAGCTGGGTCCCAAGGAATAGGGTGAGCCACCCACCTCTGCACCTTCCACTGAATCGCCTTCCAGTAGGCCTGCACCTTCCGACATGACCACCAAATATGACCATGAGTGCCTCTCTGGCCACAGTTCCGCCAACAAAGGGAGGAGACCCCCCTAAACATGTGACTCAAACGGGATGGTGTGAGGTACCAACGATATAAAACTTTAGTGCTATTCTCTTGAATGTTAACTGCTGGGGAGCAATTAACGGTTCCTCTCTCCATTTTCTGCCATTCGGCTTCCTCATAACACACTCCTAATTCCTTCTCCCATCTAGCACGGTAATGACTAACCTCAGGCATTGCATCCCTCAAGTATCCATACAACAACGTTATCAGCCCCCTAGTGCCTTCTTGCCGAACACAAATTTCCTCTAAAAAGGTCACTTCCGCGAATAATTTCTCCTTGATACCAGGAGATTGTAGAAAATGCCATAATTGGTTATAAGCATATTGATCCCTGTGTGGTAAACTATAGGTATCCGCCAAATCAGCAAACCGAACAAATCCCTTACCCTCCACTAATTGTCCCCATAAATCTAATCCCTGTCGCTGCCATCTTGTAAAAGCTGAAGGAACACATCCCGGTGGGAAAGCTGAATGATATGCTATAGGAGACAGTCGAGAATTATAAAAACCTTTTTTACGTTCCAATTTATCCCAACATAGGAATGTATACTGAATAATAGGAGGCAGATTAGTTCCCAGATATCGTCTTCCAGGGGCCAGCCAAATCAAATGTCCCAATTTCAATGGGCTTCTAACCAAACTCTGCTCCATCTGCACCCATAACTTATGCAACGGTTCCTGGAACCACTCTACAGCAGCTTTGGCTTGAGCAGCCAAATGATAAAGATCCAATTTAGGAACACCCAGTCCCCCCTTTGTCCTGCGTGCCCTATACATAATAGCCCGGGGAAGTCTAGATTTACCTCCCTGCCAAATAAATTTATGTAATCGATTCTGCATCGACTGGATTAATTGTCCCTTGATTGGTATGGGTAGCGCTTGAAAAAGATATAGCAAGCGAGGTAGAATATTCATTTTAATGGAGGCTATACGCCCAAACCATGACAAGGACAAGTGCTCCCAATGTTCCAGGTCAATCCTAATCCTATTCAACAATGGAACATAATTGGCATCACTCAAACAATCAAAGCTCTTCGTAAGGCGGATCCCTAAATAATTCATACTCTCCGTCACCCAAGGGGATACTCTTGTTTACATCTACCATATTCTTCTTCAGTCAACCCCATTGCCATGGCCTCCGTCTTATTAATGTTAATTTTAAACCCTGATACCCGCCCATAATGGTCTATCTCCTGAAAGACCTCCGACAATGATTCCATGGGGGAAGAGAGAGTTAGAAGAATATCATCTGCAAAAAGTGCAATTTTGGATTCCAGTTGTCCAACCACAATCCCCCTTATTCTAAGGTTTTCCCTAATAGTGACGGCTAAAGGTTCCATTACAAGGGCAAAAAGGAGAGGCGACAGGGGACACCCCTGCCGGGTACCCCGTTGTAGGTCAAAAAAAGGGGAAACCTGTCCATTAATCCTGACACATGCTTTAGGAGATTCATAAAGTGCACGAATCCAACTCTTTGGACCCAAATCCATATCTCTCTAAGACCTGATAAAGAAACTGCCAATGAACACGATCAAATGCTTTCTCTGCATCAATACTTAGCAAGCAATAGGGTGTCCTTTGTTGTTTCGCTACATACATAATATCAAGAGTACGCCTGATATTATCTGAGGCCTGCCTGTTCAAGACAAACCCTACTTGATCTGGATGAATGAGGGTCTGCAACACCACATTAAGCCTAACAGCCAAAACCTTAGCCATTATTCTCACATCCACATTCAGTACAGATATAGGTCTATAGGATGCACATTCGGTCACATCTTTATTAGGTTTAGGAATAACAGCTATCCAAGCCTGTGCCATAGTTGATGGAAGGGGACCCCCCTCACGTATAAAATTAAATACTTCAGCAAGCACTGGTGCTAATTGAGGTGCAAATGCTTTATAAAATTCGCCAGTATAGCCGTCTATCCCTGGCGACTTTCCAGATTTCAAGGTTTTAATAGCTTGGATCACTTCCTTCACCTCAATCGGAGCCTCCAGTCGAGCCCTATGTTCCAAGGCCATAACTGGTAACTCCAAGGTATCTAAGTATGACCGAATATCATCCATCTGTATCGCTGAATCTCTAGTGTAGAGGTCAGCATAGAACTTACAAAATTGTTCTCTAATATCTTTAGATGTTTTCCTAATCTCACCCCTAGGCCCTTTAATTCGAAAGATTGTTCTCTCTGCTCGCAACTTGCGTAATTTAAATGCTAATTGCCTCCCAATCTTGTTGCGAGTAGTGTATCCATAGAGTCGTAACTTATCATTAATAAACTCAAGTTCCCTCGTAAGCAAGGTGTCTAATTTTAACCTAGCCATCTGTAGGGATTTATATATCCTATGGGAACCAGTGTGCTTATGCTTAAATTCCAACTCTCTGATCTGACCCCTCCAATAGTGCTTTTCCTTTTCCCTCTCTCTCTTTAACCTCCCCGCCACCTTCATAAAATGGCCTCGTGACACTGCTTTAAGGGCATCCCATATCACTGCTATAGAGGGCCCGGAATCCACATTAAAATGTAGATATTCTTTAAGCACCTCCAAATACTCCGACCCAAACCCCTTATGTGTCAGCAAGGTATTGTTAAAAGTCCATCTACCCCCAGTAGAGCTCTCCGTGTTCCATTGAATATCCACCCAGCAGGGGGCATGATCGGATACTGTTATGTTACCTATCTTGGTATCTTGAATCACTCCCCCCAGAGTCTTATCCA
Organism: Microcaecilia unicolor; assembly: GCF_901765095.1. Taxonomy (NCBI): domain Eukaryota; kingdom Metazoa; phylum Chordata; class Amphibia; order Gymnophiona; family Siphonopidae; genus Microcaecilia; species Microcaecilia unicolor. The sequence goes on from NC_044037.1 coordinate 143,737,508, forward strand.
CAAAAAGGTAGTCAATACGAGTATAGATATCATGCACAGAGGAATAGAAGGTGTAATCTCTCTCTGAAATATGGCAATCCCTCCATGAATCAAACAAACCTAGTTCACCAGTAACCCTATTCAACACTTTTGCAAGAATTTTATCCCCCTTAGATACCAGACCAGATTTATCCACAACAGGGTTCATGGTGGCATTAAAATCACCTCCTAGGATAAGCTGGCCCCCAGCTAGCAGGCTTATTTGCTTTTGTAGCGACATGAGAAAGGAGGATTGCCCCAAATTGGGAGCATATACACACCCCCAAGTTATCTCCTTATTGTCCACAGATCCTCTGACCAGCACATAGCGGCCCTTCGGGTCCCTCTTCACCTGTTGCACCTGTAATGGGAAATCTGAATGGAAAAGCAACGCAACTCCTCGCTGTTTCTTATTTGAGGTATCAGATGCAAAAAACCTCTTGAAATAAGATGCATGTCGAAACAGTTTCTCATGAACCCGCTTCAAATGCGTTTCTTGTAGCATCACAACCTGGGGTTTCAGTCTGAGTATTTCTTGCCATATCAATTGTCTCTTTCTTGGCACATTAAGTCCTTTTACATTAAAGGTAACAATCCTCATTTGAGAAGTCATTTAGTAATCATACATCAACATAACGCTCTCTTGTATAGAACAATCATCCCTGGAGAAAACTCTAACATCCCAACCCCCCCCTCCCCCTCCCTTCTACCCATCTAACATTCTTTGCGTAAGGCACAGAGGGAACCATCCCCCCACCCTCCGCATAACCCCCAGAAATGAACATCTCACCCAACCCCCTAGCACCCAACAGCAAACAACCCCGACCCCTTCCTTAATTCACGCACACATATCCTCCGTGTGTCCTTATGCAACACTCACACCGAACTCTATGCTCTGGTAGTTACTAATCTTAACAGTTTCTGCAGTCCCAAAAAAGTCAGGTGTTCAGCCGCGGCTTCTTTGCTTTGTTAAAGACTTGTTGCCACTGACGTACTTTATCCTGGGCTGCAGTCAGCTCCATAGGTGACTCACTCTCCTGCACCATGATTCCCGCCTTCTGTAAGGTATTCTGCGCGTGCTCCAGTGTACGCACCTTATGATGTTTTCCAGCAATAGTAAAACACAGGGCGAATGGGAAAGCCCAACGGTATTTCACATTCTGGCGGCCTAGCGCTTCCAATATAGGTTTCATAAGCTTCCGCTGTTGTAATGTAAAGGCCGACAAGTCCTGATACACATGCACCGGAGTGTCATTAAACTGTAAATCCTTGCATTGTCTTGCTAACGTGAAAAAGCTGTTCTTTGTCTGTATACTTCAAAAATCTCACCACTATATCTCTAGGTTTATTCGGTGGAGGTGCCCCCAGAGCTCTATGAGCCCGCTCAATTTCGGGCATGGGACTATCCGGTGTTTCAGCCTGCAGCTGCTTACACAGTTCTTGTACAATTATTTTAACATCTTCTTGCTGTTCTCCCGCCTCCGGAACCCCTTGAAAACGCAGATTGTTCCGACGTCCCCGATTCTCCATATCATCTACCTTATATTGCAACTCTGTCAGTTGGTTTTCAAATCCCTCGTCTTTCCGACGTAATTGGGACATCGCTTCTCCCTGTTCATCGACACGAACTTCGAGGTCGTCAATACGGGCCCCCACCTCCTTTAGTTCTCCTCTCAAGTGGTCAATGCGTTCCACAATGTCCGCTTTCATATGAGCAAGGTCTTTCCGCAAATCTTTCAATACTTTGGTAAAACGCACCTCCAGATCTCCACCACAATCTTCCTCCGAGCGCACCGATTCAGAATCGGAGGCCTCACCACGTTGCGGGGACACATGGCGCACTCCTGTCTTGGAAGCACGCTGGCTGCTCCTGGCTCCCCCTTTAGCCGTTATAGTTTTCAATTTTTACGACATTGGGTAATGCTCCAGCTATTATACACCACCAGCATGCGAAATAGGAGGAATTCCGGTAAGAAATTTCGCTAATGTTCGCTTTATTAACGGGGTTAATCGGGAGCTGCAAGCTTAGGCTGCCATCAAGGCGATGACGTCACCGGAAGTCCCTGGTCAGTAAGTTTTTTGCTTTTTTGTTCACCATTGAGCCGTTTGATTTCACTTTTGGCTAATTTTCCCAGCATATTCCTGAAAACTCCAGTGGTTTAAGAAGTGTTCCAGATGTGACAGGTAGTCTAGTGGTCTTGACAGCGTCTTTGCGGATACCATAGCATTTTAGCGGTATATACATAAGTACATAAGTAATGCCACACTGGGAAAAGACCAAGGGTCCATCGAGCCCAGCATCCTGTCCACGACAGCGGCCAATCCAGGCCAAGGGCACCTGGCAAGCTTCCCAAACGTACAAACATTCTATACATGTTATTCCTGGAATTTTGGATAGCGGTTTATGGACTTGTCCTTTAGGAAACCGTCCAACCCCTTTTTAAACTCTGCTAAGCTAACCGCCTTCACCACTTTCTCCGGCAACGAATTCCAGAGTTTAATTACACGTTGGGTGAAGAAACATTTTCTCCGATTTGTTTTAAATTTACTACACTGTAGTTTCATCGCATGCCCCCTAGTCCTAGTATTTTTGGACAGCGTGAACAGACGCTTCACATCCACCTGTTCCACTCCACTCATTATTTTATATACCTCTATCATGTCTCCCCTCAGCCGTCTCTTCTCCAAGCTGTATAGCCCTAGCCTCCTTAGTCTTTCTTCATAGGGAAGTCGTCCCATCCCCGCTATCATTTTAGTCGCCCTTCGCTGCACCTTTTCCAATTCTACTATATCTTTCTTGAGATGCGGCGACCAGAATTGAACACAATACTCAAGGTGCGGTCGCACCATGGAGCGATACAACGGCATTATAACATCCTCACACCTGTTTTCCATACCTTTCCTAATAATACCCAACATTCTATTTGCTTTCTTAGCCGCAGCAGCACACTGAGCAGAAGGTTTCAGTGTGTTATTGACGATGACACCCAGATCCCTTTCTTGGTCTGTAACTCCTAACGTGGAACCTTGCATGACGTAGCTATAATTCGGGTTCTTTTTTCCCACATACATCACCTTGCACTTACTCACATTAAACATCATCTGCCATTTAGCCGCCCAGTCTCCCAGTCTCGTAAGGTCCTCTTGTAATTTTTCACAATCCTGTCGCGATTTAACGACTTTGAATTACCTCGCTAGTTACTCCAATCTCTAAATCATTTATAAATATATTAAAAAGCAGCGGTCCTAGCACAGACCCCTGAGGAACCCCACTAACTACCCTTCTCCATTGTGAATACTGCCCATTTAACCCCACTCTCTGTTTCCTATCCTTCAACCAGTTTTTAATCCACAATAGGACATTTCCTCCTATCCCATGACCCTCCAATTTCCTCTGTAGCCTTTCATGAGGTACCTTGTCAAACGCCTTTTGAAAATCCAGATACACAATATCAACCGACTCCCCTTTGTCCACATGTTTGTTCACTCCTTCAAAGAATTGAAGTAAATTGGTCAGGCAAGATTTCCCCACACAAAAGCCATGCTGACTTGGTCTCAGTAATCCATGTCCTCGGATGTGCTCTGTAATTTTGTTTTTAATAATAGCCTCTACCATTTTACCAGGCACCGACGTCAGACTCACCGGTCTATAATTTCCCGTATCTCCCCTGGAGCCTTTTTTAAAAATGGGCGTTACATTGGCCACCCTCCAATCTTCCGGTACCACGCTCGATTTTAAGGATAAGTTGCATATCACTAGCAGTAGCTCCGCAAGCTCGTTTTTCAGTTCTATCAGTACTCTAGGATGAATACCATCCGGACCAGGAGATTTGCTACTCTTCAGTTTGCCGAACTGCCCCATTACGTCCTCCAGGTTTACCGTGAAGTCAGTAAGTTTCTCCGACTCGTCGGCTTGAAATACCATTTCCGACACCGGTATTCCACCCAAATCTTCCTCGGTGAAGACCGAAGCAAAGAATTCATTCAGTCTCTCCGCTACGTCTTTGTCTTCCTTGATCGCCCCTTTTACCCCTCGGTCATCCAGTGGCCCAACCGATTCTTTTGCCGGCTTCCTGCTTTTAATATAGCAAAAAAAATTTTTACTATGTTTTTTTGCCTCTAATGCTATCTTTTTTTCATACTCCCTCTTGGCCTTCTTAATCTGCGCCTTGCATTTGCTTTGACACTCCTTATGCTGTTTCTTGTTATTTTCAGACGGTTCCTTCTTCCATTTTCTGAAGGCGTTTCTTTTAGCCCTAATAGCTTCCTTCACCTCACTTTTCAACCAGGCCCGGGAGTCTTTTGGACTTCCGTCTTTCTTTTCTAATTTGCGGAATATGTATGGCCTGGGCCTCCAGGATGGTATTTTTGAACAGCGTCCACGCCTGTTGTACAGTTTTTACTCTCTCAGTTGCCCCCCTAAGTTTTTTTTTTTTACCGTTCTTCTCATTTTATCATAGTCTCCTTTTTTAAAGTTAAACGCTAACGTATTTGACTTTCTGTGTACAGTTACTTCAAGGTCGATGTCAAAACTGATCATGTTATGGTCACTGTTATCAAGCGGCCCCAGTACCATAACGTCCCTCACCAGATCATGCGCTCCACTAAGGACCAAGTCTAGAATTTTTCCTTCTCTCGTCGGCTCCTGCACCAGTTGCTCCATAAAGCTGTCCTTGATTTCATCAAGGAATTGTATCTCTGTAGAGTGTCCCGATGTTACATTTACCCAGTCTATATTTGGATAATTGAAGTCACCCATTATTATCACATTGCCCATTTTGTTTGCGTCTCTGATTTCTTTTATCATTTCTGTGTCTACCTGCTCATCCTGGCGAGGTGGACGGTAGTACACTCCTATCACCATTTTTTTCCCTTTTATACATGGAATTTCAACCCACAGTGATTCAAAGGTGTGATTTGTGTCCTCCTGAATTTGTAATCTATCTGAGTCAAGGCTCTCGTTAATATACAATGCTACCCCTCCACCAGTCCGGTCCACCCTATCATTACGATATACTTTGTACCCCGGTATGACAGTGTCCCACTGGTTATCCTTCTTCCACCAGGTCTCAGTAATGCCTATTATATCCAATTTTTCATTTAGTGCAATATATTCCAACTCTCCCATCTTATTTCTTAGATTCCTAGCATTTGCATATAGACATTTCAGAGTATGTTTGATGTTCTTATTTGCATGATGCTTAGTACTTGACACTATTGATTTGCCATCTTTTGTCTGATCTTCAGTTGTATTTAAGGGCACCTGGCCTACCACGGTCTGTTGTGCAACCTCACTATCCAGAAACCCTATCTTCCCTGTTTGTGAGGTATCTTTGCAAGATACCTTTTCCCGAACCATGCGCTTTTGAGCGACTGTCGGCCTTTTCCCCATTTCTAGTTTAAAAGCTGCTCTATCTCCTTTTTAAATGCCGACGCCAGCAGCCTGGTCCCACCCTGGTTAAGGTGGAGCCCATCCTTTCGGAATAGGCTCCCCCTTCCCCAGAATGTTGCCCAGTTTCTAACAAATCTAAAACCCTCCTCCCTGCACCATTGTCTCATCCACGCATTGAGACTCTGGAGCTCTGCCTGTCTCTTGGGCCCTGCACGTGGAACAGGTAGCATTTCAGAAAATGCTACCCTAGAGGATCTGGATTTGAGCTTTCTACCTAAGAGCCTAAATTTGGCTTCCAGAACCTCTCTCCCACATTTTCCTATGTCATTGGTACATCAGGTTTGGTATTTCACTGTTAGTGCCCCTAGAAACCACCAGGGAAATAACTTGCGGGTGGTAGTACTTGTTCAGAGGCAAGCGTGACCCAGCAGGCGGTGGAAGGTATGCTACTGTAAGGGTACGTGCACAAGTGCAGGTGGGCCTGGGCAGTGCTGGGCCAGACCCTCCAGGTGGCCATATGGTTAACCCCAGGTGGGTTCTAGGGGTAACACTTAGGTGTTATGTGACAATAAGTTTTTGGCCAGGGATACTTATACTGTTGATGTGGCATCTAGGATCTCTGCCCAGAGTATAGTGATGTGCAGACTCTCATGGCTACATGTCTCTGATTTGAACCACCTGGTCCAGTAGAGATTGGTGGATGCCAAGTGCCAGGGATAACCTTTTTGGAGAGAAGGTGGAGGAGGTCGCTGATGTCATAAAGAAGCATACTTATACCATTAATACTCTCTCCCGCCAGATGCCTTCTGCACCTCTTCATCTAGGAGGTTTTCAAGCAAGATGAAGAGAGCTCCCTATTACTCTCAAAGGCATAGGTATGCTTCTTCTTGCCAGCCTCAGCATGTTCATTCTCGTCATTCAACATGTGCCTAATGCTCAGCCTACTCTCCAGTCAAAGTAGGGGATGAGCTTGTGACTGACTCCAGCAGAGCATAGCCGCCGTACCAGTGACTGGTCTGGACAACCTACTGGTGGGGGAGGCTAAATTTTTTTCAAAGAAAGGTGGCCCCTTGTAACCTCAGATCAGTGGGTTCTTCAAATTGTCCTTCTTGGTTGCGCTCTTCCTTGGCGTCAAAGACCACTAAACTGTCCTCCAAGAGTATGTTCTTTCAGCTCACAGCACAGGGATGTACTTGCAGCGGAACTCTCCTCCCTTCTAAAGGCTCATGCGGTTGAGCTGGGGGGGGGGGAGGAGGGCAGTGTGTCCTCATCCTAGACCTAAGGTCCCTGAACAAATTCCTAGTGAAAGAAACGTTCAGGATGGTGTCCCTGGGCACCCTTCTCCTCATAAGTCACGCTTAAGATTGGCTATATTCTCTAGACTAAAGGATGCTTAAACTCACATCCCTATACTAAAGTATGTAATGGACAAAACACAACTCTTCCGTTCTCCGAATCCCTAATGTGGCTGATCGTACCACAACATCACCCTGTATTTGTTCACACCGGAGCCTGCAAAGGCCTCTCTGGTACTATGTAAGCCACATGGAGCCTACAAATAGGTGGGAAAATATGGGATACAAATGTAACAAATAAATAAAATATACTTCCAGGCCACAGGAAGTATCTCAGATTTTGGGTGGGAACACATCACTTCCAGTACCTTGTCATTTGGCTTCTCATCAGCTCACAGGGTTTTTACCAAGTGTCTAACAGTAGTTGCAGCGTCACTGTGCAGACTGGGAGTCCACTCCTCAAAAGACCATCACTAGACCCTACCTGTCCCTCCAACTACCGCCCCATCTCCCTCCTACCCTTCCTCTCCAAGATTCTTGAGCGCGCAGTCCACAGCCGCTGCCTTGATTTTCTCTCCTCTCATGCCATCCTCGATCTGCTTCAATCCGGTTTTCGCCCTCTTCATTCGACAGAAACAGCACTCTCTAAAGTCTGTAATGACCTGTTCCTTGCCAAATCCAGAGGCCACTACTCCATCCTCATCCTCCTCGATCTATCCGCCGCTTTTGACACTGTCAATCATGATCTACTCCTTGCCACACTGTCCTCATTCGGGTTCCAGGGCTCTGTCCTCTCCTGGTTCTCCTCCTATCTCTCCCACCGCACCTTCAGAGTTCACTCTCATGGATCTTCCTCCACCCCCATCCCGCTATCTGTTGGTGTTCCCCAGGGATCTGTCCTTGGACCCCTTCTCTTCTCAATCTACACCTCTTCCCTGGGCTCCCTGATCTCATCTCATGGTTTCCAGTATCATCTCTGTGCTGATGACACCCAACTGTATCTCTCCACACCAGACATCACCGCGGAGACCCAGGCAAAGGTATCGGCCTGCTTATCCGACATTGCTGTTTGGATGTCCAACCGCCACCTGAAACTGAACATGTCCAAGACCGAGCTTATCGTCTTTCCACCAAAACCCACTTCTCCTCTTCCTCCACTTTCTATCTCAGTTGATAACACCCTCATCCTCCCCGTCTCATCTGCCCGCAACCTCGGAGTCATCTTTGACTCCTCTCTCTCCTTCTCTGTGCATATCCAGCAGATAGCCAAGACCTGTCGCTTCTTCCTCTTTAACATCAGCAAAATTCGCCCTTTCCTCTCTGATCACACCACCCGAACTCTCGTCCACGCTCTCATTACCTCTCGCCTGGACTACTGCAACTTACTCCTCACCGGCTTCCCACTTAGCCATCTATCCCCCCTTCAATCTGTTCAGAACTCTGCTGCACATCTCATATTCCGCCAGAACCGATATACTGATATCACCCCTCTCCTCAGGTCACTTCACTGGCTTCCGATCAGATACTGCATTCAATTCAAGCTTCTCCTTCTTACCTACAAATGCACTCAGTCTGCTGCCCCTCACTATCTTTCTACCCTCATCTCCCCTTACGTTCCCGCCCGTAACTTCCGTTCACAGGATAAATCCCTCCTCTCAGTACCCTTCTCCACCACCGCCAACTCCAGGCTCCGCTCATTCTGCCTCGCCTCACCCTATGCTTGGAACAACCTTCCTGAACCCTTACGCCAAGCCCCCTCCCTGCCCGTCTTCAAGTCTTTGCTTAAAGCCCACCTCTTCAATGCTGCATTCGGCACCTAACCCTTACCGTTCAGTGAATCCAGACTTCCCCAATTTGACTGCCCCTATCGGACTGACCGTTCACTTGTCTATTAGATTGTAAGCTCTTTGAGCAGGGACTGTCTCTCTTTGTTGGATTGTACAGCGCTGCGTAACCCTAGTAGCGCTCTAGAAATGTTAAATAGTAGTAGTAGTGTTTCCCTACCTGGACGATTGGCTGATGAAGAGTACATAGCTGAGGAGTCTACACAGAGAATTATTTGGGTGCTAGAGTTCATTTTAAATTACTCCATGTTCCATCTGCTCCCGGTTCAGCAATTGGAGTTCATTGAAGCCCTGCTAGACACACAGCAGGTGTGAGCCTTTCTCCCCATGCCGAGGGTGAACCTTTGAATTTCACTTGCTACTCGGGTTTGAGCCAGCCAGCGGGTCACATCTCAGCAGATGTTGGTTGCCTCCACAGTGCATGTCATGCCCATGGCACATCTTCACATGAGAACTGCCCAGTGGACTCTAGCTTCCCAGTGGTGTCAGACCTCTGGCAACCTAACAGATGGAGAGCTCATCTGGATGGGCTTCACACCTAGGGTGCTTGGTCAGCTCAGGAAGCAGATCTTCAGATCAACATCTTGGAACTTATGGGCAATCTGGAATGCCCTAAAGGCTTTCAGAGATCAGCTGTTCAATCAAATTGCACTCATTCAAAGGACAGTTTGCAATGTATTACACCAGCAAGTAGGGGGGTACCGGATCAGGAGGCCGTAGGGTTGTGGCACTGGGCTGTCCGTAACAGGATAGTTCTCGGGGCCACATACCTGACAGGTAAATCCAACACGTTGGCTGACAGACTGAGCAGGGTCATGCAACTGCATGAATTGTCACTCAGCACGAGTATTACCTTATTACTGTTCCAGAGTCAGGGCGCATGACAGTCTAGCATCGGATGCCTTTCTACTCCATTGGGGGAACTGTCTTCTGTATGCATATCCTCCCATACCTCTTATGGGGAAGAGTTTGCTGAAACTCAGGCAAGACCACGGAACCACAATCCTAATTGCCCCCTATTGGCCCAGGCAGTTCTGGGAGTTATCCTCTGCAGAACCTTGGAGTGTTTTCTGACTCTCAACACACATAACGAGGGATCTCTTCTACATCCCAGCCTCCAGTCCCTGGCCCTCAGTCTGGATGTTGCAGGCTTAGAATTTGCTTCTTTGCATCTTACTGAGGGTGTCTTCAAGGTCTTGCTGGCTTCCAGGAAAGATTCCACTAAGAGGTGTTACTGTTTTTCAAATGGAGGAGGTTTGCCATCTGGTGTGAGGGCAGTGCCCTAGATCCTATTTCTTGCCCTACAAAGACCCTTCTTGAATACCTTCTGTATCTTTCCAAGTCTTGTCTTAAGACCAACTCTGTAAGTGTTCATCTCAATACAATTAGTGCTTACCATCACAGTGTGGAAGATGAGCAAATCTCTGGACAGCCTCTAGTTGTTCATTTCATGAAAGGTTTGCTTTTGACAAGCCTCCACCTGTGTCATGGGGACCTCAATGTCGTCGTCACCCAGCTGATGAAAGCTCCTTTTGAGCCGCTGGATTCCTGTCATCTGAAGTACTTGACCTGGTAGGTCTTGATTTTGGTGGCTGTAACTTCAGATCACAGTATCATTGAGCTTCAGGCCCTAGTAGTGGATCCACTTTACACTAAATTTAATCACAACAGAGTAGTTTTCCACATTCACCTGAGGTCGTATCCGAGTTCCATCTGAACCAGTCAGTCATTCTTCCAACATTCTTTCCCAAACCTCATGCCCGACTTTGAATAACTTTGTGTCATCAGCAAATTTAATTACCTCGCTGGTGAAAATGCACTATACACCTTGGACTGCAAGCAGCATTGGCCTTTTACATGGAGCGTACTGGGCCCTATAGACATCTACCCAGCTTTTTGTTTCTTTTGATCCCAACAGAATGGGGGTCGCCATCGGGAAATACACAATTTTTAATTGGCTGGCAGATTGCATTTCTTTCACTTATGCCCAGGTTGGGCTGACTCTTGAGGGTCTTGTCAAGGCTAATAGAACCATGGCGGTGTGGTCAGCCTCCATTTGCAAGGCTGTAACATGGTCTTTAGCCAAGTCTTTCACATCTCACTACTGCCTTGAGCAGGATACCTGACACAATAGTTAGTTTGGACAGACAGTTCTGCAGAATTTGTTTGGGGTCTAGAATCCAACTCCACCCTCCTAGGCCCGTTTTATTCGGTTCCAGGCTGCACTCTCACACAGTATGTATATATTTTCAGGTTAATTATTGTTTTGAACTTGTAGTTGTAAGTTTCAGTTGACCTGTTGTTTTCAGTGAGCCTTGTAGCTAGGGATTTCCACATGTTACTCCTGCCAGAATTCTGTGCCCCCCAAAAATAAAAATTCTGAGCAAAAATTCCAAACTTCTGCACACAAAGTTTGCAAATTCTGTAAAATTTTGTGCACAAAGCTTTCAAAACTTTTTTGCAGCCCCCTACCTCCCACAGCATCCCCCTTTTTTGCAGCCCCCTCTTGCCCACCCACAGAATCCCTTTTTTATATTCTCCTCCCATCCACAGCATTCCTTTTTTTTTAACAGTCCCCTCTCATCCACAGCATCCCTTTTTTTTTTAACATCCATCCACAGGATGCCCCCCCCTTTTTTTTTTTTTTTTTCTACAGCCGCTCCCTCCCTCCCCCCTTTTTTTTTTTTTACAGCTGCTCCCGCCTTCAATCGGAAACTTTGCTAGTCCTCGCGCGCTCATGCGCACCGCGCATGCGCGGCCGTCTTCCCGCCCGAACCGGCTCGTGTTCGTCAGTCTTCTTTTGTCCGCGCTCGGTACGGTCGTGTTTTCGCCGTGTCGTGCCCCGCAAAGTCGACCTCGTGCGTTCTCTTTGTGTAAAAAAAAAAAAAAAAAAAACATTCTGTGTGTGGAAAGGGACTCTTCGGTCTCTTTTCCCCCGATATTTCCAGCTTTTTCGCCCCGGTAAGTTTTCTTTCGTCGTCGGGGTAGGCCGCTTTTAGGCCTCGGGTCGAAGTTTTCTTCCCCTTGTTTTTGTGGTGCCTTTTCCGCCATTTCGACTTTTGATCTCGCCGGCGTGATTTTTCCGCCCATGACATCGAAGTCTCCCAGCGGCTTCAAGAAGTGCACCCAGTGCGCCCGGGTCATCTCGCTCACTGATAGGCACGCGTCGTGTCTTCAGTGCTTGGGGGCTGGGCACCGCCCGCAGGCCTGTAGTCTGTGTTCCCTTTTGCAAAAGCGGACTCAGGTAGCGAGATTGGCCCAGTGGAACATTTTGTTCTCGGGCTCTTCGTCGACATCGGCACCGGGGGTATCGAGTGCATCGACGTCTTCAGCGTCCAGACCTTCATCCTCGGCTGCCAGTGCCTCTAGTGCATCGAGGCATCGGCCCTCTGCATCGGCGCTGAGACATCGGACAGCTGCATCGACGTCGGTGGTACCGGGACTTCTTCTGCTGATGTCGTCGGACGGTGGTGCTTCGTCTGGAGTGCAGGTGAGGGCTGTCCATTCCCCTGCTGGTGGCGGTGAGCCTTCGGGTGGGTCTCCCCCTACTCTGAGGGCTCCTGCGGTACAGCCCCCCCGAGACCGACCTCCTTCGGCCTCGGCCCCGAGGAAGCGACGGCTGGATTCTACGTCCTCCTCGTCGGTGCCGGGAAGCTCCGGTGACATGCTTCGTTCCAAGAAGTCGAAGAAGCATCGTCATCGGTTTCCTTCCCGTGTCGGCACCGAGAGCTCTGGGTCGCCGAGGGAGTCGGCATCCAGTAGGCATCGGCACCGAGAGGACCGCTCACCCTCTGTTCAGGAGGTGTCGATGCGCTCCACTCTGGACAGCCCGGAACAGCCTCCACGCCCGGAACAGGTTCTGACGTCGACGCCTGCATCGACCTCCATGCCTTTCTCTGCAGCCGCTCTGAACGAGAGCCTCCGGGCCGTTCTCCCAGAGATTCTGGGAGAGCTGTTGCGCCCTACCCCTCCGGTACCGGGGGTGCTTGCGCCTCCGGTACCGTCGAGCGTGGCGCCGGCTGGTCCATCGCCCGGGGTGAGGTCTCTGGCGTCGGTGCCGCGTGCGGTACCGGCTGCCGTCGCCTCCCAGGAGGGCTCCCCGACTACGTCGGCGGAGGGAGCTTCGCCGATGCGGGCGAGGGAGTCTACCTCTCGACGCCCCCATCGTGGACGTGGCTCCACAGAGTCGAGTCGGGCACGGTTGCAGACACAGGTCCGTGAACTTGTGTCTGACACCAAGGGTGAGGCCTCGTGGGAAGAGGAAGAAGACACCAGATATTTCTCTGACGAGGAGTCTGAGGGTCTTCCTTCCGATCCCACTCCCTCTCCTGAGAGACAGCTTTCTCCCCCCGAGAGTCTGTCTTTCGCTTCCTTTGTCCGGGAGATGTCTACGGCCATCCCCTTCCCGGTGGTTGTGGAGGACGAGCCCAGGGCTGAAATGTTTGAGCTCCTGGACTATCCTTCTCCACCTAAGGAAGCGTCCACTGTACCCATGCACCATGTCCTAAAAAAGACATTGCTGGCGAACTGGACCAAGCCTCTAACTAATCCCCACATTCCCAAGAAGATCGAGTCCCAGTACCGGATCCATGGGGACCCAGAGCTGATGCGCACACAGTTGCCTCATGACTCTGGAGTTGTGGATTTGGCCCTAAAGAAGGCTAAGAGTTCTAGGGAGCATGCTTCGGCGCCCCCGGGCAAGGACTCTAGAACCTTAGACTCCTTTGGGAGGAAGGCCTACCATTCTTCTATGCTCGTGGCCAAAATTCAGTCCTACCAGCTCTACACGAGCATACACATGCGGAACAATGTGCGGCAGTTGGCGGGCTTGGTGGATGCTCTCCCCCCTGAGCAAGCCAAGCCTTTTCAGGAGGTGGTCAGGCAGCTGAAGGCGTGCAGAAAATTCCTGGCCAGAGGGGTGTATGACACCTTTGATGTTGCGTCCAGGGCCGCTGCTCAAGGTGTGGTGATGCGCAGACTCTCATGGCTGCGTGCCTCCGACCTGGAGAATAGAATCCAGCAGCGGATTGCGGACTCGCCTTGCCGTGCGGATAATATTTTTGGAGAGAAAGTCGAACAGGTGGTAGAGCAGCTCCACCAGCGGGACACCGCATTCGACAAGTTCTCCCGCCAGCAGCCTTCAGCATCTACCTCTACAGGTAGAAGATTTTTCGGGGGAAGGAAGACTGTTCCCTACTCTTCTGGCAAGCGTAGGTACAATCCTCCTTCTCGACAGCCTGTGGCCCAGGCTAAGCCCCAGCGCGCTTGCTCTCATCAGCAGCGTGCGCCTCAGCAAAAGCAAGGGATGAGCTTTTGACTGGCTCCAGCAGAGCATAGCCGACATCCACGTATCAGTGCCGGGCGACCTACCAGTCGGGGGGAGGTTAAAAGCTTTTCACCAAAGGTGGCCTCTCATAACCTCCGATCAGTGGGTTCTTCAAATAGTCCGGCACGGGTACACCCTCAATTTGGCTTCAAAACCTCCAAATTGTCCACCGGGAGCTCAATCCTACAGCTTCCAGCACAAGCAGGTACTTGCAGAGGAACTCTCCGCCCTTCTCAGCGCCAATGCGGTCGAGCCCTTGCCATCCGGGCAAGAAGGGCTGGGATTCTATTCCAGGTACTTCCTTGTGGAAAAGAAAACAGGGGGGATGCGTCCCATCCTAGACCTAAGGGCCCTGAACAAATATCTGGTCAAAGAAAAGTTCAGGATGCTTTCCCTGGGCACCCTTCTACCCATGATTCAGCAAAACGATTGGCTATGCTCTCTGGACTTGAAGGACGCCTATACGCACATCCCGATACTGCCAGCTCACAGACAGTATCTGCGATTTCAGCCGGGCACACGTCACTTCCAGTACTGTGTGCTACCCTTTGGGTTCGCCTCTGCGCCCAGAGTGTTCACGAAGTGCTTGGCTGTAGTAGCAGCGGCACTTCGCAGACTGGGGGTACACGTGTTCCCATATCTCGACGATTGGCTGGTGAAGAACACATCCGAGGCAGGAGCCCCGCAGTCCATGCAGATGACTATTCGCCTCCTGGAGCTACTGGGGTTTGTGATAAATTATCCAAAGTCCCATCTTCTCCCAGTGCAGAGACTCGAATTCATAGGAGCTCTGCTGGATTCTCGGACGGCTCGCGCCTATCTCCCAGAGACGAGAGCCAACAACTTGTTGTCCCTCGTCTCGCGGGTGCGAGCGTCCCAGCAGATCACAGCTCGGCAGATGTTGAGATTGCTAGGCCACATGGCCTCCACAGTTCATGTGACTCCCATGGCCCGCCTTCACATGCGGTCTGCTCAATGGACCCTAGCTTCCCAGTGGTTTCAGGCTGCTGGGGATCTAGAAGACGTGATCCACCTGTCCACGAGTTTCCTCGAATCCCTGTATTGGTGGACGATTTGGTCCAATCTGACTCTGGGACGTCCCTTCCAAATTCCTCAGCCACAAAAAGTGCTGACCACGGATGCGTCTCTCCTGGGGTGGGGAGCTCATGTCGAGGGGCTTCACACCCAAGGAAGCTGGTCCCTCCAGGAATGCGATCTGCAGATCAATCTTCTGGAGTTACGAGCGATCTGGAACGCTCTGAAGGCTTTCAGAGATCGGCTGTCCCACCAAATTATCCAAATTCAGACAGACAACCAGGTTGCCATGTATTACGTCAACAAGCAGGGGGGCACCGGATCTCACCCCCTGTGTCAGGAAGCCGTCAGCATGTGGCTCTGGGCTCGCCGTCACGGCATGGTGCTCCAAGCCACATATCTGGCAGGTGTAAACAACAGTCTGGCCGACAGGTTGAGCAGGATTATGCAACCTCACGAATGGTCGCTCAATTCCCGAGTGGTGCGCCAGATCTTCCAAGCGTGGGGCACCCCCTTGGTAGATCTCTTCGCATCTCGAGCCAACCACAAAGTCCCTCAGTTCTGTTCCAGGCTTCAGGCCCATGGCAGACTGGCATCGGATGCCTTCCTCCTGGACTGGGGGGAGGGTCTGCTGTATGCTTATCCTCCCATACCTCTGGTGGGGAAGACTTTGTTGAAACTCAAGCAAGACCGAGGCACCATGATTCTGATTGCTCCTTTTTGGCCGCGTCAGATCTGGTTCCCTCTTCTTCTGGAGTTGTCCTCCGAAGAACCGTGGAGATTGGAGTGTTTTCCGACCCTCATCACGCAGGACGAAGGGGCGCTTCTGCATCCCAACCTCCGGTCCCTGGCTCTCACGGCCTGGATGTTGAGAGCGTAGACTTTGCCTCTTTGGGTCTGTCAGAGGGTGTCTCCCGTATCTTGCTTTCTTCCAGGAAAGATTCCACTAAGAGGAGTTACTTCTTTCTGTGGAGGAGGTTTGCCGTCTGGTGTGACAGCAAGGCCCTAGATCCTCGCTCTTGTCCTACACAGACCCTGCTTGAATACCTTCTGCACTTGTCTGAGTCTGGTCTCAAGACCAACTCTGTAAGGGTTCATCTTAGTGCAATCAGTGCATACCATTACCGTGTGGAAGGTAAGCCGATCTCAGGACAGCCTTTAGTTGTTCGCTTCATGAGAGGTTTGCTTTTGTGAAAGCCCCCTGTCAAGCCTCCTACAGTGTCATGGGATCTCAATGTCGTTCTCACCCAGCTGATGAAACCTCCTTTTGAGCCACTGAATTCCTGCCATCTGAAGTACTTGACCTGGAAGGTCATTTTCTTGGTGGCAGTTACTTCAGCTCGTAGAGTCAGTGAGCTTCAGGCCCTGGTAGCCCAGGCCCCTTACACCAAATTTCATCAAAACAGAGTAGTCCTCCGCACTCACCCTAAGTTCTTGCCAAAGGTTGTGTCGGAGTTCCATCTGAACCAGTCAATTGTCTTGCCAACATTCTTTCCCCGTCCTCATTCCTGCCCTGCTGAATGTCAGCTGCACACATTGGACTGCAAGAGAGCATTGGCTTTTTACCTGGAGCGGACACAGCCCAACAGACAGTCCGCCAAATTGTTTGTTTCTTTTGATCCCAATAGGAAGGGAGTGGCTGTGGGGAAATGTACCATATCCAATTGGCTAGCAGATTGCATTTCCTTCACTTACGCCCAGGCTGGGCTGGCTCTTGAGGGTCATGTCACGGCTCATAATGTTAGAGCCATGGCAGCGTCGGTAGCCCGCTTGAAGTCAGCCTCTATTGAAGAAATTTGCAAAGCTGCGACGTGGTCATCTGTCCACACATTCACATCTCATTACTGCCTGCAGCAGGATACCCAACGCGACAGTCGGTTCGGGCAGTCAGTTCTTCAGAACCTGTTCGGGCTTTAGGATCCAACTCCACCCCCCGAGGGCCCTGTTTGTTCTGTTCCAGGCTGCACTCTCAGTTAGTTGGTAATTTTTTAGGTCAATCTCAGTTATGTCCTCGCCGTTGCGAGTCCCAATTGACCATGGTTGTTGTTTTGAGTGAGCCTGGGGGCTAGGGATACCCCATCAGTGAGAACAAGCAGCCTGCTTGTCCTCGGAGAAAGCGAATGCTACATACCTGTAGAAGATATTCTCCGAGGACAGCAGGCTGATTGTTCTCACAAACCCGCCCGCCTCCCCTTTGGAGTTGTGTCTTCCCTTGCTTTGTTTGCTACTTATGGGACTGACGAACACGAGCCGGTTCGGGCGGGAAGACGGCCGCGCATGCACGGTGCGCATGAGTGCGCGAGGACTAGCAAAGGCCTTTGCTAGTGAAGTTTCCGATTGGAGGGGCTGCCGTGGACATCACCCATCAGTGAGAACAATCAGCCTGCTGTCCTCGGAGAATAACTTCTACGGGTATGTAGCATTCGCTTTACCCTCTCAGTTGCCCCCATAAGTTTCTTTTTCACCGTTCTCCTCATTTTATCATAGTCTCCTTTTTTAAAGTTAAACGCTAACGTATTTGACGTCCTGTGTATAGTTACTTCAAGGTTGATATCAAAACTGATCATATTATGATCACTGTTATCAAGCGGCCCCGGTACCATAACGTCCCTCGCCAGATCATGCGCTCCACTAGGGACCAAGTCTAGAATTTTTCCTTCTCTCGTCGGCTCCTGCACCAGCTGTTTCATAAAGCTGTCCTTGATTTCATCAAGGAATTGTACCTCTCTAGCGTGTCCCGATGTTACATTTACCCAGTCTATATTTGGATAATTGAAGTCACACATTATTATCACACTAGTAAACAAAGGCCCGTTTCTGGGCGCAATGAAACGGGCGCTAGCAAAGGTTTCGTGGCTGCATGGCTCGTCGCGGTTTTACCTGGTTCATGGCGTGCATCGCTGCTGTTTCCGTTGTAGCTCTGTGTGGGTGGCGGTTTTCGTGCCCCACCCTCGACGTTATTGCGTTTTGACGCGAGGGCAGAGCAGAGCTACGGTGTGGAAATCCGGAGTTTGTGGCCTGAGTAGATCATTGGAGGTGAGAATCTGCTCCGCCCTCAACGTCATAACGTTTGACGCGAGGGCGGGGCCCAGAGACTGTGATTTTCGTGGCTTCAGAGCTTCGAACATACAAACCTTGGCTTCAGTGATGTCAGCAGACAATAGAACGTTGAGGGTGAGTTTTATATATATAGTTTGCCCATTTTGTTTGCATCTCTGATTTCTTTTATCATTTCTGCGTCTACCTGCACATCCTGGCGAGGTGGACGGTAGTACACTCCTATCACCGTCCTTTTCCCTTTTATGCATGGAATTTCAACCCACAATGATTTTCAGAGAGAATTCATTAAGTTTCTCTGACTCGTCAGCTTTGAATACCATTTTTGGCACCGGTATCCCACCCAAATCTTCCTCGGTGAAGACCGAAGCAAAGAGTTTATTTAATCTGTCTACTACGGCTTTGTCTTCCCTGATCGCCCCTTTTACTCCTCGGTCATCTAGGAGTCCAACCGATTCTTTTGCCAGCTTCCTGCTTTTAGTATACCTAAAATAATTTTTACTATGTGTTTTTGCCTCCAACGCAATCTTTTTTTCGAAGTCCCTCTTAGCCTTCCTTATCAGCGCTTTGCATTTGACTTGACATTCCTTATGCTGTTTCTTATTATTTTCGGTCGGTTCCTTGTTCCATTTTCTGAAGGATTTTCTTTTAGCTCTAATAGCTTCCTTCACCTCACTTTTTAACCACGCTGGCTGTCGTTTGGTCTTCCCTCCTCCTTTTTTAATATGCGGAATATATTTGACCTGGGCTTCCAGGATGGTGTTTTTGAACAGCATCCATGCCTGATGTAAATTTTTGACCCTTGCAGTTGCTCCTCTGAGTTTTTTTTTTTCACCGTTCTTTCCATTTTATCATAGTCTCCTTTTTTAAAGTTAAACACTAACGTATTTGATTTCCTATGCATACTTACTTCAAAACTAATATCAAATCCGATCATATTATGATCACTGTTATAAATTCAAACATTTATAAAGTGTCAGCATCATCATGCGATGATTGAGAAATTGAAGTGCTTATGGCTTAGGGTTGTTAACCTGTGCTGGTCTCGTCAGTGATTTCTGAGCATGTTTATTACAATTAATTAATTTTCAGTTTGGATATAGAACAGTTCATTCTAGCTGTGTTTTTTTATTTTTTTTGCTATTTGATGTACCCTCCATTTATTTATTTATTACATTTGTAGCCCGCACTTTCCCACACATGGCAGGCTCAATGCGGCTTACATAGTAACAATATAAAGAAATTACAAAGTCGTAAGAAGAATAATACAGTTGGTAGTAAACGCAAAAATAATGGGGTTAACGGATAAGTAAATTGAGCATGGGAGGGATTGGGTGCAGAAGGAAATGAGCGGTGGGAGGTAGGCGTAGGAAGATAGAGAGGAATGGATATGTGGTAGCAAAAAGGATAATGGGAAACATGGTCAATGTATAACAGTTGTCAATAAGAATCATGTGGGCAAGTTTTGGTTAGGTTGAATCGTTAGGATAGGCTATCTTGAAGAGATGGGTCTTCAGTGCTTTTCTGAAGGGCAAAAGGCTATTAATGGTACAGATAGGTCTTGGTAGAGCATTCCAAAGCTGGCTGCCTGAAAAGGAAAAATTGGATGCGTAGAAGGATTTGTACTTAATACCTTTGCAATTGGGGAGGTGCAGATTAAGGTACGTACGTGAAGGCGTCAAACTGTTCCTGGTTGGAAGGTCGATAAGGTGATTCATGTAGGTGGGGGCTTCTTCGTGTAAAATCTTGTAAATCATTGTATGGACTTTAAAGTTAATTCTTTCTCTGATGGGGAGCCAGTGAAGCTTCTCTCGAAGATGTGTTGCATTGTCGAATCTTGACTTGCCAAAAATTAGTCTGGCTGCCGTATTTTGGGAAGTCTGGAGCTTTTTCAATATTAGGGACTTACAACCTAAAAAAACACTGTTGCAGTAATCTGCGTGTGTGAGTACAGTGGGTTGTACTAGGTTCCGGAAGGTGTCCAAGGGAAGATATGATTTCACTCGTTTCAAAATCCACATTATGTTGAACATCTTTTTGTTGATGACTTTAGCATGGTTTTCAAATGATAAATGACTATCAATTGTTACTCCAAGGATTTTCAAGTTGTCTCATGTGGGAAGTTTAACCTCTGGAGTGCTAAGAGTAGTTGGGATGAGTGGAGAATATTGAGAAGGTTGGACTAAACACTGTGTTTTCTCTTTATTTAATTTCATCCTGAAAGCATCGGCCCAAGAGGTTAAAGTGTTTATTTTATCGGAGATTTCAGATAAGTCAGTTTTGAAAGGGATGAATATGGTGACGTCATCAGCGTAAATGAAGGGATTGAGGCCATATTTGGCTAGTGCTCTGGCCAGAGAAATCATCATTAGGTTAAAAAGTATTGGACAGAGCGGAGATCCCTGTGGCACTCTGCATTCCGATAGCCATGGAGATGACATGTTTGTAGGTCCTATGACTTGGTATGATCTTGTAGTGATGAAGCTTTTTATCTAGTTAATGATGTTGCCACCTATCCCAAGTTTGTCCAAACGTTTAGGCCCCCCACTCCTCATCCAACCTCGGGTCGCTATTTTTGTCGCTGGTTTTGGCATTAGCTTTTGCTGGGAAATTTAACGTTACCTGGCAACCTTCCAGACTCGGTCCAACCCTTCTTCCCAATTACAGAATGGGAAAAAGATGGTTTACAGATGATTTAAATACATAATCAGACGCTAGCACAACCTGTTATGAACATAATGCATTAAACAGAACAGAGTTAAAGCTATGAAAACAACAGTTTAGTGAATGTCATCTTTTATTCTGAAATAGATTTAGAATTTTTGAAATACTGTATTATGTTCTGACCTATAAAGTGATTCTCAAGTAGAAAAGTGAGGAATGTTCGCTCAATCAACGAATAATTCCAGCATTCAGAAAAAGTATCTCCCTCCTTACTTCCAACACTTCTAATACCCGACAACCGCAAATCCTACTCAGTAGCGACTGCATTGCATTGTTTAAATATATGTCCCCAGATCTGATATATTTTTGGGTATCCTGCACCTTTATAGGTGGACATAATTGGGTTAGGCTGTCGTGTTAGAAGATCTGTTTATACTTTATTAGGTATTACCTGAATACCCTTTTAATGCTATTTTTTTTTTTATTTCAGCAATTTTTTATTGATGACATGTAAATAAAGTGCATACAAAAATTCAGATATCTCGTATATAACTATCAAAATAGCTTAAGTACAAAGCATCCAAGTGAATACCATCATCAACTTTTTGTTTGAACCTTATCCCCCCAACCCAGATCCCCCTTTACCCTCACATACTGGAACTTTCAGAAGGGTATATCAAACACTCCAACTAGAACAGAAAATATTTTAACCGTGCCACCCCTGTATCCCCCCTCAACCCCCCTTCCCTAATTAATTTGCAACCCCATGGTCTTCAAGGGCCTGGACTCTGATAGCCCCTTGAAACCTACTAGAAAGATACTTCTTTTATGTTACAACCTTGCCTACATCCTCAACCCTTTCGTACCCAAACCCCCCTCCCCATTCCATAAAGTATCAAAGCCCCCCAGAACTATCTCTGGAGATAACCTGTCCCCTGATTCCCTTAGACATACCACTATTCAGTCATTGGCTACTCCTTCTAAAATTCCGACTACCCTCCCCCTCCCTCCCCCCCCCCCCCCCCCGCCTCCCAGTGCAATACTTATCTACTCCCCCTCAACATCTACCCACTCCAGGGAAGTCTATTCAATATTTGACTGCGCGCCCTTGGTGATACCTTGTGCAGATACGCCTCCCACACTTCCAGAAACGCTGCCTTCCCGGTGACAAACCCGCTTCCCTAGCTTCCCAAGTCATTAATTCATGTAACTTATTTCTCCAATGCCAGAAGGAGGGGTGTGATCCTGAGTCCAATACAAAAATATACACTTCCTCCCCAGAATACAAGCCTTCCCCAAGAACACCTTTTCCCCTCTCGTACCGATCCGCCACATCCCAGGAGAGGTAAACAAAGCTTTCTCATACGTAAGCGTAAACCTACGCTCCAGCACTTCCTACAAAAATTGGGATATTGCAGACCAATACTTAATAACCTGTTGACACTGCCACATTTCACGGAATAACGTAGCCTCATCCCTTTTACATTTAAGGCAACCCTGCTTATCAGTGATCCTTGCATAGAAGGCCTGCTTCTGCGAAAATACGCTCTATGTATTGATCTAAAATTGCATTCCTGCAGCTCAGCACTATGCATCAATTTGGTACCACCCTGGGGAGCTGCTCGTAACAACATCGAGACCAGCCTTTCCACATCCTTACTCCACCTATCCTCAACCACCTGTAGATCCCTTTCATGAGCCTTCTTACAGAGTTCTCTGTGAAACCATGAAATTGAAATTTGACCCACAGCATCCCCTTCCAACAATTCTCGTAGTTGCGCTCCAAACCGCGGTAACAAAGAATCTTTTGACAACGACCTCACAAAGTGAGCTAACTGAGAGTAAGCAAACATCCCCGATGGACCATGCACACAAATCCCCACAAATGCTGACTATGACATAAGAGAGCCATCCGGCAAAACTAGATTTTCCAAACTAATCACCCCTTTTTCTTTCAATTGATGAAATACTTTATTTTCCCTTCCCGGTAAAAAGTCGATATTCCCCTGTAGAGGAAGCCACACACTACTTAAGGGATTCTGACCCCACAACGAGAGCACTGCTCACCATAATTGCCATAACGGTCTGAGCAAAATACTATTACAAAACTGCTCCGGCAATTTCCTTCTAGTAGCATGAAGTAATGACTCCACTTTCCAGGGGCCAAAATACTCCCTTTCCAATTCCACATCGGTATATAGACTGGAGCCCAATAACCAGTCCCATAGATGACGAAGTAGACACGCTTGATTATATCATCTAAGATCAAGGAACCCCAATCCCCCTGAACCAGTAGTACCCAACACAAAATTCCATCGCATCTTTGGCTTACGTCCCCCCCAACAGAATTTCGCCGCCAACCGCTGAAATTCTCCCAAATCCCTCCGAGACAGCAAAAAAGGTAGAACTTGTAATACATACAGCCATCGGGGAAAAACAATCATTTTAAGAAGATGTAGTCTACCCAAGAAGGACAACGGCAAAGTAGACCAGTGTGCCAGCTGCACCTTCGTCTCTCTAAGCAGCTTAGAAATATTTTCCTTGTACAATAGAGATGCATCCATAGACAGCTGTACACCTACGTACCGAAACTTCCCTTGCGCCCACCTTAATGGAAATCCCCCCCCATGACCTCTGTAGCTCTTCTGAATTCGCCAACGCCTCTGACTTCAAAAGATTTAACTGAAACCCAGAAAAGTCCCCATATTCTACTAAACTCTCCATAAGGTTCAGGAGAGATGTCCTAGGACTTATGAGCGCCAGCAAATCATCCGCAAATGCTGCTGTCTTAAAAATAGATTTCACAATCTTCATCCCTGCTATGCCTGGATTAAGCTGTATTTCTCTCAATAGAGGATCCAAACAGCAACGGCGATAATGGGCATCCTTGCCTTATTCCCCTTCTTATCGAGAAACTTTCTGACAACACTCCATTAGCACTCACTTGCGCCTGCGGATCCGCATATAGAGTATGCACTGCCTTCAGAAACCAACCCACTATACCATATGCTTCCAGAACCCCATACATAAACCCCCATTCCACCCTATCAAACGCTTTCTCCGCGTCAAAACTTATCAACAATGCTGGGTCCCCCTTCCTACCCACTGTCTCTAACGCTGCCAATATTATCCGCATATTTTTCGCCGTTACCCGTCCACTGGTGAACCCCACTTGCGGCTCATCAACCAAATACGGAAGAATTCGGGAGAGTCTATTTGCCATAATTTTAGCCAAAGGCTTCACCTCTGTGTTAAGCAACGAAATTGGACGATAGGATTCTGGCTGATCTACTGGCTTGCCCAGTTTTGGAAGAACTATCACTTGAGCAGAATTAAGATGCCTAGGCAGCTTCTCCTGCTGGATAAAACTATTAAAAACCTCTGTCAGTACCGGACTAACCTCCGACTTTAATAGTTTATAGAATTCATTCCGAAATCCATCAGAACCTGGGACTTTCCTCAAGGCACTTTGCTGAATTACCCACTCCACTTCATCCACCCCCACAGGAGCACTCAACTTTTCCAATTCTGACTCCGTAACCCTTGGTAGTTCCATACTAGACAAATAGGCCTCACTATTTTCTGGCAGAGGTGCCTGAGACTCATATAACTGAGTAAGATATTCTACCAAGACTTTATTAATTGCTTTATCCTCATGATGTCTCTTACGTGCTGAATTGACCAAGGTAGAAATTTTGGACCAACCCTCGCTACCCCTTGCCAGCCTAGCTAAAAGACCGCTGCCCTTGTTGGCAAACTTATAAAGCTGATACTTATAATATGCTTGCGATCTTTTTGCCCTCTCATTCAGCACCTCATTCAAGGCTTGTTGCGCTTCCAACAGTTGCTTTTTCACCCTCAAAGTGTTTTCCCTCCCAAAGTGCCTTCGAAGAAAAGTTACCCGCTTTTCTAGTCGCAATATCTCCCTTTTCCTCACCTGCCTCTTGAAACTCACATAGGATATAATCTCCCCTCGCAGGACCGCTTTAGCTGTTTCCCAAAATAAAATCGGATTAGATCTATGTTGCTCATTAGCTTCTGCGTAAAACTTCCATTTGGAGATCAGAAAAGGCAAGAAATGACTGTCTCTATATAATAAAGACGGAAACCTCCATCCCGTCCCCTCCAAGGGAGAACCACCTCTTAATCTCAATTCAACCCAAGCGTGGTCCGATACCATTATTGGACCTATCTTGGTCTCCTCCACCTGTGTGAGGAGCTCTTGCGAAATCAGTATATAGTCTATTCTAGACATCGTGTCATGTACTCTCGAGATGTGAGTGTAATCTCTTTCTAACGGGTTCAGGGTCCTCCACAAATCCAGCAAACCCAATGCCGAGCCCAGAAGTAACACCCCTCTTTCTGTCCTCACCAACTCACTATCCGTAGGACTAGAGCGATCTAGTCTTGGGTCTAGAAGCTTAGCCAAAATTGGGTGGCGGAGCAGGTGGGGAAAGAGAGGTTGGTGGTTGGGAGGCGAGGATAGTGGAGGGCAGACTTATACGGTCTGTGCCGGAGCCAGTGATGGGAGGCGGGAAATACTGCTGGGTAGACTTGTACGGTCTGTGCCCTGAAAAAGGCAGGTACAAATCAAGGTAAAGTATACACATATGAGTTTATCTTGTTGGGCAGACTGGATGGACCATGCAGGTCTTTTTCTGCCGTCATCTACTATGTTACTATATCTGCAACATCATTCATATCCCCTCCCATCACTATCAGTACCTCCCCCAATTCAAGAATTTGACGAATCACCCGCTTAAAAAACTTTCTCTCAAAAACATTAGGAGCATAAATGTTACATAACAATAAAGGCTGACGCTCCAAAACCACCGATGCCAGAATAAACCTGCCCTCTGGGTCTGCTATAACTTGCTTAGTTTCCATATGCAATCCCTTTTTGATCAGAATCACCACACCCCCCCTCCTCCCCACTGCCGGAGCCTTGAAGATGTTTCCCACCCACCATTTTTTTAAATTTCAAATGCTCCGCCGAGGATAGATGTGTCTCCTGCAAGAAGGCAACGGAAGTCCCCCGATCCCTCAAAACTTTTAACAATTTTTGCCTTTTAATGGGCGAGTGAATTCCCCCCACATTCCAAGAAATCAATGTTAATCCTGCCATATCACCCTACTCCCACACACTCCCACTCCACTAATACTCCAGACCCATACCAATCTACGTCCCAACCACCAAGGGAATGACCCAGCCTCCATCCCCCTGGACCGAAATTATGCCGCTTTATCGCTAAACCGCCCCCAGCACACTTCTGAGTATTTTGAGAATTGCACTTTCCCTTCTTTCTCCCTCCCTCCCCCACACCCCTCCCCACCCCCTCCCGAACTCCCAATTGTCCCGCAGATGTGCCGGAACCCTTCCGTACTTGAGCTCAAAGCCACCCTCTCCTTCATTTTATATGAAACTCTTAACCCCTAACTACTCTCTGCAACCCCTGACACATACCCCTCGTGTACACCCTCAATGCCCCTTATAGCAGACCATAACCCACACATCCACCCACCTTCTCTTTCCCCCCTACTGTACCCCACCTCCCCCCTCAAAATCTTCCCAAACGTACCAACACACACCACCCATCCCCCCCTAACCCCTCCCTTCCAACCATGTACATCCACAGCCACTAACCACCTCCTATATAACATCTACACCACAACCAGCAGGAATCTATACTTCTCAGTCAAATGCCCCTCTCGAGCCTCCCACCCACTTCCCACCCCCCTCCAAACTTCCCACACCTTACCTATACATTCAAACTTCTTCATCCCCGTTTCCTCCCCCCCCCCCCCGCCTCCTTATCACCCAATCCACTCATAGCCCCCTTCGCACACCCACTTTAGATCCCCAACCATGACTTCATGTACTGGAAACTTCTGGCCACAAGTCTCATGCAAATATCCTAGTCAGCAGCCCTCAATCAGTCCACCTTAAAGCACTCTTTATAGACTGCCCCTTCAATCCAAGCTTTTACATGTGAGCCCGACCACACTGTGGCCGTGAACACAACAGAGAATTAATAAAAAAAAAAAAAAGTTAAACCCCTCTTCAATCCCAACTATAACCCTTCCCCCCCCCCCCCCCCCCCCCCCCACCAACTCACAAACTTTTATTATCAATTGTCCCATCTGTTTCTTCAGCCGATACTGCTTGCACTCCAGTCTGGAACTACATTTTCTGAACTCTCATTTTAATCTGTTTCCACCATGTTCCTTCTCATGCTGGCTCCGACCTCTTGGCCACCATTTTCTCTAAAAACTCTTGCCTCTTCCACCCGTTCAAAGAAGACCACTTTGTCACCTTCTGTTACTTTCAATTTTGCTGGGTACAAAAGACTAAATCGAGCTTTTAAATCATGTAGCTTAGAACATATTGGTACAAACACTTTGCGAGCCGCCGCTACCTTTGCAGAATAATCCTGGAAACATAAAATTCTTTTGTCTTGGTAGCACAACTGCTTGCCTCCTCGCAAAGCCTGCAAGATCTTAATTTTATGCGTATAGTTCAAGACTTTAAAAATCGCCACTCGGCACTGTCCCAGTCTGTGCGCTCGTTCAATTCGAAACACTCCTGCCATATCTGGAAGTCCCGCCGCTTCTGGAATCCACTCCTCTAAAAATCTCTGAAGGTCCCTGTCCCTCAGCGCCTCCGGGAGACCAATTAGTCTTAGGTTATTGCGCTGGGAGCGATTCTCAATATCCTCCAACTTCTCCTCTAGAGCCATTATCCTCTTACACAGCATAGGATTCTCCTCTGAAAGCGTCTGCACCGTATCTTCCACCGTGCTCACTCTCTGCTGCACCTCCCGGATATCCGCTACCAGAGCTGCATGCCACTCCTCCATCCCATCGAGTTTATCCAATATTTTCTGAAATTTGCAATCTACTGTTTGCTCCACTGCCTCCGTCACCTCTCTTATGATCTCTGCAGCCCACTGCGAACTTGGCGACGGAGACGGCAGCTGACTCTTGTCCGCCATTTTGGGCTCCCTCACTCGTCGTCCCTTTTCTCGGCAGTCTTTCTTTGATGATTTTGCCGCCATCCTCACCCAGCAGTGAGTCCTCCGCTATCTCTCTAATCTCCGCTCTCTCCTCCAGTCCTACCACCACTTTCTTTGGGGTTAAGAGGTCTTTTCTGAGTGCCGATTTTAACAGGCGCTTCTGAGCAGCGAGACTCCACTCCCTCACTCCTCCATAGCTCAACCGGAAGTCCGCTATGCCTTTTTTAAGCGAGAGGTGCTTGGGAATCAAAGTGGCTTTTAGTTAACTTACATTAATAGATTAATTACATTTAATTAAGTTCTGATTAAAGAAGAATGTAGAAACTTACAATCTCTGTGTTTCAGTAAGATATTAGTTTAATGTTTCCACACAGAGTCAATACACATATTTACCCTTTCCAGGGAGAGATCCTTTGGTGTCGCACCTTTCTCCATTACACATTTTTCCAGTCCCCCTGCACGGCTGGAGTCCACCTTATTTCACGTACTTATTCACTCACCACACTCACTCTCCCTCTTGCTCTGTCACTCTCCCAGTCTTGTCTCACTTTGCCCTAATATTCAGGAAATTCCATCTTATATAGGATTTGTCTCTATAGCCATTAATGGTATGTTTTGTCATTGGCTGTTGACAAGCTAACATGGAAGTAATGGAGCTTGGCAATTTGATTGGTCCAACTTAGTGAGGATTAAGTCATGGGGATTGATCCTCTGATGCAAAGACCTTGTCAGCTTAAGCATATACAACCAATTCTCTGATAGGCCCATCTAAGAAGAGCCTCTACAGACCTACCCTCTGACCACCTTCATGGGTGGGAATAATGGGGCTTGGGTTCATAGGAGCCAACTTTTCAAAATTATTGGGGGTGCTAAGCCCAGTAGAAAAAAAAAAACCCTCCCTGGACACATACAAGGAATTATCTCAATATTGGGGGTGCTCAAGCACCCACAGAGTCGGCTCCTATGCTTTGGTTGTCGTGGCTTTAGCCAGGTCACCTAGAGGCATATTTTCAAAGCACTTAGCCTTCCAAAGTTCCATAGGTTTCTATGGAACTTTGGAAGCTAAGTGCTTTGAAAATATGCCTCTGAGTGCATCAAGATTTTTCTGTCCTATGATCTCACTTAGAGTAAATAGATCAGCTCCACGTTGCAATGCTCTTTAGTACAGCATCTTAGATCAATAATACTGACAGCTTAATTCTCCTAAAAATACAGTTCAAGCCTGGTCTGGACAGCTAGGAAGCAAAGCCTAATTTGACCTAACTTCCCTATAGCCGAGAGGCCCCAAACTACCCCCAAACCAACCATAACAGGCCCTTGGCCAGTTCTGATTGTGTAGGAACACCCACATAATCCACCCCTAGTTGTGGAATTTCCCATGCCATGTGGTATTTCTTCAGGAGACCAGGGACGACCAGTACATCTGCAGCTAAAGCATTGATAGTAGCTCTCTCTTTTTTTTTTCCTCCACTCACTCCTGATGTCTTAAGAGGACAGCAGCAGTGCAGTGCTTTAGGCTAAATGTTCCATTTCTGCCATCTGCCCCCAAGTGTTGTGTTTTGAACTGCACAGCACTGTTTTTCCTCATGATTCAAAGTGCAGCACCGTTGGAATGGAAAGACAATGAAGAAGAAGAAAGTGAGGAGTTTAGGGGATAAAGAGAGAGTGAGGGAAGGAAAATCTGAGGGAAGGAAGGGTAAGATGATCAGAGGGGATGTGAGGTGTGAATGAGTAGATCAGAGAGCTTGTGTTTGTAGAGAATAATCAAGGGGATCAGAGGGACTGCAAGTGAGAGCATGGATCAGTGTTGGAAAGAGGGGCACGAGTGGATCCATCCCTCTTCTGATCTCGAACTCCCTCCCTTCAAGTTCAAATCAGATCAGTTTTCTCCCCTTTTTCTTTTCTCATTTCCTTCTTCTGATTCCACCATTCTCCTATCTTCTGGTCTCCTGTTTGGTGTCCCCTTTCCCTATTTCCCTCCTGATCACTAGAATCCATTTCCCCTAAAAAAAAAAAAAAAAAAAGTTTAAATTGAACACAGAAATATCAGAAAATAGATTAATTTTTTGAAATAAACATAAAGCCACATTATTTAATATTCAAATAAGTGCAAATGACCAGTACAGATGCCACTGAATTTCAGTAACTTTGCTGCAGAATTTTCTAGCTCCTGCTGCAGAATACGCCCTTGAGCTGCCCATAGGAAATTTGGGGTCAGTAGATAAACAATATAGTTTTCTATCTGTAATTGGTTCTCCATAGGCTGCTGAGTAAATCACATGTATTTGAGTAATGCTGTCATCTCAAAACTCAGAATAAAAATTAAAAAAAAGTTCTGAGCATGCATGGCCATTCCCCTATGCTAGTATCACAGATCATCTCTTCCAGGTGAATATGCTAGGTAAGCTACTTAGCAGTATTTTGCTATCAGCAGGTTATTTAAAAATCTTGAAGAGCAGTGCTTCATAGTTACTATCTCTAAACACGCATTTTTCCCATTTTATGTGAATCTGTTGATGCTGCCTTTCTCCAAGGACAAGCAGGTCGTCTCAAAACTGGGTGATGTCATCTGATGGAGCCTGGTGCGGACACTGCCCAGGGCTCTGCCTCTTTAGGAGGCCTTTGGCAGCATCACACCGTGCATGCGTGGGTGTCTTCCTGCCCAGTGTGTGAGTGTAGGATCAGCAGCATTCATTTTGCCGCGGAGAAGAGTTTTCAGTTTTGATCTCCCCTCAGTGCATGTAGTTTCATTTTTGTCTTGGTGCCTTCCCTGCTAGGTTTTTGACAGTTTTCTTTATTGTTATCTTCATGGGGTTTTTTTTTTGGTTTTTTTTTTGAGAGATCCAGTGCCAAAGAATTTTTGGTGCCAAGTCTGGTCCATCGATGTCGGCATTGGAAGCATCAACCCAGATGACTGAAGTGACTCATTCGGACGCTGGGAGTGGCATCGAGGAGGTCTCCCCCTGCCTTGATGTCGGGTGCTGTATTAGTGCCCCAGGACAGGTATGCATCAGACCTGACGAGAGGATTCAATGTTGTCCTTGGTACTGCGGAGCTCCGATGCTCGACACCAAGGCAAACCCCAAAAGAGCAAGCATCAGTCCCCCTCAAAGAGTAGTATTGGGAGAACTGGGCATTGGCATTGGTGTCGCCGATACCCGAGAAGCGACGGTGTCAAGAGTTCTGATGCTATAGCTGCCTTCCAGCCAGGTTTAAGCTTCTGATTCAGCACAGACAGGTTCGCAGGCTGTCGCCACACTGGCACCAGCCCTGCTTTTTACCGATGGCTGCCCTCCATGACAAGTTATGGGCCATTCTCCAGGGGGAGCTGGCGGGCTTGCTGCAGCAGCAAAGTACATTAGCATTGAGGACACTTGTGCAAGCTACAGCACAGCTCCAGCCCTCTTCAGAGTCCGAAGTCTTTCCTGTGGAGCAGCTGCCAACACCATTGCCTCAGTGGGCATTGAAGTCTGGGCAGTCCCATGTAGCATCTCACTGGACATTGGGGGAGGAAGCTTCCCCAGGGGTTGGGTGGCGGTTCGTACCTCAGTGCCCTGACTAGGAATGTCCCAACTTTGACTTTGAGACAGACCGGTCATGGGACTCTGATCAGGAGCCAGACTTTTTCTCAGCTCAGGTCTTATGGCGTCCCCTCAGATCCCTTCCCTTCACAGGAGAGAAGGAAGTCTCCTTTTGAGGGTATCTCCTTTACCAGTTTTGTTAAACAGATGAGGGCTGCTGTCCCTTTTAAGTTGGAAACCGAAGACGAGCCTAGGGTACAGTTGTTGGCCATTCTAGATGACAATTTCCCCCTAGGGAGGTGGTCATTGTACCCCTCCACGCCATCCTCAGGGATGCACACATGAAGAATTGGGAGACGCCTCTCTCTGTTCAGGTTGTCCCTAGGAAGATGGATTCGATTTATTGTAATAAGAAGGCTTCCGGATTCGAGAAGGGCCAGTTACCACACCACTCCATGGTGGTCGAATCCACTATCAAGAAAGCCAGAATTTCCAGGATTCATGCCTGACCAATTTACTTCAATTCTTTGAAGGAGTAAACAAACGTGGACAAAGGGGAGCCGGTTGATATTGTGTATCTGGATTTTCAAAAGGCGTTTGACAAGGTACCTCATGAAAGGCTACAGAGGAAATTGGAGGGTCATGGGATAGGAGGAAAAGTCCTATTGTGGATTAAAAACTGGTTGAAGGATAGGAAACAGAGAGTGGGGTTAAATGGGCAGTATTCACAATGGAGAAGGGTAGTTAGTAGGGTTCCTCAGGGGTCTGTGCTAGGACCGTTGCTTTTTAATATATTTATAAATGATTTAGAGATGGGAGTAACTAGCGAGGTAATTAAATTTGCTGATGACACAAAGTTATTCAAAGTCGTTAACTCGCGACAGGATTGTGAAAAATTACAAGAGGACCTTACGAGACTGGGAGACTGGGCGGCTAAATGGCAGATGACGTTTAATGTGAGCAAGTGCAAGGTGATGCATGTGGGAAAAAAGAACCTGAATTATAGTTACGTCATGCAAGGTTCCACGTTAGGAGTTACGGACCAAGAAAGGGATCTGGGTGTCGTCGTCGATAACACGCTGAAACCTTCTGCTCAGTGTGCTGCTGCGGCTAGGAAAGCGAATAGAATGTTGGGTATTATTAGGAAAGGTATGGAAAACAGGTGTGAGGATGTTATAATGCCGTTGTATCGCTCCATGGTGCGACCGCAGCTTGAGTATTGTGTTCAATTCTGGTCGCCGCATCTCAAGAAAGATATAGTAGAATTGGAAAAGGTGCAGCGAAGGGCGACTAAAATGATAGCGGGGATGGGATGACTTCCCTATGAAGAAAGGAGGCTAGGGCTATTCAGCTTGGAGAAGAGACTGCTGAGGGGAGACATGATAGAGGTATATAAAATAATGAGTGGAGTGGAACAGGTGGATGTGAAGCGTCTGTTCACGCTTTCCAAAAATACTAGGACTAGGGGGCATGCGATTAAACTACAGTGTAGTAAATTTAAAACAAATCGGAGAAAATGTTTCTTCACCCAACTTGTAATTAAACTCTGGAATTTATTGCCGGAAAATGTGGTGAAGGCAGTTAGCTTAGCAGAGTTTAAAAAGGGGTTGGACAGTTTCCTAAAGGAGAAGTCCATAAACCGCTACTAAACAGACTTGGAAAAATCCAAAATCCCAGGAATAACATGTATAGAATGTTTGTACATTTGGGAAGCTTGCCAGGTGCCCTTGGCCTGGATTGGCCACTGTCGTGGACAAGATGCTGGGCTCGATGGACCCTTGGTCTTTTCCCAGTATGGCATTACTTATGTACTTATGCCTCGGCTCCCCGGAGCAGGGAGGCCAGGACTCTGGATTCTTTGGGTGCGAAGGTATTTCAGGCCTCAAAGCTCATCTGCATCTAGGCCTGCCAGCTGTGTGTGAGCCTGTACTTAAAGTACATATGATGCAAAGTGTGCTAGACTTTGTGGAACCTCTAAGGAGTGCAGGACATACCTGGCCAGGGGCATATTTGATATTTTTGACATTGTCTTTAGTCTCTCTGCCTTAGGTATTGAGACGCATAGACTCTCATGGCTGTGCATCTCGGACCTCAAACCAGCGGTTCAAGAGTGATTAGAGGACTTTTTATGCCAAGGAGATAAACCTTTTTGGGGATAAGGTAGAGGAGGTTGCGGACCTCTTTGAGAAACCCTCTTGACAGGAAGTCTCGCTCTCGGTAGCCTCCTCCTGCAACCACCTCCTCTTGGAGGTTTTCAGCTGGTCATCATAGGAGCACCCACTACTTTTAAAGGCTTAGGTTCAGCTGCTTATACCCGACCAGCCCCAGCTCTCCTGGCCCAAGCAGCAGTGCTCCCCGAAGCCCCAGCCAGCTCCCCAGTCAAAGCAGGTTATGAGCTTCTGACTGGCTCCAAGAGAGAATAGTCACCATTCAAGTAGCCATTCCAGTAGGGGGGATACTGAATGTTTTCTAGGAAAGATGGCCCCTTGTAACCTCTGACCAGTGGGTTCTCCAAATTGTCTGCCACTGTTACATTCTCCATTGGGATCATCTTATCTGAACTCTTCCCAAGGGTGGTACTTACAGAGGAACTCTCCGCCCTTCTAAAGGCCAGTGGGGTCAAGCCCGTCCTACTAGGGCAAAAAGTGAAGGGATTCTATTCCAGGTACTTCCTTGTGCCTAGGAGCTTGAACAAGTATCTGGTCAGGATGGTTTTCTTTGGCACCCTTCTCCCCATGATTCAGGTGAACTATTGGCTAGGCTCTTTGGACATAAAGGGTGCCTGTACCCACATTCAGATACTTTCCAATCAGGGAAAGTATCTCAAATTTTGCATGGGGAAATGTCACTTCCAGTATCACGTACTGCCCTTTGACCTCACATCAGCTCCCCAGGGTCTTCACCAAATGTCTAGTGGTAGTTGCAATGTCACTACTCTGACTGTGAGTGCATGTGTTTCCTTACTTGGATGATTGGCTGGTCAAGAGCGTGTCCTCGAGTCCATATGGAGGACTATTTGTGGTCAACTAACCAAAGTCACACCTACAAATCTGTACAACAGTTGAAATTCATTGGCACCTTGCTAAACATGATACAAGCTTGGGCCTACCTTCCACAGATGTGAGTGGATTCTTTAATAGCCATTGCCATTCAGGTCCGCAGCAGCCAGCATATCACAGCTCGGTAGATGTTGAAGCTGTTGGGCCACATGGTCTCAACAGTTCATGTGATGCCCATAATGAGCGTCTATTTGAGGGAAGCCCAGTGGACTCTAGCTTCCCAGTGGTCCAGGTCCAAAGGGAACCTATCAGATATCATCCACATCACTCCCAATTTTGCCTCACTCACTCCTCTGTGCCAGCTACAGCACAGCTCCAGCCCTCTTCGGAGGCCCAGCTCTTGCCTGTGGAGCAACTGCCAACACTGTTGCCTTGGTGGTCATCAAAATCTGGGCAGTCTCATGCAGTATCTCGCTTGTAGTTGGGGAGGAAGCTTCCCCAGGGTTGGGTGGTGGACCATTCACTCCAATTTGTTCCTGGGACCACCATTCTAAATTCTTCCACCTCAGAAGGTTGTAGCCATGGATGTATCCAACCTGGGCTGTGGGGCCCATGTAGATGCACTTCCCAGCCAGGGGATTTGGTTCACCCTGGAAGCTTTGCTACACATCAACTTCTGGCGCTCTGGGTGATTTGGAATGCTCTAAAGGTTTTCAGAGATGGACCGATAAACCAAATTATCGTGATTCAAACAGACAATCGGGTTGTCATGTATTATGTCAACAAGCAGGGGGATACGGGATCCTACCCCTTGGTCGGAATGTGGACCTGGGCCACCAGTAATGGCATGGTGCTCCAGGCCACGTAGCTGGCAGGGAAATAGAACAGTGTAGCAGACAGGTTGAGCAGGGTCACGCAGCTGCACGATTGGTCTCTCAACATGTGCATTACCTGCAAGATCTTCTGAGAGTAGGGCACCCCCTTGGTGGATCTTTTTGCCACTTATTTCAACAACAAGGCCCCTCTGTACTGCTCCAGACTCAGATCACTTGACAGACTAGCAGCCGATGCCTTTCTTCTTCATTGAGGAATGGATCTTCTGTATACGTATCTTCCCATTCTAATAGACAGGACTCTCTTGAAACTGAAGCAAGACAAGGATCCAGGAACTTCATCCCCCCATTCTGGCTGAGACAGGTGTGAGAGCAAGGCCCTAGGTCTTGCCCTACACAAAAACTGCTTGAGCATCTCCTGCACCTCTTGGTTTGAAAACCAGTTCTATAGGGGTTCACCTCAGTGCAGTCGGTGCTTTTCATCAGCTTGTGGGAGGTAAGCTCATCTTTGGACAGCCTCTAGTTGTTCTTTTCATGTGACGCTTGCTGTTGACAAAGCTCCCCATCAAACCTTCTGCTGTGTCATGGGACCTCAACATTGTCCTCACCCAGTTGGTGAAAGCTTCTTTTGAGCCACTTGATTCCTGGAAGGTCTTATTTTTGGTGGCATTCACTTCAGCTTGCAGAGTCAGTGAGTTCCAGGCCCTAGTAGCGGATCCACCTTACACATAGTTTCATCCTAAGTTCCTTCCTAAGGTGGTGTCAGAGTTCCATCTTAACCAATCAATCAATTCTACCAGTATTCTTCCCTAAACCACATGTCCATCCTGGTAAAAGTGCACTTCATTAGATGATCACGAAAGCAGGTATAGATAATTCTATTTCTCCGAGGACAAGCAGGCTGCTTGTTCTCACTGATGGGTGACGTCCACGGCAGCCCCTCCAATCGGAAACTTCACTAGCAAAGTCCTTTGCTAGCCCTCGCGCGCCCGCGCGCACCGCGCATGCGCGGCCGTCTTCCCGCCCGAAACCGGCTCGAGCCGGCCAGTCTTCTTTTGTCCGCACTCGGTACGGTCGTGTTTTCGCCGTGTCGAGCCCCGGAAAGTCGACCTCGCGCGTCCAATTTGTTTTGAACGTGTTTTTTTCCTTCGGGAAAGCTTTGTCCTAGTCGGGAAGTGCTCCGGAAACCCCCCGCCGGGTTTCGTGTAAATCCTCCCCGTACTTCCAGCTTTTTTGCCCCGGTAAGTTTTCTTTCGTCGTCGGGGTAGGCCTCTTTTCGGCCTCGGTCGAGATTTTTTCTCCCTCTAAATTTGGTGCTTCAAATTTCGCCATTTCGGCTTTTGATTTCGCCGGCGTGATTTTTCCGCCCATGACATCGAAGCCTTCCAGCGGCTTCAAGAAGTGCACCCAGTGCGCCCGGGTTATCTCGCTCACTGATCGACACTCGTCGTGTCTTCAGTGTCTGGGGGCCGAGCACCGCCCTCAGAACTGCAGTCTGTGTTCCCTGCTTCAAAGGCGGACTCAGGTAGCGAGACTAGCCCAGTGGAACGTGTTGTTCTCGGGCTCTTCGTCGGCATCGGCACCGGGATCTTCGAGTGCATCGACGTCGTCAGCGTCCAGACCATCTTCCTCGGCCGCCCCTGCATCGAGTGCATCGAGGCATCGGGCCTCTGCATCGGCGCCGAGACATCGGATAGCTGCATCGACGTCGGTGGTACCAGGACCTCGTCTGCTGATGTCGTCGGACGGTGGTGCATCGGGTGGAGTGCAGGTGAGGGCTGTCCATTCCCCTGCTGGTGGCGGTGAGCCCTCGGGTGGGTCTCCGCCTACCCTGAGGGCTCCTGCGGTACAGCCCCCCCGAGATCGACCTTCTTCAGTCTCGGCCCCGAGGAAGCGACGGATGGATTCGACGTCCTCCTCGTCGGTGCCGGGGAGCTCCGGTGACATGCTTCGGAAGAAATCGAAGAAGCATCGACACCGGTCTCCTCCCCGTGTCGGCACCGAGAGCTCTGGGTCGCCGAGGGATTCGGCACCCAGCAGGCATCGGCACCGAGAGGACCGCTCACCCTCTGTTCAGGAGGTGTCGATGCGCTCCGCTCTGGACAGCCCGGAACAGCCTCCACGCCCGGAACAGGTACTGACGTCGACGCCTGCATCGACCTCTCAGCCTTTCTCTGCAGCCGCTCTAAACGAGAGCCTCCGGGCCGTTCTCCCAGAGATTCTGGGAGAGCTGTTGCGCCCTACCCCTCCGGTACCGGCGGTGCTTGCGCCACCGGTACCGTCGAGCGTGGCGCCGGCTGGCCCATCGCCCAGGTTGAGGTCCCCGACGTCGGTACCGCGTGCGGTACCGACCGCGGCCACCTCCCAGGAAGGCTCCCCGACTACGTCGGCGGAGGGAGCTTCGCCGATGCGGGCGAGGGAGTCTACCTCTCGACGCCCCCATCGTGGACGGGGTTCCACGGAGTCGAGCAGGGCGAGGTTGCAGACACAGGTCCGTGAACTTGTGTCTGACACCGAGGGTGAGGCCTCGTGGGAGGAAGAGGAAGATCCCAGATATTTCTCTGACGAGGAGTCTGAGGGTCTTCCGTCTGATCCCACTCCCTCTCCTGAGAGACAGCTTTCTCCTCCCGAGAGTCTGTCTTTTGCCTCCTTTGTCCGGGAGATGTCTACGGCCATCCCCTTCCCGGTGGTTGTGGAGGACGAGCCCAGGGCTGAAATGTTTGAGCTCCTGGACTATCCTTCTCCACCTAAGGAAGCGTCCACTGTTCCCTTGCACCATGTCCTGAAGAAGACATTGCTTGCGAACTGGACCAAGCCATTAACTAATCCCCACATTCCCAAGAAGATCGAGTCCCAGTACCGGATCCATGGGGACCCAGAGCTGATGCGCACTCAGTTGCCTCATGACTCTGGAGTTGTGGATTTGGCCCTAAAGAAGGCTAAGAGTTCTAGGGAACATGCTTCGGCGCCCCCGGGCAAGGACGCTAGAACCTTAGACTCCTTTGGGAGGAAGGCCTACCATTCCTCTATGCTCGTGTCCAAGATCCAGTCTTACCAGCTCTACACGAGCATACACATGCGGAATAATGTGCGGCAGTTGGCGGGCTTGGTTGATGCTCTTCCCCCTGAGCAAGCCAAGCCTTTTCAGGAGGTGGTCAGGCAGCTGAAGGCGTGCAGAAAATTCCTGGCCAGAGGAGTTTATGACACTTTTGATGTTGCGTCCAGGGCCGCTGCTCAAGGTGTGGTGATGCGCAGGCTCTCATGGCTGCGTGCCGCCGACCTGGAGAATAGAATCCAGCAGCGGATTACGGACTTGCCTTGCCGTGCGGATAACATTTTTGGCGAAAAAGTCGAGCAGGTGGTAGAGTCTCTCCACCAGCGGGACACCGCATTCGACAAGTTCGCCCGCCGGCAGCCTTCAGCTTCTACCTCTACAGGTAGACGATTTTTCGGGGGAAGGAAGACTGTTCCCTATACTTCTGGCAAGCGTAGGTACAATCCTCCTTCCCGACAGCCTGCGGCCCAGGCTAAGCCCCAGCGCGCTCGCTCTCGTCAGCAGCGTGCGAATCAGCAAGGCCCCGCGGCTCCCCAGCAAAAGCAAGGGGCGAGCTTTTGACTGGCTCCAGCAGAGCATAGCCGACATCCAAGTGTCAGTGCCGGGCGACCTGCCTGTCGGAGGGAGGTTGAAAGCTTTTCACCAAAGGTGGCCTCTTATAACCTCCGATCAGTGGGTTCTCCAAATAGTCCGGCAAGGATACACCCTCAATTTGGCCTCTCAACCTCCAAATTGTCCACCGGGAGCTCAGTCCTACAGCTTCCAGCACAAGCAGGTACTTGCAGAGGAACTCTCCGCCCTTCTCAGCGCCAATGCGGTCGAGCCCGTGCCATCCGGGCAAGAAGGGCTGGGGTTCTATTCCAGGTACTTCCTTGTGGAAAAGAAAACAGGGGGGATGCGTCCCATCCTAGACCTAAGGGCCCTGAACAAATATCTCGTAAAAGAAAAGTTCAGGATGCTTTCCCTGGGCACCCTTCTCCCCATGATTCAGCAAAACGATTGGCTATGCTCTCTGGACTTGAAGGATGCCTACACACACATCCCGATACTGCCAGCTCACAGACAGTATCTGCGATTTCAGCTGGGCGCACGCCACTTCCAGTACTGTGTGCTACCCTTTGGGCTCGCCTCTGCGCCCAGGGTGTTCACAAAGTGCCTAGCTGTGGTAGCAGCGGCGCTTCGTAGGCTGGGGGTGCACGTGTTCCCATATCTCGACGATTGGCTGGTGAAGAACACATCCGAGGCAGGAGCCCTGCAGTCCATGCAGATGACTATTCGCCTCCTGGAGCTACTGGGGTTTGTGATAAATTACCCAAAGTCCCATCTTCTCCCAGTGCAGAAACTCGAATTCATCGGAGCCCTGCTGGATTCTCGGACGGCTCGCGCCTATCTCCCAGAGGCGAGGGCCAACAACTTGTTGTCCCTCGTCTCGCGGGTGCGAGCGTCCCAGCAGATCACAGCTCGGCAGATGTTGAGATTGCTGGGCCACATGGCTTCCACAGTTCATGTGACTCCCATGGCCCGCCTTCACATGAGATCTGCTCAATGGACCCTAGCCTCCCAGTGGTATCAGGCCGCCGGGGGTCTAGAGGACGTGATCCACCTGTCCACGAGTTTTCTCGAATCCCTGTATTGGTGGACGATTTGCTCCAATTTGACTCTGGGACGTCCCTTCCAAATTCCTCAGCCTCAAAAAGTGCTGACCACGGATGCGTCTCTCCTGGGATGGGGAGCTCATGTCGATGGGCTTCACACCCAAGGAAGGTGGTCCCTCCAAGAAAGCGATCTACAGATCAATCTTCTGGAGTTGCGAGCGATCTGGAACGCTCTGAAGGCTTTCAGAGATCGGCTGTCCCACCAAATTATCCAAATTCAGACAGACAATCAGGTTGCCATGTACTATGTCAACAAGCAGGGGGGCACCGGATCTCGCCCCCTGTGTCAGGAAGCCGTCAGCATGTGGCTCTGGGCTCGCCGTCAAGGCATGGTGCTCCAAGCCACATATCTGGCAGGCGTAAACAACAGTCTGGCCGACAGGTTGAGCAGGATTATGCAACCTCACGAGTGGTCGCTCAATTCCCGCGTGGTGCGACAGATCTTCCAGGCGTGGGGCACCCCCCTGGTGGATCTCTTCGCATCTCAAGTGAACCACAAGGTCCCTCAGTTCTGTTCCAGGCTTCAGGCCCACGGCAGACTGGCGTCGGATGCCTTCCTCCTGGATTGGGGGGAAGGTCTGCTGTATGCTTATCCTCCCATTCCTCTGGTGGGGAAGACTTTGTTGAAACTCAAGCAAGACCGAGGCACCATGATTCTGATTGCTCCCTTTTGGCCGCGTCAGATCTGGTTCCCTCTTCTTCTGGAGTTATCCTCCGAAGAACCGTGGAGATTGGAGTGTTTTCCGACCCTCATCACGCAGGACGAAGGGGCTCTGCTGCATCCCAACCTCCAGTCCCTGGCTCTCGCGGCCTGGATGTTGAGGGCGTAGACTTTGCCTCTTTGGGTCTGCCAGAGGGTGTCTCCCGCATCTTGCTTGCTTCCAGGAAAGACTCCACTAAGAGAAGTTACTTCTTTCATTGGAGGAGGTTTGCCGTCTGGTGTGACAGCAAGGCCCTAGATCCTCGCTCTTGTCCTACACAGACCCTGCTTGAATACCTTCTGCACTTGTCTGAGTCTGGTCTGAAGACCAACTCCGTAAGGGTTCACCTTAGTGCAATCAGTGCATACCATTACCAAGTGGAAGGTAAGCCGATCTCAGGACAGCCTTTAGTTGTTCGCTTCATGAGAGGTTTGCTTTTGTCAAAGCCCCCTGTCAAGCCTCCTACAGTGTCATGGGATCTCAATGTCGTTCTCACCCAGCTGATGAAACCTCCTTTCGAGCCACTGAATTCCTGCCATCCGAAGTACTTGACCTGGAAGGTCATTTTCTTGGTGGCAGTTACCTCGGCTCGTAGAGTCAGTGAGCTTCAGGCCCTGGTAGCCCAGGCCCCTTACACCAAATTTCATCACAACAGAGTAGTCCTCCGCACTCACCCTAAGTTTCTGCCAAAGGTTGTGTCGGAGTTCCATCTGAACCAGTCAATTGTCTTGCCAACATTCTTTCCCCGTCCTCATTCCTGCCCTGCTGAACGTCAGCTGCACACATTGGACTGCAAGAGAGCATTGGCCTTCTATCTGGAGCGGACACAGCCCCACAGACAGTCCGCCCAATTGTTTGTTTCTTTTGATCCCAACAAGAGGGGAGTGGCTGTAGGGAAACGCACCATATCCAATTGGCTAGCAGATTGCATTTCCTTCACTTACGCCCAGGCTGGGCTGGCTCTTGAGGGTCATGTCACGGCTCATAATGTTAGAGCCATGGCAGCGTCGGTAGCCCACTTGAAGTCAGCCACCATGGAGGAAATTTGCAAAGCTGCGACGTGGTCATCTGTCCACACATTCACATCTCATTACTGCCTGCAGCAGGATACCCGACGTGACAGTCGGTTCGGGCAGTCAGTTCTTCAGAACCTGTTTGGGCTTTAGGATCCAACTCCACCCCCCGAGGGCCCTGTTTGTTCTGTTCCAGGCTACACTCTCAGTTAGTTGGTAAATTTTTTAGGTCAATCTCAGTTATGTCCTCGCCGTTGCGAGGCCCAATTGACCAATGTTGTTGTTTTGAGTGAGCCTGGGGGCTAGGGATACCCCATCAGTGAGAACAAGCAGCCTGCTTGTCCTCGGAGAAAGCGAATGCTACATACCTGTAGAAGGTATTCTCCGAGGACAGCAGGCTGATTGTTCTCACAAACCCGCCCGCCTCCCCTTTGGAGTTGTGTCTTCCCTTGAAGTGTATTGTCTTGCTACATACTGGACTGGCCGGCTCGAGCCGGTTTCGGGCGGGAAGACGGCCGCGCATGCGCGGTGCGCGCGGGCGCGCGAGGGCTAGCAAAGGACTTTGCTAGTGAAGTTTCCGATTGGAGGGGCTGCCGTGGACGTCACCCATCAGTGAGAACAATCAGCCTGCTGTCCTCGGAGAATACCTTCTACAGGTATGTAGCATTCGCTTCACTGAATCTCAGTATGAAACTACTAATAATGGAGGAAAAGTCCTCAGAGGTCCAGAAATTGTCCCAATGGACTACTCTATATGGACCATTTTATTCTCAATTTGTCTAAAAACTTTAATATCTTTAAAAGTTTCCTTAATAAATTTTCAATAATTCTTAATG
Organism: Microcaecilia unicolor; assembly: GCF_901765095.1. Taxonomy (NCBI): domain Eukaryota; kingdom Metazoa; phylum Chordata; class Amphibia; order Gymnophiona; family Siphonopidae; genus Microcaecilia; species Microcaecilia unicolor. Next base: position 143,779,765 of record NC_044037.1, read on the forward strand.
CAATACTAATCTATTTTCAATACAAAAGGAGCACCACTTGTATATTTGAAATCAACCAAAAGCACGTAGCATTAAAAATTTGACTCTAAAACTACAGTTCTGCAATACTTGTCTGTTTTCTTTCCACAGAACACCATTTGTACCTTTAAATTAACCAAGAGCTCTTAGCTGTAAACATTTTGACTCTGGAACTTCAGCTCAATGGTGCCCGTTTTCACTTCATGGCTTCCTCACTTTAATTACTCATCTGTGCTCCTATTGAAGAGTCACATACTGCAAAACAACAGCAGACTTTATTATAAAATCTCCTTATAAATTCTTGTTAATCAGATGAGATTCAAACTTAGAATATTCTTTGTTGCTGCTTGCAGATTCCACTTTTCAAACAAATGCTATATAATGGTACTGACCAATCAAAACAATTAACTACTCTTAGCCTCATAATGTCATTCGTGGAATGGATATTACATAAGTACTTAAGTATTGCCATACTGGGACAGACAGAACGTCCATCAAGCCCAGCATCCTCTTTCAGTGGCCAATCCAGGTCACAAGTATTTTTTTATTTATTTATTTTAGTTACATTTGTACCCCGCGCTTTCCCACTCATGGCAGGCTCAATGCGGCTTACATATACAGGTACTTATTTGTACCTGGGGCAATGGAGGGTTAAGTGACTTGCCCAGAGTCACAAGGAGCTGTGCCTGAAGTGGGAATTGAACTCAGTTCCTCAGTTCTCCAGGACCAGAGTCCACCACCCTAACCAATGTGGCAAGATCCCAATAAAGTACAATACATTTTATGCTGCTTATCCTAGAAATAAGCAATGGATTTTCCCGAAGTCTATTTTAATAATGTTTCCTTTAGGAAGTCATCCAAACCTTTTTTAAACCCAGCTAAGCTAACTGCTTTTACTACGTTCTCTGGCAAGCACTTCAAACCTACACTATTGAAACTCAATGGAAAGTTGTAATTTTTAAAGGGACACTGTAAATTATTCTTTCTCCGAGGACAAGCAGGCTGCTTGTTCTCACATGTGGGTCGGCATCCACAGCGGCCCCAGGAACGGAGATTTTTTCTAGTAAAATCTAAAGAGGTTTGCAACAGCTAGCAAAGCGCAGGATGGACGCACTGTGCATGCGCGGCCATCTTCCTGCCTCAGTTTTTTCTTTTCCATGATGGAGAGTGGCTGCTTGTCGTTCTCTCTCCCTTAGGTCCCAGGAAAAACTTAGAGCCCTTTTCGCATGCTGTTTGCCGCTTTTTTCTTGTTTCCCGTCGCCTTTTTCTTGTTTTTTTTCTTTTCTAGTAAATAAATAAATCCCTCTTTTTTTTTTTCCTTAGTTTTTGTCCTAAATAAGTTTCCTTTCGGTTCCGTCACAGCCTTTTGGGCTGCCCATCTGCGGTTCCCTTTTTTATGCCCTGAGTTGGCACAATCGAGCCATTTGACTTCGCCGCCGCAATTTTTCCGCTGATGTCATCGAAGCCTTCCAGCAGTTTCAAGAAGTGTGCTCGGTGCCAGCGGTCGATCTTGGGCACTGACCCGCACTCCTGGTGCATTCAGTGCCTTGGGCCCTGTAAAGGTAGCTCAGAGGTACTTATCAGATAACATTACCAGATGGCAATGAACCGAACTCGGGTCTAGGGGCGTACCTCTATAATCAGCCTAACATGCTAGCTTAGCAGTGCTGTAAGAAAGAACTGAAGCCACAGATAGAATATATATTAGTTTTATTATATAAAATATAGATATAAAAATAGGTCTGTAGCAAATTGCAAAGCCAATACAAAAATAATGCTATAAAATATATGATCACCAGACTAAATACAATATGATAATCCTAATGTATTACATGAAAACTTATTACCCGTCTTATGCAAAATACCTAGTTACCAGCTAAATACACAGGACCAGGAGTTCTGACGTAAACCAAGAACTAATTCCCCGTGACTATAGGAAATATATCCTGTATCTCACCTTGCCGATCTGGAACAAACCGAAGGGTAGAGAAGCAGATGTTTCCTTCAGAGTCTCAAGCTGATTTATCAGCGAGTCTCTCAGTCCTGAGATAAGGTCCGAGGTTTATTCTGAATGTCTGGGCACAGTCAGTAGAATAGGTCTTCTTGTAGCTGAGAGAACCTTATGATCTCGTTACAAGGTATGCAAGTCCTCTGGGGTTAGGAAAACAGTCTCTGGCTCATCAGAGCCTGTCCACTCTTCTGGTGATTCCTCTGTAACTCTTTTTCCCAGAGCTTTCTTCAGTCCAAATCTTTGGTATCTCCTTGTCAGATGATACCTATGGACCAATGACATCATGTTCAGCCACCTGCATGTTCCAGAAGCAAACCGTTGTTATAGATGTCATGCCAACTCCTTGTTAGTTCAGATCCTCCAGGATGATTGCATATTCCTGTAGCCAAGAGCTTCTATACCCCAACGTTCCCAAGAGATAACGGGACTAATTGGCAATACAGAGAATATGTCCTTGGATGAAGTAATCAGGCTGCTAAGCAGTAATTTTCCTCTCTGTAACCAAGCTGGATTCTGATGGTTACTCACAAGGCTTTAGAAACCATTTTGTTAGAAGAATGGTTCATGCTTGTATAGGCCAAGAACAGCAAAGGTGAAATCTCAGGTAAATACCCTTACAGCCCGGCCATCGCCCAGACGCTTGCAAGTTGTGTCTTAGCTTGAAAAAACGGACACAGGTGTCGAGAAGAGCTCTTCGGGACCGCCTTTTCGGAGCTCAGACTGATTCCTCGACGTCGACATCGGTACCGAGGTCGGCGGTGTTGATATCGGCACCGGGGATGGCATCGACATCGGGAGCGCAGGTAATGGCTGTCCGAACTTCCCCTGTAGCTGGAAGTAGTGAGCCGTCGAGTGGGTCTCCACCTGTCTCAAAGGCTCCTGCTGTGCAGGCCCACCGGGACCGACCGATGTTGGACCCTACCCCGAGGAGGCGTGTGGATTCCACTTCGTCCTCGTCGGTACCGAGGAGTACCGGTGACGTGATTCGAGCGAAGGTGAAGAAGAATCGGTACCAGCCTCCCTCGAGGCATGGTACCGGGAGCTCTGGAGCATCGAGGGATTTGGCACCCGGAATGCGCCGACGCTGGGAGGAGTGCTCACCCTCCATACAAGAGGTATCGGTGCGTCGATCTTCGGACAGCCTGGTACCGCCTCCGAGGCCATCACAGATTTTGACTTCGACTCCGGTACCGACCCCACATCCTTCCTCGACAGGTACTCTGGAGGAGAGCATTCGAGCCATTCTTCCGGGTCTCCTGGAAGGGCTGCTGCATCACTCTGTTCTGGTTCCGGGGGTGCTTGCGCCCTTGGTACCGTCGATGGAAGCGGCGGCTGGCTCCGTGCCTGTTGTGAGGTTCCCGCGCCGGTACCGCTTGCGGCATCAGCCTCGGCTGCCACCCAGGTTGACTCCCCGTCAATGGAGGGAGCTTCATCACCGCTGGCATAGGAGTCGACCTCTCGACATCGCCATCGAGGACATGGTTCCTTGGCGTCGAGACAGGCCCGGTTTCGGAATGTCGTTCGTGAACTCTTGTCCAATACCGAGGAGGATACCTCCTAGGGTGAAGGGGAAGACCCAAGATATTTTTCTTCTGAGGAGTCTTGTGGTCTTCCTTCTGATCCCACTCCTTTCCCTGAGAGGAAGCTTTCTCCACCGGAGAGTCTATCCTTCCCCTCCTTTGTCCGGAAAATGTCTGTGGGCATTCCCTTCCCTGTGGTAAATGAGGATGAGCCCAGGACTGAGATGCTCGAGGTCCTGGACTATCCTTCGCCACCTAAGGAGTCATCCACTGCCCCTCTGCATAATGTCCTTAAAGAGACATTGCTGAGGAATTGGATGAAACCATTATCTAATCCCACCATCCCTAAGAAAGCGGAGTCCCAATATTGGATCCATAGAGAACCTGAGTTGATGAGGTCGCAGTTACCTCACTACCCTGCGGTTGTGGATTCCGCTCTCAAGAGAGCCAGAAGTACTAAAGATTTCACCTCAGCGCCCCCGGGGCGAGAGGCTAGGACTTTAGACTCTTTTGGGAGGAAGGCCTACAAGTCCTCTATGCTCGTGTCCAAAATTCAGTCCTACCAGCTCTACACGAGCATTCACATGCGGAACAATGTTAAGCAACTGGCAGACTTGGTGGATAAGCTCCCTCCGGAGCACGCCAGGCCTTTTCAGGAGGTGGTCAGGCAGCTGAAGGCGTGTCGTAAATTCCTGTCCAGGGGTGCTTATGGCACTTTTGATGTTGCATCCAGATCCGCTGCTCAAGGTATAGTGATGCGCAGACTCTCATGTCTGCGTGCCTCTGACCTGGAAAATCGGACCCAGCAGTGGCTTGCGGATGTCCCTTGCCGGGGGGATAATATTTTTGTTGAGAAAGTTGAGCAGGTGGTAGAGCAGCTCCACCAGCGGGAAACTGCCCTCGACAAACTCTCCCACCGAGCGCCTTCAGCATCTACCTCAACAGGTAAATGATTTTTCAGGGGAAGGCAGACTGCTCCCTATGCTTACAATAAGTGTAGGTACAATCCACCTTCCCGACAGCCTTTTCAGGCTCAGCCCCAGCGCGCTCGTTCGCGTCAACAGCGTGCGCCCAGACAGGCCCCTGCAGCTCCCCAGCAAAAGCAAGGGATGGGCTTTTGATTGGCTCCAGCTGAGCATAGCTGCCATAAACGTACCTGTGCCGGACGATCTACCGGTGGGTTCTTCAAATAGTCCGGTTGGGGTGCTCCCTCAATTTGATCTTCAGACCTCCAAATTGTCCACTGGGAGCTCAGTCTTTCAGCTTCCAGCACAGGCAGGTACTTGCAGAGGAACTCTCCGCCTTTCTCAGCGCCAGTGCGGTCGAGCCCATTCCACCAGGGCAAGAAGGGCTGGGATTCTATTCCAGGTACTTCCTTGGGCAAAAGAAAACAGGGGGGATGCGTCCCATCCTAGACCTAAGGGCTCTGAACAAATATCTGGTCAGAGAAAAGTTCAGGATGGTTTCCCTGGGCACCCTTCTTCCCATGATTCAGAAAAACAATTGGCTATGCTGTCTGGATTTAAAGGATGCTTACACTCACATTCCGATACTTCCAGCTCACAGGAAGTATCTGTGATTCCGTCTGGGAACACAGCACTTTCAGTATTGTGTGCTGACCTTTGGGCTCGCCTCTGCGCCCAGGGTGTTTACGAAATGCCTAGCGGTGGTTGCAGCGTCGCTATGCAGACTGGGAGTGCATGTGTTCCCTTATCTCGACGATTGGCTGGTGAAGAACACCTCAGAGGCAGGAGCTCTAAAGTCCATGCAAATGACTATTCGACTCTTGGAGCTACTAAGGTTTGTCATCAGTTACCCAAAGTCCCACCTTCTTCCAGTTCAACAACTAGAATTCATAATTCTAAATTCCTCAGCCTCAAAAAGTGCTGACCATGGATGCATCTCTCCTGGGGTGGGGAGCGCATGTAAATGGGCTCCACACTCAGGGAGTTTGGTCCCTCCAAGAGTCAGGTCTTCAGATAAATCTCCTGGAGCTGCGAGCGATCTGGAACGCTGTGAAGGCTTTCAGAGATCGGCTGTCCAATCAAATTATTCAAATTCAGACAGACAACCAGGTTGCCATGTATTACGTCAACAAGCAGTGGGGCACCGGATCTTGCCCCCTGTGTCGGGAGGCCGTCCAGATGTGGCTTTGGGCTCGCCGTCATGGCATGTTTCTCCAGGCCACGTACCTGGCAGGCGTAAACAACAGTCTGGCCGACAGATTGAGCAGGATAATGCAACCTCACTAGTGGTCGGTCAACTGCAGAGTTGTTCACAAGATCTTCCGAGAGTGGGGCACCCTCTCGGTGGATCTTTTTGCCACTCAGCTCAATCACAAGGTCCCTCAGTTCTGTTCCAGAGTTCAGACCCACGATAGACTAGCGTCAGATGCCTTTCTCCTTCATTGGGGGAAGGGCCTGTTGTACGCATATCCTCCCATGCCTCTGGTGGGAAGACTTTGTTGAAACTCAAGCAAGACCGCGGAACCATGATTCTGATTGCATCCTTTTGGCCGCGTCAGATTTGGTTCCCTCTTCTTCTGGAGTTGTCCTCCGAAGAACCGTGGAGATTGGAGTGTTTTCCAACCCTCATCACTCAGAACGAGGGGGCGCTTCTGCATCCCGACCTCCAGTCTCTGGCTCTCATGGCCTGGATGTTGAGAGCGTAGACTTCGCTTCCTTGGGTCTTTCTGAGGGTGTCTCCCGAGTCTTGCTTGCTTCCAGGAAAGATTCCACAAAGAAGTGTTACTCTTTTAAGTGGAGGAGGTTTGCCGTCTGTTGTGACAGCAAGGCCCTAGATCCTCACTCTTGTCCTACACAGACCCTGCTTGAATACCTTCTACACTTGTCAGAGTCTGGGCTCAAGACCAACTTTGTAAGAGTTCATCTTAGTGCAGTTAGTGCTTTTAATTATCTTATAGAGGGTAAGCCTATCTCTGGACAGCCTTTAGTTGTTCGCTTCCTGAGAAAGTTTGCTTTTGTCAAAGCCCCCTGTCAAACCTCCACCAGTGTCATGAGATCTCAACGTCGTTCTCTCCCAGCTGATGAAGCCTCCTTTTGAGCCAATGAATTCCTGCCATCTGAAGTATTTGACCTGGAAGGTCATTTTCTTGGTGGCGGTTACTTCAGCTCATAGAGTCAATGTGCTTCAAACCTTGGTAGCCCATGCTCCCTATACTAAATTTCATCATAACAGAGTAGTCCTCTGCACTCACCTAAGTTCCTGCCGAAGGTGTCGGAGTTCCATCTGAACCAGTCAGTTGTCTTGTCAACATTTTTTCCCCGTCCTCATATCCGCCCTGCTGAACGTCAGTTGCATACATTGGACTGCAAGAGAGCATTGGCCTTCTATGTGGAGCGGAGAAGCCCCTTCAGACAGTCCGCCCAAATGTTTGTTTCTTTTGATCCCAACAGGAAGGGAGTCGCTGTTGGGAAACGCACCATATCTAATTGGCTAGCAAATTGCATTTCCTTTACTTATGCCCAAGCTGGGCTGACTCTTGAGGGTCATGTCACGGCTCATAGTGTTAGAGCCATGGCAGCATCAGTGGCTCACTTGAAGTCAGCCACTATTGAAGAGATTTGCAAGGCTGCGACGTGGTCATCTGTCCACACATTCACATCTCATTACTGCCTTCAGCAGGACTCCTGACGTGACAGTCGGTTCGGGCAGTCGGTGTTGCAGAATCTGTTTGGGGTCTAGAATCCAACTCCACCTCCCAGGCCCATTTTTGTTCTGTTCCAGGCTGCACTCTCAGTTAGCTGTTTCTTCGTAGGTCAATCTCTGTTATGTCCTCGCCGTTGCGAGGCCCAATTGACCTTTCTTTGTTGTTTTGAGTGAGCCTGGGGGCTAGGGATACACCACATGTGAGAACAAGCAGCCTGCTTGTCCTCGGAGAAAGCGAAGTTACTTACCTATAGCAGGTATTCTCCAAGGACAGCAGGCTGATTGTTCTCAGCAACCCGCCCACCTCCCCTTTGGAGTTGTTTTATTCTTTATTTGCTTTTAATATAACTGAGGCGGGAACGGACGCGCGCGCGTGTGGGAAGATGGCCGCGCATACGCAGTGCATCCATCCCGCGCTGTGCTAGCTGTCGCAAAGCTCTTTAGATTTTACTAGAAAAAAAAATCTCCGTTTCTGGGGCCGCCATGGACGCTGACCCACATGTGAGAACAATCAGCCTGCTTTCCTCGGAGAATACCTGCTACAGGTAAGGAACGTCGCTTTTGTTATTTATCAGTCAAAATCCCTTACATCTCTTTTTTTTTTTTTTTTTTGAATCTCCTAATTTTTAAATAACATCTTAATCTTGTGTGAAAGAAATGTCATCCACTATACACAGATATTTAAATCAAAAGGCTAAAACAATTTTAACTTGTGAATCCAGCATTATCCTTTCTGAAACAAAGCTTTGCTCTGATCGCCCCCTCCTTGCTGTTGCTGATTTATGCTCAGTCATCCTGACACGTAAAGATCTTACAGTCTTACCAATATACAATTTATCGCAAGGACATCTGGTAACATAAGTTACATATTCAATTTTACAATTGGTGAAATGCTGTAATTTGTAAATGTTCTTGTCCACTGGATTCACAAATTATTTTAAGTGGCTAGTCGCTTTGCATGATTTACAAACTCGAGATTGGAGGATGGGGGTAGCCACTGGCAAATGCACGTTTTCCGGTTGGCTGGTAGGCTGCATCTCTGTTGCTTGTGCCCAAGCTAGGTTGACTATGGAGGGTCAAGTAAAGGCTCACAATGTCAGAGCTATGTCTGTGTCTGTTGCTCACCTGAGGTCAACCTCAGTTGAAGAGGTTTGCAAGGCTACAATATGATCTTTGATCCACACATTCACATCTCACTACTGCCTCAAGCAAAATATCTGATGCCACAGCTGGTTTGGTTACACAGTGTCTAGAATCCAACTCCACCCTCCCAAGCCTGTTATTTCAGTTCCAGGCAGCACCTTCAGAACCAGTTTGAGTTTTTTTTTTTTTTAGGTTGATTGCTTGTTTAGGCCTTTACATTGCAAATCCCTATTGGCCTAGCGTTGTTGTTTTCGTGAGATGATGTAGCCTGCTTGTCCTCAGAGAAAGTGAAGTTGCTTACCTGTAGCAGGTGATCTCTGAGGACAGCAGGCCAATCATTCTCACATACCCTCCCTCCTCCTCATGGAGTTGTCTTTTCCAGCTATGTCATTAGACTTCTGTTCCAGCACTCACACGTTGGGCAGGATGGCACCCACGCATGTGCGGTAGGATGCTATCAAAGGCCTCTTAGAGACAGAGCACAGCAGCATCTGTACCAGGGTCTGTCAGATGATGTCATCCAGTTTTGAGCATGATTGTCTTGCTGTCCTTGGAAAACATCTACTACAGGTAAGTAACTTCGCTTTATGGTTCAGTACAAAATATCTTGGTTGGAAATCATGGAAGAAGAGATTTCTTACTCATTGATAGAAATATGCTTCTCAAATAAGTCAGCAAATCACCAGATATTGACCCTATTCATCGCTTCATGTGTGTGTGTGTGTGTGTTTTTTTTAAATTTCTTATATATCACCTGTAAACCTGAAAATGATTGAAGCGATATACATTCAAGTACACTGATCCTGGAGGGTTCAGTCTGAGTTTGTACCCAAGGCAATGGAGTGTTAAGTGACTTGCCCCAGATCAGAAGAAGCTGTAGTGGGATTTGAACCAGGCTCCCCTGGTTTTCAGCCTGCTGCTTTAACCATTAGGCCACTCCTCTGTTATTTAGGGCTTGTATTCTTAGATGTTTAAAAAATGTTAAAAGTGGTGTTTTATTTTCCAGCTAAGTAGGGTTCTTTTGAGGTTATAAAAAAAAAAAAAAAATCATTGTTTGTCAGCATTTTTGTAGCATAGATACTGTTGCTGAGTACCATTTTCAGTTGAATTAATTACATTTGTGCAGCTGAGGAGGAGTCTTTGCTGAAAAGGCACAAAAACAGATTGGTATATCCAAGATGGGAAATTCTTTTGGGGTTCATTTACTATGTTGATTTTTATGCTTTCCTCCAGATCCAGACACTCTCCTGGCCCTGCTTGTACTGCAGTTCTGTAATAGTTGTCTGGCTTGAAGGAGCAGACTATGGTTAAGGGAACAGGCTAAGAACTAGCGAAACCAGGGTTCAAATTCTACTTCTCCTATGGATTCTTTGTGACCTTGGAAAAGTCATGTTACTCTCCATTGCCTCAGGCACAAAACTTACATCTTAAGCCTTCTGAGGGGAAAATGCCTATTGTATTTGAATGTAACTTGCTTTGACCTTGGATTTGCGAAGGCAAGTAATTAAATCTAAAATCCAGCTCTTGCTTCCTCAGCTGGCAGAGAAGAAAGTGTCAACTTCATACCTGCAGAGCATTGAAGATGCTTATAAGAAAAACTTCCTGCCTCAAATCAGGTCAGTTTTTGCAGGCTTCATTCAACAACTACAGCATATACTTTGATCCCTAAACCTCAGTGATTATAACACCATGATGCAAGTTGTATGGCAGAATTGTGATATTTGTCTAGATGTTTGCATGTGTGTGTGGTGTTTTTATTCCCAGTGTAAATAAGTGAGAGAGAGGCACAGGTACAGTGTAAAGTATTAAGAATAGGGATGGGGAAAGTGCATGATTGGGGACTTAGGTAATTATTTAGGTATGGGAACTTTTTTATATGCTCATCTACCTAGAAGGATAGAAGACCAAAAAGAAGGTGGTGAAAAAGTCAGTTTAGGAAAAGGAGCAGTGTGACTGCTTTGAGAAACTACACCAGATAATTCATCTGGCGTTAACGGTAACCATGTACTTTATCAACAAGGATTAAGGAACAGGATCCTACGTCCTGTGTTGGGAATCTGTCAGGGTGTGGAACTGGGCTCACTCTCGCATAATGACTGTCAAGAGTAGACAGTATTGTGGCAGACAAGCAGGTCAGTATTGCAACCCTATGAGTAATCACTAAGCTTAGGGTTAGCAAAAATTATGTTTTGTGAGTGATGTACACTCTCGATGGAGCTCTTCATGCATCTTTACAACAGAAAGGTACTTCATTTATACTTCAGGACAGGGGCTAGTAGCAGGCTAGCCTCGGATGTCTTCCTCCAGGATTGGGGGGGGGGGGGGTCTATAGGGAGGAGTATTGCCCTGGAAATAAAGCTCTATATCTGCAGGACCTAGGGAATTATTTACATGGGTAACAGGTTTGCTCTGTTTGTTGGCAGTAAGGATGCTTATAGGAAATATTCCTTGTAAGTAAAGATTTATTGGCAAACCACTAGTGGAGCAAATCTAGGAATGTTTTCTTATCGGCAGTTTTGTTCCTAACTTCTTGACAAATTTATTATAACTTATAAGTTCCCTAATGAAACAATGACCAGAATATCAACCATCAGTGGAGGAAAAAGAGAGATGGTAGGCTTTTATATTAGCTAGAAAACAAAGATTAGACAATATAGATTGGCAATTAAAGAAGCTAAAATTGCCTATTGTGATCAAAAGATACAGGAGGCGGAGAATTCCTATCAGATGTTTAAAATCTTTTGATCTACAACAAATACAGATAGAATTTTGGCAATTCCAGAGTCGGCACAGCCTTCAGTGAATGCCATTAGAAATATTAGAAATTTGCTCAAAGAACGTATTGAGCAATTTGAAGACATATTTTCTTTAGAGGTAGAAGATGAGATGGTAGGGATTCCAGCAGATAGATTTTGGGACAGCTTTACTCCAGTTTCTTCAGATTTAGTGCTGAGTATTTTTAGGAAATTAAAGAAAGGGATGTTCATTTGATATTTGTCCATCATATCTTGAGGAAATCCCCGTAAAGATCTTGAACTGGTTTACCAGTTTTGTTAATATTATTTTGTTGGAAGGAAGTTATCCCAGGGATGTTGCTGACATTTTTGTGGGTGAAAATGGTGTAGCTTTGCAGAAGGAGATTAAGCTTTTGGGTGTTATTTTCTATGCTCAACTTACAAAGAAAGAACAATTTCTGCATGTGGTTCAATCAGCTTTTCATCAACTGCGGCTATTGTATCGGTTGAAACGTATGTTATGTTTGACTAATTTCAGGATTGTTATTCAGGCTATGGTTTTGTCAAGGATTGACTACTGTAACTCTCTTTATTAGGGGGTTCCAGAGTGTAGGCTTAAAGTGTTACAAATTGTGCAGAATGCAGCTGCCAGATTGGTCTCTAGAATCTCCAAATTTGACCATATTACGCCAGTTTTGAGGCAACTTCACTGGTTACCGGTGAAGCATAGAGTGCAGTTTAAAGTTCTGACCCTTATTCATCAGGTGGTTCATGATAAAATGCCATGGTTTTTTTGGAGCAATTTTCAATCTGTTTTTTTTTTTTTCTGAGAGGTCAGTAAGATCTGACTTCATTAAATGTGCAGATTTACAATTAGAGTCTTCTGTACGTTATGCTGTTACTCGAGCTTCAGCATTTTCTGTTGCGGGAACACTTATGTGGAATGCCTTGCCTGGTCTCTTTTATGTAAATGAAAGTATTCAACAATTTAAGAAGATGTTAAAAACACAACTTGTTAGCCATTCTTTTGTTTGATGGGCAATGTATTGATAGAGGAGTCATAATGGCAGCACTTGATGTTACCTGTTTTGATGGTAAATGATTTGTTTTTGTAGTTTTTGTGTGTATTTCATTGTATGTTTTTATGGGACCTGCTTAGGGTATAAGCAGGTTAGAAAAGTATTAAATAAATAAATTGCACGGACTCCAATCCCAAAGAAAATTGGACGGGATCTGACTTCTGTAGATAATTTTAGACCAGTGGTTAGTTATCCCATGGATAGCTAAGCTCCTTGAAGTTATTGTTAATATCCATTTCTCAGATTTTCTTTCTATACCCATATATCTATATCATTCTACTACTACTACTTATCATTTCTATGGCACTACTACGTGTACTCAGCGCTGTACACTGGACATGAAGAGACAGTCCCTGCTCGACAGAGCTTACAATCTAATTAGGATATACAAACAGGAGAAATAAGGGATAAGGGAATTACTAAGGTGGGAATGATAAAACATGGGTACTGAACAAGTGAGTAAGGGTTAGGAGTTAAAAGCAGCATCAAAAAGTTGGGCTTTTAGCCTAGATTTGAAGATGGCCAGAGATGGAGCTTGATGTACCAGCTCAGGAAGTCTATTCCAGGCATATGGTGCAGCAAGATAAAAGGAATGGAGTCTGGAGTTAGTGGTGGAGGAGAAGGGTGCAGATAAGAGAGATTTACCCAGTGAACGGAGTTCCCGGAGAGAATAGTATGGGGAACTTGTTGGTCACTTTGATTACCGAAATAAAAAACAATGTTTAACTGTGGGAGAAAACATAGTTCTTTATTGCCATGGATCAGTGGCATAGCTAGACAGCCAATTTTGGGTGGGCCTGAGCCCAAATTGGATGGGCACAACATTTTTTCTGCCCCTGCCCTACTCTCTCATTTTACCCCTCCCCCAGCACCTCAAAACTCAAAATATAAATATTGCAACACTAGATAAACAAAAAACAGATATGCACTATGCACATTTCCCAAAGCTAACATATTCTATTTAATAGATTTAAAATAAAATGCATTTTTTTGTACATTTGTTGTCTGGACATTTTACTGATCCATCATGTTGGTTCCAGGTTCTCTTTTCCTGTCTGTCTTCTGCTAATTCCCCTTCAAGTGGCTGCTGTCCATTTGTCTTTTCTCCTTTCGCCAGTATTATTCTGTTCCTTCACTATACCTACCTTTGACACATTGATATTTCCTTTTTAGCTCTTTCCTCTTTTGTTCTTTACTGCCTCTCTGTTCACTCAAATTTCACTCTCTTTCTCATCCTTCTCCTTTTTACTTTTCAGCTACCTATCAAATTCCATCTCCTTCTCTCACTCACTAATGTCCCATTTCTCATCTCAGTCCTTTCCCCAGCCTTCCATTCCCTTTCATCTTTAATCAGCTGTCCATTACCATATTTCTACCCCACCCCCATAATCACTATCCTCCTTTCATTTGCTTCCTTGCTACCCCTCCCCCCCTTTGGCCTCTCCCAAATAGGTCCACCATTTATAGCATCTTCCTCCCTCCAACCTTCTAGCCCAGCCGTCCCCATCCTTGTAGTCTGATATCTCCCTGTCCCTTCACACACATCCCCCAGCATCTTCCAGATCCCTTTCCCTGTGGTCCAGCATTTCTTCCTTTCTCTTCCCTCCCTCCAGTTGTCCAGCATCTCTCCCTCACTCACTTCTGTCCCTGGATCCATAATCTCCCTCTTTTTCCCTTACCCATCCAGTGCATATCTCTCCTTCCCTCTCCTCCACCCCCACGTCCAACCTCTCTTCCTTCCTGCCTCTCTCCCATTGTCCATCTCACTCTTGCTGTCTCCCTTCCTTGCACCCTGGGTCCAACATATCTCTTTGTCTTCCTCCTCCTTCCCCATACAGCTCCCCTCCCACCCCCATACAACATCTCTCTCTCTCTCTCCTTTCCTCCCTCCCACTTCCATGTCCAACATGTATCCCTTTGTCTTCCTGTTCATCTCTCTCTCTCTCTCCCCCCCCCCCTTCCAACTCCAACCCCATGTCTAACATAATAATCATATAGCAATCCCAACAGGTCTTCCATCTGGACATAGGGTTCTGGTAGTTTTTATTAGCGTAGTATATCTTTTTGTAAACCGCTTTGATTCCTTGGTTGATTTAAGTGGTATATAAGCAGTGGAATGGAAAAGGTGGCTTAGCCAGATAAATTGCAGAAAGCAAAGATGTGAATTTACTGAAGAAGTTGAAACACATGACCATGGCACCAGTTCAAGTCCTGTCGGTTTGAGTCCCTTCATATCTCATTTGGAGCCCAGCTCACAACTGTCCAGAAGGTGGATTTGGAACAACTGGTTCACTAGAATATAGATGTCTTCTCCAGTTTCCCAGGCCAGAGTGCTGGTCCAACAGCATCCATATTGAATTCCAGTAGCCGGGCGAGAGGCTGTGGCTAAGGAAATGGAGGACATGCTCAACCTGGGTGTGTTAAAAGAATCTAACAGCAGCTGATCGTCTCCTATTTTACTGGTTCCTAAGCCAGATGGGTGTATTCACTTCTTTATTGATGTCAGGAAGGTGAATTCAGTGTTGAAGCTCAAGCTATATCTGATGCCTAGAGTGGATGAATTAATTGAAAAACTGGGAACTGCCTATTTTATTTCAGTGTTGGACCTGACCATGGAGTATTGGCAAGCACCCCTTACTCGAGCTGCCAAAATGAAAACAGTCTTTTCTACTTTTCAGAGGTTGTTACAGTCTGCGGTAGTGCCCTTTGGACTTCATGGGGCCCCTGCTACATTTCAGCACCTGGTCAACCACCATGTGTCTGGGTACCTGGAAGTAATGACTGGAAGACCCATTTGATCCAGTAGAGGCACTTCTGGCCCGCCTGAGAGCAGCTGGATTGACAGCAAACCCAAAGAAATGCTCTCTGGATGGACAGGAAGTACCTGGGATATTCCATTGGAAAAGGACAAGTGAGGCCTCAGGTCTGGAAGGTGGAAGCAATTACCCAAGTGCCTGTAATTTAGTTCATGAAGCAAGTTTGTGCATTCCTGGGCCTAGTACTGGTGGTTTATTTCAAGTTTTGCTGAGAAGACAGAACTGTTGATATGCCTCCTACAAAAAAAGGCTTTAGAGAAGGTCTGCTGGTCATCGGACAAGATGCTACTTTTCGAAGCTTGATAGGTGCCTTAATGAGTCTCGACCTCAATTGAGCATTCATGGTGCAATCAGATGTATCCGAAGAGGGCCTCAGTGTAGTCTGGACCGAGGAAGTTGATGGGGAAGAACACCTTGTGGCTTTCAACAGAAGTTGCGTACTCGTGAACAAAACTCTGCTGTAATTAAGGAGACCCTAGCTGTCAAGTGGGCACTGGAAATGTCAAGGTATTTACTGGGCTGCCCAACCTCTCAAGTGACTGGCGCATAAGGACTCTAATGGCCAGATTATCACCAAAACAGGGAAGATAGGGTATCCTGATAGTGAGGTTGCAAAAGAGACCGTAGTAGATCAGGTGTCCCTAAATAAAAATCAGACAAAAAGACTGCAAATTACTACTGTCAAGTACTAAGCATGATGTAAATAGGAGCACAAACACAGTTTGAAATGTCTATTTTCTTGTCATCAAGCAGATGAAGCCGTTACGTATGGGTTGTGTCCATCAATCAGCAGGGGGAGATAGAGAGCACTCAGTTTTTCACAGTGCCTCATGGCCAGCTAGCTCCACTGCCTCTTCAGTATTCTCTATCTCCCCAAGCAGGGTGGCTGCAGCTTCTTCGAGCTCCATCAAAAATCTGCCTGGGGGTGGCTCCTGGCTTGCCAGTTGTTAGCCGGGGTGTTAGAGGCTATAGCAGCTTCACTTTGAAGGCACATAGGTCAGCCCTTTCCCTGCCTTACCCATGCCCCCATGGATGTGGACATATTAGCTTGCTTTTCCCTGTCCTTTCCCACTCAGTGGATGCAGGCACATTGGTTCGCCTTTCCCTGCCTTTCCCACTTGTCCTTTTTGGCTGACGCCCTTTATGATATGGTTGGAGCTTCGACTAAACAAATGGCTGTAGCAGTGGTGGCTCGCCGCACTCTTTGGCTAAGACATTGGGCGGCGGACATGGCCTCTAAGCAAAGGTTGGTGAAGTTGCCCTTTCAAGGCCTTCTCCTGTTTGGTGAGGAGCTGGAAAACATTGTTAAAGGCCTGGGGGATTCCAAACCTCAGCGCTTGCCCGAAGATAGGCCGAAGCCTTCCTCTAAGGGTCAGGTAGTCCGCTCCTCTTACAGACCTCGCTTCCATGAAGCTAGAGGGTACCGCCCGGGGCGTGCTGCTGGGTTCACTTCGCGTGCCCGCTTTCAGCAGAGAAACTCCTTTCGCTCGGACAAACGTTCCGCAGCTGCCGGTTCAAGGCCTGGAGTTCAAGGACGACACTCTCAATGATGGTGCGCCGGCCCCCTCCTCGTTTCCTGTCATCGGAGGAAGACTTTCCCTCTTTTTCGATGAGTGGGCCAAAATCTCCACAGATCAGTGGGTCTTGGACCTGATCAGAGACGGATCCCGAATAGAATTCGATGCCCCGGTAAGAGACGTGTTTGTGGAGTCCCGATGCGGTTCTGCCGCCAAACGGGCGGCGGTAGAGGAGACTTTGCACAGTCTGTGCCGGATAAGGGCTGTGACCCCGGTGCCTCCCGCCGAACAAGGTCTAGGCCACTAATCCATTTAATTTGTGGTGCCACGAAAAGGCGGGTCTTTTCGCCCGATCCTGGACTTAAAAGAGCTAAACAAGTCCTTAAGAGTGCAGCATTTTCACATGGAATCCCTGCGCTCCGTCATTGTGGCGGTACAGCCAGGAGAGTTTCTCACGTCTCTGGACCTGAAAGAAGCTTACTTGCACATACCAATTTGGCCCCCGCACCAGAAGTTTCTGCGGTTTGCGGTGTTGGGAAAACATTTCCAGTTTCGGGCCTTGCCTTTTGGCCTTGCCACAGCTCCCCGAACCTTCTCCAAGGTAATGGTGGTAGTAGCTGCCTTTCTCAGGCGAGAGGGTATCCGGGTTCACCCGTACCTAGACGACTGGCTCATCAGAGCAGACTCAGAAAAAGAGAGACATCTAGCTACAGCCAGAGTGGTTTCAGTCCTTCAATCTCTGGGCTGGGTCGTCAATATGGCCAAAAGTTACCTGACCCCCTCGCAATCTCTAGAATATTTGGGGGCCAGGTTCAACACAGCCTCGGGCTATGTGTTTCTTCCCGAGCAAAGGCGGTGCAAGCTTCACAATCAGGTCCGTCTGCTCCTGAGGATGCCCCGCCCGTGAGCTTGGGACATTGTCCAGCTGTTGGGATCGATGATGACCACCTTGGAAGTGGTGCCATGGGCGAGAGCGCACCCGAGACCTCTACAGTATTGTCTACTTCAACGATGGTCTCCAGTATCTCAGGATTATCAGTGCAGACTTTCTTGGTTCCCTGCAGCCCGCCTCAGTATGGAGTGGTGGCTCTCGGACAGCATGTTGCAGCGGGGAATGCCGCTGGCGCTCCCCGATTGGTGCCTAGTGATGACAGATGCCAGCCTGAAGGGCTGGGGCGCACATTGGCAGGGGAAGCATGCCCAGGGTCTGTGGACGCCCGACGAGTTGGAGTGGTCTATCAACCGCCTGGAGTTGAAAGCGGTGTTTCTGGCTCTTCTGGCCTTTGGAAGGATTGGCTGTCCGAGTGATGTCGGACAACACGACAGCAGTGGCCTACATAAATCGGCAAGGCAGCTCTCAGTGCAGAGCTCTAGCCGCGCAGGCCGAACAAATTTGCCACTGGGCCGAGCTGCATCTACAGTCCCTGTCAGCAGCTCACATTGCAGGTCAGAGCAACGTGCAAGCCGACTATCTAAGCAGGCATCAGATCCAGCGGAGTGGGAACTAGCAGACGATGTATTCCTGCAGATATGTGCCAAATGGGGCAAGCCAGTGATGGATCTTATGGCGACCAGTTCCAATGCCAAAGTCCCGTGCTTCTTCAGCAGACGGAGGGATCCTCGCTCTGCCGGGTTGGATGCCTTGGCTCCAGGGCCGTGCCAAGGGTCTCTGGCGCCCCCCTGCAGACTACCAGTTGGTGCCGCCCCCCCCCCCCCCCCCCACGCACCTGCCTGGCTCTAAGGCAGCGATTCCCCTATCTCCCTGAACCCTACCCTCCCACCCATCCATGCCCATTTGTCCCCTGCCCCCGCCATTCATCCCGATCAAGCAATTCCCCTCTCTCCCTTCCATGAACCCTGCCCTCCCATCTATGCTCCTCTCTCCCCTGCCCTCCCGCTCCCATGTAGGAACTGCCCGCCCTCTTCTCCCCCCCAAGATCCCTTTCCTTTTTTTTTTCTTTTAAATTTACCTTCTTCCGGCAGCGCAGCGTCAGTGAAGGAGGCGGTGCTCCCAGTACCGACGACTCTAGCCTTCCATTGGTTCGCTCAGTGTTCCGCCTTCTTCTGACGTCAAGGATGACGTCAGAAGAAGGCGGCACACTGAGCGAACGAATGGAAGGCTAGAGACGTCGGGACTGGGAGCGCTGCCTCCTTCACTGAGGCTGCGCTGCCGGAGGAAGGTAAATTTAAAAGAAAAAAAAAAGGAAAGGGATCTTGGGGGGGAGAAGAGGGCGGGCAGTTCCTACATGGGAGCAGGAGGGGCAAGGTAAGCACGCAGTGGTGGCGCTTACCCCGCTTACCGCATCGGCACGGCCCTGCTTGGCTCAACCCTGGCCCCTGGGCTTGCTGTATGTCTTCCCTCCTTGGCCTTTGATAGGGCGAGTGCTCCTGTGGATTCGGCTGCATCCAGGAGAAGTGGTGCTCATCCCCCCGGATTGGCCCAGGAGGCCTTGGTATGCGGACCTCCGACAGATGCTGTTGGAGGCTCCCTTTTCGTTACCTCTGGTTCCGCACCTGTTGTCACAGGGTCCGGTGGCCATGGAGGACGCCTGCCGCTTTGGTCTTATGGCATGGCGATTGAGAGGGCGCAATTGAGAGATAAAGGCTACTCAAATAAGGTAATTTCCACTCTCCTGCAGGCCCGTAAGCGCTCCACTTCCGTGGCTTATGTCAGGATTTGGCGCCAGTTTGAAGTCTGGTGTGTTTCAAGAGCGCTTTCTCCGTTGCGGGCTCCTGTCTCGCTGATTCTGGACTTTTTGCAGGATGGTGTACACAAAGGCTTGGCCTATAATTCCCTGCGGGTGCAAGTGGCAGCATTGGCCTCCCTGCGTGGCAAGGTTGAAGGCGTGTCCTTAGCTGCTCATCCAGATGTGGCACGGTTTCTTGGGTGCTTCGGCTCCGTCTTCCCGTGCGGGCACCTTGTCCAGCTTGGAACCTGGGGTTAGTATTGAAGACCCTTCAGGGGGGCTCCCTTTGAACCGCTTCGGCATGCTTCAGAGAAAGATTTGACACTGAATGCTGTCTTTTTAGTGGCCATTACCTCGGCGAGACGGGTGTCAGAGCTCCAGGGTCTCCTGTAGAGACCCTTTTCTGCAATTCTCAGAGTCAGGGTCACGGTTCGGACCGTGCCTTCCTTCATGCCTAAGGTGGTTTCAGCGTTTCACCCTAAACCAGCCTGTTTTTCTTCCCTCCTTTGTTGAGGAGGAGTTTCCAGATTCATTTGGGCAGTTGCACCTTTTGGATGTGCGCAGGACTCTGTTGCAGTATCTGCTAATTACAAGTTCTTTCAGGACCTCTGATCATCTTTTTGTGCTGTTTGCAGGTCCTCGCAGAGGGTCTTCAGTGTCTAAAGCCATTATTGCCCGTTGGCTCAAAGAAGCTATCTTTTCAGCATATCTGCTGTCTGGCCGGGCTCCACCTGAAGCCTTTAAGGCACATTCCACAAGAGCGATTTCCTTTTCCTGGGCAGAAACTGGAGCACTATCTCTTCATGAGATTTGCAGTGCTGCAACATGGGCTTCTAAGCTTTCTTTCGCCCAACATTACAAGCTGGATGTGGCTGCCAGGAGGGATGCGCGTTTTGGAGCACAGGTGCTAGCACATGGTGTGGCTTGTTCCCACCCTATTTAGGGATTGCTTTGTTACATCCCATACGTAATGGCTTCATCTGCTTGATGACAAGGAAGGGAAAATTAGGTTCTTACCATGATAATTTTCTTTCCTTTAGTCATAGCAGATGAAGCCATGAGCCCTTCCTGTATGATTGTCTGTATTGCAGTGATTCTGATTTTAGGTGCTGTTCTTGTTTCCTGAAGTTATATTCCTTCCTTGGGGAGTTGGAAAACAGTCTTCAGGATTCTTGTTACAGTTATAGGAGGATGAGTTCATTCCCTCCAGTTCATGTTTTGGGAGGATGAGTTTATTCCCTCCAGAAGGATGCAAGTATTCCCTCCGTTTATACAAAGTGGAGGACGAGTTCATTCCCTCCAGGAGGATGAGTTCATTTCCTCTTTTTGTTGAGTTTATGCCCTTGTTAAGGGGCCATCATTCGCTGTGAGGAAAGTTCATGTTATTCCCATTGCGGTTTGCCATACTGCTTTGGAAGCTTCAAATACTGAAGAGGCAGTGGAGCTAGCTGGCCATGAGGCACTGTGAAAAATTGAGTGCTCTCTATCTCCCCCTGCTGGTTGATGGACACAACCCATACGTAATGGCTTCATCTGCTATGACTAAAGGAAAGAAAATTATCATGGTAAGAACCTAATTTTCCCATGTGAATGCCAGGAGCCTAAGAAATAAGATGGGAGAGTTAGAATATATTGCACTAAATGAAAAATTAGATATAATAGGCATCTCTGAGACCTGGTGGAAGGAGGATAACCAGTGGGACACTGTCAAACCGGGGTACAAATTATATCGTAGTGATAGGGTGGATCGAATTGGTGGAGGGGTAGCATTGTATATTAACGAGAACCTTGAATCAAATAGTTTGAAAATTCTGCATGAATCAAAACTCATCTTGGAATCGTTATGGATTGAAATTCCATGTGTAAAGGGAATAGAATAGTGTTAGGAGTGTACTACTGTCTTCCTGGCCAGGATGAACACACGGATGCAAAAATGTTAAAGGAAATTAGGGACGCAAACAAACTGGGCAACACAATAATAATGGGTGATTTCAATTACCCCGATATTGACTGGGTAAATGTAACATTGGGACACGCTAGGGAGGTAAAATTCCTTGATGAAATCAAGGACAGCTTTATGGAGCAGCTGGTACAGGAACCGACGAGAGAAGGAAAAATTCTAGACCTAGTCCTTAGTGGAGTGCATGATCTGGTGCGGGAGGTAATGGTGCTGAGGCCGCTTGATAATAGTGATCATAATATGATTGGATTTGATATTAGCTTTGAAGTAAGTATACATAGGAAATCAAATACATTAGTGTTTAACTTTAAAAAAGGAGACTATGATAAAATGAGAAGAACGGTGAAAATCCCTATTGAAATCTGCCACATCCCATCTCCATGTCAGCGGCATTGGGTCTTGTTCAAGGAATTTTACGCGCCAGAACCGTGCCTATGATGATATGAGTTGGGCGTTTTACATAAGGAACATTTTTAGGAATGGTGGGATTAGTTAATGGTTTCATCCAGTTCGCCATCAATGTCTGCTTAAGGACATTATGTAGGGGAACAGTGGATGACTCCTTAGGTGTGGTGAAAGATAGCCCAGGACCTCGAACATCTCAGCCCTGGGCTCATCCTCAGTGACCACTGGGAAGGGAATTGCCGTAGACATTTCCCGGACAAAAGACGAGAAAGACAAACTCTCGGGGGGAGAAAGCTTTCTCTCTGGCGAAGGAGTAGGATCAGAAGTAAGACCACAAGACTCCTCATCCGAGAAATGTCTTGGGTCTTCCTCTGCCTCCCACGAGGCCTCTCCCTCGGTATCAGACACGATCTCTCTGACCGCAGTCTGAAGCTGGGCCCGTCTCGACACCGAGGAGCGATGTCCTCGATGACGGTGTCGAGACGTAGACTCTCGTGCCGACAGCAATGAAGCTCCCTCCACCGACGTCGACGGGGAAACCACTTGGGTGGCAGCCAACACTGGCACCGCAAGCGGCACCGACTGGGATCCAGCCGCCGCAGCTATCGATGGTACAGTAGGCGCAAGCACCGCCGGTACCAGAACAGACAATCGCAGCAGCCTTTCCAGGATCCCTGGAAGAATGGCTTCGAGGTGCTCGTCAAGAGTGGCTGTGGAGAAAAGTTGGGGAGTCGGTGCAGGAGTCGAAGCCCTAATCTGCTGAAGAGGCGGAGGCGGTACCAGGCTGTCTGGAGAAGTGCGCATCGACACCTCCTGAATGGAGGGTGAGCGGTCCTCCCGGCGTCGATGTTTCACGGGTGTCGAATCCTTCGGCGTCCTGGAGCTCTCGGTACCGTGACGGGAGGGTGACTGATGATGGTGCTTCTTTGCCTTCGCTCGAAGCATGGTCTCGATACCCCCTGGTACCAAAGAGGGTCGGTCGTGATGGGCCTGCACCGCAGGAGCCCTCGAGGCAGGTGGAGACCCACTCGATGGCCCACTGCTGCCAGAGTGAGATGGTCTCTGGACAGCCATTACCTGCACTGCGGACGTCGATGCACTCTCTGGTGCCGACACTGACACCGCCACCGCCGATCTCGGTACCGCTGCCGATGTCGACGCCGAAGAACCGGGCGAAGCGTGGAATAGGTGCTCCCACTGAGCTAATCTAGACGCTTATGTCCGCTTTTTAAGACCGCGACACAAAGTATAAGCGTCGGGGCGATGACTCACCCCAAGACACTGAATACACGAAGCGTGTGGATCAGTGACTGAGATTGCCCGGCTGCACCGAGTGCACTTCTTGAAGCCGCTGGTGATCTTCAATGGCATTGATGGAAAAATCGCGGCAGCAAAATCAAAAGACGCGATTTTGCCAAAAAAAGGGAAAAAACAAAACCCATACGGGCGGCTAACAGGGCCGCACACAAAACGAAAACAAAAAAACTTCTGACAAACTAGAAGAGGAAGGTGAAGTCGTCTAACATTTTTATTTTTTTGAAGAACAAGTGAGCGGACTCGCGAAAAAACGAGAGGTACAAGAAAAATGACGAAAATTGCAAAGGGCTCTCTCCTGAGGCGCAGAGCGACCATAAAACAGCCGCCCTGACAGTGGAAAAAAAGAGACTGAGGAGCATGTTCGCGCGACGGGCAGGAAGACGGCCGCACATGCGCGGTGCGTGCACTTGTGCGCACGAGGGCTCTAGCAAACTTTGTTGCTAGGAAGAATTTCCAACCTGGGGCTGCCGTCGTACGTCAACCCATCAGTGAGAACAATCAGCCTGCTCTCCTCGGAGAATACCTGCTACAGGTATGTATCTTTCGCTTTACCAGACATGTATAAATCCTTTAAAGATGTTTTTTCTAAATGACGAGCGGAGACCCTACCTCCTCATCGCCCCTTTGATTGTGCCATTGAATTAATACCGGGAGCTGAACCCCCTCATGGCAGAGCATATCCTTTGTCTCGTCCTAAAACTGAAGCCAGGACCCAATATATACAGGATAACCTTGCCCTAGGGTTCATTCGTCCCTCAAAATCATCAGTGGGGGCAAGATTTTTTTTGGTGGAGAAAAAAGATGGTGGTTTGCGCCCACATATTGACTATTGAAGGCTCAATGCTATTACTCTGAAGGACAAATATCCCTTACCACTGATTTCTGAGATGTTTGATCATCTTCAAGGATCCCAAATATTCTCCAAGTTACATCTCAGGGGGGCCTACAACCTCATTCGGATATGAGAAGGTGATGAATGGAAGACCGCGTTTAACACCCGTGATGGGCTCTATGAGTACTTAGTGATGCCTTTTGGCCTGGCTAATGCCCCAGCGGTCTTCCAGTCCTTCATGAATGATATTTTTAGAGACCTCCTGTATAAATTTGTAATGTTTTATCTAGACGATATTCGAATATTTTCTAGATCAGTGGAGGATCACTATGAACATGTGAAGACCGTATTGCAACGGTTGAGAGAGAACCAACTGTACGTGAAACTAGAAAAATGCGAGTTTCATCGGTCTGAACTGCCTTTCCTAGGATTCATTATTTAGAACCAAGGACTTCGGAGGGATCCCAGTAATTTGACCGCAATTTTGAGGTGGCAACAGCCCACTGGGCGTAAGGCTCTGCAACACTTCCTGGGATTTGCAAATTATTATAGGTAGTCCATTCAAAATTTTTTGTCACTGACCGCTCCTCTTACTGCTTTGACCAGAAAGAATGCTGACACCCGTAACTGGTCACCAGAAGCTTGTGAAGCATTTGAAAATCTTAAACGGGCTTTTGTCATGGTGCCAGTGTTACGACATCCTAATCCGACAAGGAAATTTTTTGTGGAAGTGGATGCGTCGTCGGTTGACACAGGGACAATTTTGTCACAGGTCCACCCTAGCAGAAAACTTCTCCCCTGTGCCTTTTTCTTTAAGAAATACACCCCTTGCCGAGAAGAATTATGCCATAGGTGACCAGGAACTTTTGGCCATTAAACTGGCCTTAGGGTAGTGGCGACACCTTTTGGAAGGGGCGCAGGAACCTTTCACACTATTCACAGCCCACAAGAACTTGGTTTATGTGCGTGAAGCAAAGAGATTAACTCCCCGACAGGCCCGTTGGGCATTATTTTTCTTCCACTTCAATTTCACATTGACTTACCGTCCGGCGGAGAAAAATACCAAGGCGGATGCTCTCTCAAGGTCTTTGACCTTGAAGATGAGCCCCTGCAACATGTGATTGAACCTGCTGCCATTATTCCAACTATTTATTTTTTTTAATTTTTTGTTACATTTGTACCCCGCACTTTCCCACTCATGGCAGGCTCAATGCGGCTTACATGGGGCAATGGAGGGTTAAGTGACTTGTCCAGAGTCACAAGGAGCTGCCTGTGCCTGAAGTGGGAATCGAACTCAGTTCCTCAGTTCCCCAGGCCCAAAGTCCACCACCCTAACCACTAGACCACTCCTCCACTCTGCTTACGGTACTCACAGGTATGACGTACCACCTCGTTTGAGAGAGAGAATACTTCGATGGGGTCATGCCTCTTGAATTACTGGACATCCTGGTATCCTGGGGACTAAGCGGTTCATTTTCCAGAAGTATTGGTGGCCTACACTCGACCATGATGTGCAAGAATTTGTGGCTGCTTGTCCAGAGTGTGCTCAGCATAAGGCCAATCGTCAAAGACCCCAGGGTCTCCTTATGCCGTTACCTGTGCCTGAGAAACCATGGACCCATATAGCCATGGACTTCATTACTGATCTCCCTACATCTGAAGAACACACAGTCATTTGGGTCGTGGTAGACCGGTTTTCTAAAATGGGCACACTTTGTACTCATGTCTAGCCTTCCTTCAGCTGTGAAGCTGTCGCAACACTTCATCACGTCTATTTTTCGTCTCCACGGCCTTCCAGAATCGGTCACGTCTGACTGTGGAGTGTAGTTTGTGTCTAAGTTTTGGCGAGCTTTGAATCAGGCCCTTGGTGTAAAGCTAAATTTCTCCTCAGGATATCACCCACAGTCCAGCGGTCAAACGGAACGCATCAGTCAAAGCTTGAAGCAATTCCTGAGAATGTATGTTACTGATCATTATGATGATTGGAGTCAGTTGGTTCCTTGGGCAGAGTTTGCTCATAACTATAGAGTGAGCTCAACTACAGGGGCTTCCCCATTCTACATAGTGTATGGAAGACATCCTCGCATAACGTTCCCATTGAAAACTAACTCAAGCCGTAACCTCCCTCCAGTCCATTTGGTTTTCCATCCAGAGCAAAAGTCAATTAACCTCTGCTCACATGAAGCATCAAGCGGATAAACATCGGAGATTGGAGCCCCAGTTCCAGCCGGGTGATTTGGTATGGGTGTCTACTCGTAACCTTCGACTGAAGACTCCTTCCTCTCGATTTGCGCCACGATCTGTGGGTCCTTACCCCATCCTGAGATATGTTAACCCAGTCTGCTATCATCTTAAATTACCACCCACTCTACAGGTACACAACACATTTCATGTGTCCTTGCTCAAACCCGTGGTTCTAAGAAAGGATTCCTTGCCCGCTTTGCCTTCTAGTCCTACTATATCAGCTTCTCAAGGGGACTATGAAGTCCGTGATATCCTTGATGCTCGGCACATCAGGGGACATCTTCAGTATCTCATTTCCTGGAAAGGATATGGACCAGCGGAAAATTCCTGGTAGGCCGCTACTCATGTGCATGTGCCAGTATTGGTCAGACGTTTCTGCCACCTCTTTCCTCATAAGCCTAAACCCCGGTCCTGAGGTAGAGGGGGCCCTTGAGGGGGGGGGGGGGGGGGGGGTGATGTTATGATTCTGCTAAGACAGGCAGGAGAATGACTGGGATTCGCTCTGATTGGCCTGTTAGGGATTGAGCTGACATCTGAGGCAGCAGATGTCAGAAGTCAGATCTATTTAAACCTACGTCTCCCTACAAGCTATGCTTTAGCGTTGATCCCTGTCATCTGAAGCCTGCTACCCTCTCTCTATCTATGCTAGTAGCACACTGTGCTTTCATGGGAGTTTGTTTACTCCTCTCATTGCTCGTAGCTTCTCTGTGTGCTGGTTGTTCCCAGCGTATGCTTGTTTGTTTCCCTGTTAAGCTGCTTTCCCTGATTACCTTGCTTCCCTGCACCTGTGGGTGCTCTGTTGCTTTGTCTCTGTGTGCTGACTGAGTTCTGGTAAGAACATTGTTTGTTTTTCCCTTTGTTTGCTTTATCCTTTCACGACAGTGTAGCCCTGCTTCTCCGAGGACAAGCAGGCTGCTTGTTCTCACTGATGGGTGACGTCCACGGCAGCCCCTCCAATCGGAATCTTCACTAGCAAAAGCCTTTGCTAGCCCTCGCGCGCCGATGCGCACCGCGCATGCGTGGCCGTCTTCCCGCCTGAAACCGGCTTGTGCCGGCCAGTCTTCTTTTCTCCGCGCTCGGTACGGTTGTGTTTTACCGTTCGTGCCCTGAAAAGTCGACCTCGCGCGTCGTTTTCGCTACTTTCTGTGAGAATCTCCAGAAATTATTTTTGGATTAACCACTTTTGGTTTTTCCTTCCTCTACTTAGAGTTTTTTCGCCCCGTTAAGTTTTCTTTCGTTGTCGGGGTAGGCCTTACTTAGGCCCCGGTCGAAATTTCCCCTTTTTCTGTGCCAAATTTCGCCATTTCGTCTTTCGATTTCGCCAGCGTGATTTTTCCGCCCATGACATCGAAGCCTTCCAGCGGCTTCAAGAAGTGCACCCAGTGCGCCCGGGTAATCTCGCTCACTGACAGGCACGCGTCGTGTCTTCAGTGTCTGGGGGCTGGGCACCGCCCTCAGGCCTGTAGTCTGTGTTCCCTTTTGCAAAGGCGGACTCAGGTAGCGAGGTTAGCCCAGTGGAACATTTTGTTCTCGGGCTCTTCGTCGGCATCGGCACCGGGGGTATCGAGTACATCGACGTCTTCAGCGTCCAGACCTTCAACCTCGGCGGCCAGTGCATCGAGGCATCGGCCCTCTGCATCGGCGCCGAGACATCGGGCAGCTGCATCGACGTCGGTGGTACCGGGACCTCGTCTGCTGATGTCGTCGGACGGTGGTGCTTCGTCTGGAGTGCAGGTGAGGGCTGTCCATTCCCCTGCTGGTGGCGGTGAGCCTTTGGGTGGGTCTCCCCCTACCCTGAGGGCTCCTGCGGTACAGCCCCCCCGAGACCGACCTTCTTCGGTCTCGGCCCCGAGGAAGCGACGGCTGGATTCTACGTCCTCCTCGTCGGTACCGGGAAGCTCCGGTGACATGCTTCGTCCCAAGAAGTCGAAGAAGCATCGTCACCGGTCCCCTTCCCATGTCGGTACTGAGAGCTCTGGGTCGCCGAAGGAGTCGGCACCCAGCAGGCATCGGCGCCGAGAGGACCGCTCACCCTCTGTTCAGGAGGTGTCGATGCGCTCCACTCTGGACAGCCCGGAACAGCCTCCACGCCCGGAACAGGTTCTGACGTCGACGCCTGCATCGACCTCCATGCCTTTCTCTGCAGCCGCTCTGAACGAGAGCCTCCGGGCCGTTCTCCCAGAGATTCTGGGAGAGCTGTTGCGCCCTACCCCTCCGGTACCGGCGGTGCTTGCGCCACCGGTACCGTCGAGCGTGGCGCCGGCTGACCCATCGCCCGAGGTGAGGTCTCTGGCGTCGGTGCCGCGTGCGGTGCCGGCTGCCGTCGCCTCCCAGGCAGGCTCCCCGACTACGTCGGCGGAGGGAGCTTCGCCGATGCGGGCGAGGGAGTCTACCTCTCGACGCCCCCATCGTGGACGTGGCTCCACGGAGTCGAGTCGGGCACGGTTGCAGACACAGGTCCGTGAACTTGTGTCTGACACCGAGGGTGAGGCCTCGTGGGAAGAGGAAGAGGACCCCAGATATTTCTCTGACGAGGAGTCTGAGGTCTTCCTTCTGATCCCACTCCCTCTCCTGAAAGACAGCTTTCTCCTCCTGAGAGTCTGTCTTTTGCTTCCTTTGTCCGGGAGATGTCTACGGCCATCCCCTTCCCGGTGGTTGTGGAGGACGAGCCCAGGGCTGAAATGTTTGAGCTCCTGGACTATCCTTCTCCACCTAAGGAAGCGTCCACTGTTCCCTTGCACAATGTCCTAAAAAAGACATTGCTTGCGAACTGGACCAAGCCTTTAACTAATCCCCACATCCCCAAGAAGATCGAGTCCCAGTACCGGATCCATGGGGACCCAGATCTGATGCGCACTCAGTTGCCTCATGATTCTGGAGTTGTGGATCTGGCCCTAAAGAAGGCTAAGAGTTCTAGGGAGCATGCTTCGGCGCCCCCGGGCAAGGACTCTAGAACCTTAGACTCCTTTGGGAGGAAGGCCTACCATTCTTCTATGCTCGTGGCCAAAATTCAGTCTTACCAGCTCTACACGAGCATACACATGCGGAACAATGTGCGGCAGTTGGCGGGCTTGGTTGATGCGCTCCCCCCTGAGCAAGCCAAGCCATTTCAGGAGGTGGTCAGGCAGCTGAAGGCGTGCAGAAAATTCCTGGCCAGAGGGGTGTATGACACCTTTGATGTTGCGTCCAGGGCCGCTGCTCAAGGTGTGGTGATGCACAGGCTCTCATGGCTGCGTGCCTCCGACCTGGAGAATAGAATCCAGCAGCGGATTGCGGACCCGCCTTGCCGTGCGGATAACATTTTTGGAGAGAAAGTCGAACAGGTGGTAGAGCAGCTCCACCAGCGGGACACCGCATTCGACAAGTTCTCCCGCCGGCAGCCTTCAGCCTCTACCTCTACAGGTAGAAGATTTTTTGGGGGAAGGAAGACTGTTCCCTACTCTTCTGGCAAGCGTAGGTACAATCCTCCTTCTCGACAGCCTGCGGCCCAGGCTAAGCCCCAGCGCGCTCGCTCTCATCAGCAGCGTGCGCCTCAGCAAGGCCCCTCGGCTCCCCAGCAAAAGCAAGGGACGAGCTTTTGACTGGCTCCAGCAGAGCATAGCCGACATCCAAGTGTCAGTGCCGGGCGACCTGCCAGTCGGAGGGAGGTTGAAAGCTTTTCACCAAAGGTGGCCTCTCATAACCTCCGATCAGTGAGTTCTCCAAATAGTCCGGCAAGGATACACCCTCAATTTGGCCTCGAAACCTCCAAATTGTCCACCGGGAGCTCAGTCTTACAGCTTCCAGCACAAGCAGGTACTTGCAGAGGAACTCTCCGCCCTTCTCAGCGCCAATGCGGTCGAGCCCGTGCCATCCGGGCAAGAAGGGCTGGGATTCTATTCCAGGTACTTCCTTGTGGAAAAGAAAACAGGGGGGATGCGTCCCATCCTAGACCTAAGGGCCCTGAACAAATATCTGGTCAAAGAAAAGTTCAGGATGATTTCCCTGGGCACCCTACTTCCCATGATTCAGGAAAACTATTGGCTATGCTCTGTGGACTTGAAGGATGCCTACACACACATCCCGATACTGCCAGCTCACAGACAGTATCTGCGATTTCAGCTGGGCACACGTCACTTCCAGTACTGTGTGCTACCCTTTGGGCTCGCCTCTGCGCCCAGGGTGTTCACAAAGTGCTTGGCTGTAGTAGCAGCAGCACTTAGAAGGCTGGGGGTGCACGTGTTCCCATATCTCGAGGATTGGCTGGTGAAGAACACATCTGAGGCAGGAGCCCTGCAGTCCATGCAGATGACTATTCGTCTCCTGGAGCTTGTGATAAATTACCCAAAGTCCCATCTTCTCCCGACGCAGAGACTCGAATTCATAGGAGCTCTGCTGGATTCTCGGACGGCTCGCACCTATCTCCCAGAGGCGAGAGCCAACAACTTGTTGTCCCTCGTCTCGCGGGTGCGAGCGTCCCAGCAGATCACAGCTCGGCAGATGTTGAGATTGCTGGGCCACATGGCCTCCACAGTTCATGTGACTCCCATGGCCCGCCTTCACATGCGGTCTGCTCAATGGACCCTAGCTTCCCAGTGGTTTCAGGCTGCTGGGGATCTAGAAGACGTGATCCGCCTGTCCACGAGTTTTCTCGAATCCCTGTATTGGTGGACGATTTGGTCCAATCTGACTCTGGGACGTCCTTTCCAAATTCCTCAGCCACAAAAAGTGCTGACCACGGATGCGTCTCTCCTGGGATGGGGAGCTCATGTCGATGGGCTTCACACCCAAGGAAGCTGGTCCCTCCAGGAACGCGATCTGCAGATCAATCTTCTGGAGTTACGAGCGATCTGGAACGCTCTGAAGGCTTTCAGAGATCGGCTGTCCCACCAAATTATCCAAATTCAGACAGACAACCAGGTTGCCATGTATTACGTCAACAAGCAGGGGGGCACCGGATCTCGCCCCCTGTGTCAGGAAGCCGTCAGCATGTGGCTCTGGGCTCGCCGTCACGGCATGGTGCTCCAAGCCACATATCTGGCAGGTGTAAACAACAGTCTGGCCGACAGACTGAGCAGGATTATGCACCTCACGAGTGGTCGCTCAACTCTCGAGTGGTGCGCCAGATCTTCCAAGCGTGGGGCACCCCCTTGGTGGATCTCTTCGCATCTCGAGCCAACCACAAAGTCCCTCAGTTCTGTTCCAGGCTTCAGGCCCACGGCAGACTGGCATCGGATGCCTTCCTCCTGGATTGGGGGAAGGGTCTCCTGTATGCTTATCCTCCCATACCTCTGGTGGGGAAGACTTTGTTGAAACTCAAGCAAGACCGAGGCACCATGATTCTGATTGCTCCTTTTTGGCCGCGTCAGATCTGGTTCCCTCTTCTTCTGGAGTTGTCCTCCGAAGAACCGTGGAGATTGGAGTGTTTTCCGACCCTCATCACACAGGACGAAGGGGCGCTTCTGCATCCCAACCTCCGGTCCCTGGCTCTCACGGCCTGGATGTTGAGAGCGTAGACTTTGCCTCTTTGGGTCTGTCGGAGGGTGTCTCCCGCGTCTTGCTTGCTTCCAGGAAAGACTCCACTAAGAGGAGTTACTTCTATCTATGGAGGAGGTTTGCCGTCTGGTGTGACAGCAAGGCCCTAGATCCTCGCTCTTGTCCTACACAGACCCTGCTTGAATACCTTCTGCACTTGTCTGAGTCTGGTCTCAAGACCAACTCTGTAAGAGTTCACCTTAGTGCAATCAGTGCATACCATTACCGTGTGGAAGGTAAGCCGATCTCGGGACAGCCTTTAGTTGTTCGCTTCATGAGAGGTTTGCTTTTGTCAAAGCCCCCTGTCAAACCTCCTACAGTGTCATGGGATCTCAATGTCGTTCTCACCCAGCTGATGAAACCTCCTTTTGAGCCACTGGATTCCTGCCATCTGAAGTACTTGACCTGGAAGGTCATTTTCTTGGTGGCAGTTACTTCAGCTCGTAGAGTCAGTGAGCTTCAGGCCCTGGTAGCCCAGGCCCCTTACACTAAATTTCATCACAACAGAGTAGTCCTCCGCACTCACCCTAAGTTCCTGCCAAAGGTTGTGTCGGAGTTCCATCTGAACCAGTCAATTGTCTTGCCAACATTCTTCCCCGTCCTCATTCCTGCCCTGCTGAACGTCAGCTGCACACATTGGACTGCAAGAGAGCATTGGCCTTCTATCTGGAGCGGACACAGCCCAACAGACAGTCCGCCCAATTGTTTGTTTCTTTTGATCCCAATAGGAGGGGAGTGGGCTGTGGGGAAACGCACCATATCCAATTGGCTAGCAGATTGCATTTCCTTCACTTACGCCCAGGCTGGGCTGGCTCTTGAGGGTCATGTCACGGCTCATAATGTTAGAGCCATGGCTGCGTCGGTAGCCCACTTGAAGTCAGCCTCTATTGAAGAAATTTGCAAAGCTGCGACGTGGTCATCTGTCCACACATTCACATCTCATTACTGCCTGCAGCAGGATACCCGACGCGACAGTCGGTTCGGGCAGTCAGTTCTTCAGAACCTGTTTGGGCTTTAGGATCCAACTCCACCCCCCGAGGGCCCTGTTTGTTCTATTCCAGGCTGCACTCTCAGTTAGTTGGTAAATTTTTAGGTCAATCTCAGTTATGTCCTCGCCGTTGCGAGGCCCAATTGACCATGGTTGTTGTTTTGAGTGAGCCTGGGGGCTAGGGATACCCCATCAGTGAGAACAAGCAGCCTGCTTGTCCTCGGAGAAAGCGAATGCTACATGCCTGTAGGGGGTGTTCTCCGAGGACAGCAGGCTGATTGTTCTCACAAACCCGCCCGCCTCCCCTTTGGAGTTGTGTCTTCCCTTGTCTTTGTCTTGCTACACATGAGACTGGCCGGCACAAGCCGGTTTCGGGCGGGAAGACGGCCGCGCATGCGCGGTGCGCATCGGCGCGCGAGGGCTAGCAAAGGCTTTTGCTAGTGAAGATTCCGATTGGAGGGGCTGCCGTGGACGTCACCTATCAGTGAGAACAATCAGCCTGCTGTCCTCGGAGAACACCCCCTACAGGTATGTAGCATTCGCTTTCTTCCTGACGTGAGTGTAGATAGCAGCCCGTCCCTTTAGCCTGCTTTACTCTTTGTCTGCTCTGGTTGTCTCCTGTTTCCTGTAGCATTGCTCCTTATCTGACGGGTGTATATAAAGGCAGCTTTCCCTGTTTGCTTGCTCTTCCCTTTGTCTCTAATGTCTGTTATTTTAATCTGTGGCACAGCCTTGTGTATGGATTCCCTTGACCCTTGAGTGCTGAGTGGCACAGTCCTGTGTATTCCTATTAATGGTTTCCCTTTTTCCTTGAGTGCTGTGTAGCACAGCCTTGTGTATTCCAATAGGTGGCTTCCCTTTTCCCTTGGGTGCTGTGTGGCACAGCCTAATGTATTTGTGTGCTGTATGGTACAGCCTAGAGTGTTCCTGCGGAGCTTCGCTCCTATAGAGTCTGTGTCCCATTCTGTCCTTGGCTTTCTTTTCCCCTGGTCATAGCCTGTACCTGCCAGCTTCTTGTCTGTCGTCCTCTTGTGTCTAGCTAGTGCTGTGTGAGTTACATAGTAAACATAGTAGATGACGGCAGAAAAAGACCTGCACGGTCCATCCAGTCTGCCCAAGAAGATAAATTCATATGTGCTACTTTTTTTATTTGTACTGTCCTCTTCAGTGCACAGACCGTATAAGTCTGGCCAGCCCTATCCCCGCCTCCCAACCACCAACCCCGCCTCCCATCCACCAGCTCTGGCACAGAACATATGTCTGCCCAGCACTATCCACGCCTCCCAACTACCAGTCCCGCCTCCCACCACCAGCTTTGGCACAGACCCTATAAGTCTGCCCAGCACTATCCCCGCCTCCCAACTACCAGTCCCGCCTCCCACTACCAGCTC
Organism: Microcaecilia unicolor; assembly: GCF_901765095.1. Taxonomy (NCBI): domain Eukaryota; kingdom Metazoa; phylum Chordata; class Amphibia; order Gymnophiona; family Siphonopidae; genus Microcaecilia; species Microcaecilia unicolor. Next base: position 143,813,611 of record NC_044037.1, read on the forward strand.
TGGCACAGACCGTATAAGTCTGCCCAGCACTATCCCTGCCTCACACCACCGGCTCTGGCACAGACCGTATAAGTCTGCCCAGCACTATCCCCGCCGCCCAACTACCAGCCCCGGCACAGACCGTATAAATCTGCCCAGCACTAGTCCGCCTCCCAACCACCAGCCCCGGCACAGACCGTATAAGTCTGCCCAGCACTAGCCCCGCCTCCCAACCACCAGCTCTTGCCCCCCATTCTAGGCTAAGCTCCTGAGGATCCATTCCTTCTGCACAGGATTCCTTTATGTTTATCCCACGCATGTTTGAATTCCGTTACCGTTTTCATCTCCACCACCTCCGCGGGAGGGCATTCCAAGTATCCACCACCCTCTCCATGAAAAAATACTTCCTGACATTCTTCTTGAGTCTGCCCCCCTTCAATCTCATTTCATGCCCTCTCATTCTACCGCCTTCCCATCTCCGGAAAAGGTTTGTTTGCGGATTAATACCTTTCAAATATTTGAACTTCTGTATCATATCACCCCTGTTTCTCCTTTCCTCCAGGGTATACATGTTCAGGTCCGCAAGTCTCTCCTCATACATCTTGTAACGCAAATCCCATACCATCCTCGTAGCTTTTCTTTGCACCGCTTCAATTCTTTTTACATCCTTAGCAAGATACGGCCTCCAAAACTGAACACAATACTCCAGGTGGGGCCTCACCAACGACTTGTACAGGGGCATCAACACCTCTTTTCTTCTGCTGGTCACACCTCTCTCTATACAGCCTAGTAACCTTCTAGCTACAGCCACCGCCTTGTCACACTGTTTCATCGCCTTCAGATCCTCAGATACTATCACCCGAAGATCCCTCTCCCCATCCGTACCTAGAAGACTCTCACCGCCTAACACATACGCCTCTCTTGGATTTCTACTCCCTAAGTGCATCACTTTGCATTTCTTCGCATTGAATTTTAATTGCCAAACCTTAGACCATTCTTCTAGCTTTTTCAGATCCTTTTTCATGTTTCCACTCCCTCTGGGGTGTCCACTGTGTTACAATCTTAGTATCATCCGCAAATAGGCAAACTTTACCTTCTAACCCTTCGGCAATGTCACTCACAAATATATTGAACAGAATTGGCCCCAGCACCGATCCCTGAGGCACTCCACTACTCACCTTTCCCTCCTCCGAGCGAACTCCATTCACCACCACCCTCTGGCGCCTGTCCGTCAACCAGTTCCTAATCCAGTTCACCACTTTGGGTCCTGTCTTCAGCCCATCCAGTTTATTTAAGAGCCTCCTGTGGGGAACCGTGTCAAAAACCTTGCTGAAATTTAAGTAGATTACGTCTATAGCAGGTCCACGGTTCAATTCTCCGGTCACCCTATCAAAGAATTCAATGAGATTCGTTTGGCACGATTTCCCTTTGGTAAAACCATGTTGTCTCGGATCTTGCAACTCATTTTCTTCCAGGAAATTCACTATCCTTTCCTTCAGCATCGCTTCCATTACTTTTCCAATAGTCGAAGTGAGGCTTACCGGCCTGTAGTTTCCAGCTTCTTCCCTATCACCACTTTTGTGACAAGGGACCACCTCCGCCGTTCTCCAATCCCTCGGAACCTCTCCCATTTCTAAGGATTTATTAAACAAATCTTTAAGAGGACCCGCCAGAACCTCTCTGAGCTCTCTCAATATCCTGGGGTGGATCCCATCCAGTCCCATGGCTTTGTCCACCTTTATTTTTTCTAGTTGTTGATACACACTCTCTTCCATGAATGGTGCTATATCCACTCAATTCTCAAATGAACTTTTGCCAGTCCATCGTGGTCCTTCTCCCGGATTTTCTTCAGTAAAAACAGAACAAAAGTATCTATTTAGCAAATTTGCCTTTTCTTCATCATTATCTACATAGTGGTTTGCAGTTGCATATGCTTCAGTCCCTTCTGGGACCCCTCGTTCTTTTTCCCCTTCCCTAGTGTGTGACTCGGTTCCAGATCAGCTGTGAGGCCCGTACGCTTCGACTCTGTATGAATGGGTTCCCGTGTGGCCGTGAGGCCCGCCTGAGTGGTCTATCTCCCTTTTCTGCTGGTGCTAGTTGAGTGTTTTGAGTTTGCGGGGCTTTGTGACTGTGGTATTGCGTAGCACCTGTTTGGTCCACCCTAGGCCTTGGCCAAGATCCTTCCTAGCCTCGGCCTAGGCACAAGGGCTCACGAACAGATTAACAGAAGGGATAATACATTCCCTTGCACTTTTCAGACATTTTTATCACCTCTGTCCCCTCATGCCCCAAGCCAAAGGGATGGGGGAAGGGGCTTTGGTGAGGAGTTGCTGTCACACCTCTCACCTGTTTTCAGAAGCCTTCCATGGTCTCCAGCAGTCTCCCGTATCTGAAGTATCTGTTCTGCTTCCTGGAACTCTGCGCTTCCTTTTTTTATAGCCCTGCAAGATGTTGCTGACTGATGACATCACATCCTGTGAAAGTGTCTAAGAAAGTGACCTATGCTCAACTAATGCCTTTGCATCAGGCTTCCTGGTGGCTTGCAGAGTTTAGTGTGCCTTGCCTTATTCCACTGCACCTGCCTTGCCTTGTTGCAACTGCGCCTGCGTGCCTTGTTCCAGCGCACCTGCCTTGCCTGTCCTGAACTTTGTCCAAACGACTGTGTCAGCAGCCGTCAGCAGAGACCTGTGCAGTGTTTTCGCCACACAGGTGGAGCCAACCTTGCTGCTGCCCAAGGGCTCACTTTCGTGGCAGAATTTAGTTTCTTTAATTGTGTGACTACATTACTTGATAGAAGATATATGTTAGATGTCATCCACTTGGATTTCAGCAAAGCCTATAATAATTTCCTTGTAAGAGGCTCTGAGTGGTCTGAAGTTAGGACCCAAAGTAATGAATTGGTTGACAGACGATGTTGGTAAATGGTATTCATTTGGAGGAAAGAATGGTGGTTAATGGAGTGCCTCAGGTATTAGAACTAGTACTGATACTATTCAATATATTTGTAAGCTACATTGTCACAGTATTATAAGGCTCTGAGGGGCTCAGAGCAAAGCAGTAGCGGCAGCCTGAGACTGCTGCCCCCCCCCCCCCCCCCGGTGTCTACGTCCAACATAGACACAGCTCCCAGGGTTGTGGAGTCTCTTTCCCCTGGGCAATGCGTCCGATCACCAGACCGTGAGTAAAGTGCCTATTATATTTCAAGATATTGAGACTTTACAACTGACAAGGCTTGAAAGGCCTGACAGTAAAAACCAAAGTAAAAACTGAATAATTGCTAGTGAACTGAAGACACCTTCATCAGGATGGGCGTGCCTGAGAAGGAGCCTTTTGCACTGCATTTGATCAACCGGAGAAGGCAGGCTTGTGAGGAGAGCAGATTGGGGCAACATGGTCTTAATAGTAGCCCCAGGAAATATATACCATAATGAATACTCTCAAACTACTTCTAATAATCTACTCCTTAACACTGATCCTCTTAACACTAACCACCCCACTTGCAGAAAACAACATCATACCCATACTACACAGTCATCATAGATTGATCAAATACACCACACCTCAGCAAACTGTTAACAACCTAAACAAAGAAAGAGCACTTACATGCGAACAACCACAACTGAAGGGAAAGAAGGGCCCAAACAAACTCACCTCAACAAAGAAACGACAACTAACAAAAGTCCACTTAACACCAAATACAGAAGACCCATTCCAAACAATCCAAGTGGGCTACATCAACGCCAGATCTGCTGTAAACAAAACAGCAATACTAACAGACTGGATCATGTCAGAAAACCTCGACCTACTCTTCCTCACTGAAACTTGGATCCATGACCAAAAGGACCCTATAATCCTAGACATGTGCCCTCCAGGATACAAAATCACACACTGGACCAGAAAAGAGAGGCAGAGGCATAGCACTAATCTATCGGTCCCACTTTACCACCGAAACCACTGCTGAGTCCATAACACCTAAACTTGAAATTGCCTCAATCAGAATCCATAACAAAACCCTATGCGATCATGTGAATTGTATTTGTTTTACAGACCTCCAGGTAATTGGAACGAAGGCCAGACCAACTTCATGGACTTCATTTCAAACACTTGTGTATCCAACTCCAGTATACTAGTATTAGGAGACATTAACGTCCACTTAGAAGGCCCAAACCTCTACCAACGCACGAGAATGCAAGGAATTCCTCCACTCATGGGATCTTAAATGTCCACACATGCAAGCAACCCATGTCAAAGGGCACACACTCGACTCGTCTCACACAATCTGTCCACAGACCAGAACCTAATAATAACAGAAATTAAATGGACAGAAATACCATGGACCGACCACTACAAACTAAACCTATCCCTAAAATGGCGGGAAAGGGGTTCACACCGTATACAAGAACACACAACCTTCAGCACAAGAGGCCAAATAGACTCAGAAACATTCTGGCAACAGATATACAAAAATGAATGGACAGCACAAACGGACTCCATATACTACCTCTCAGAATGGGATAAAAGATGCAGAAGCATACTGACCACAGCTTTCTGTCTATCAGGATCTAAGTGAATCTTTGGCCATTTATGTTCCCACATGAAATCTATGTGAGTGAGAGAGAATCTTACTTGTGAGTGTAGTATTCTGTGAAACAGGTGGAGGAGAGAGAATAGATTGAAACAGAGACTGGAGCAGTGTAAAAGAAATAATCTTTTATTCTCACCCAATCAGGACTTCAATTTGGTACAAACATCAGATTCTGGGTTCAACCGGCCAGAGCTTCGCCTTCAGAGATTTCGGTGGGGAAAGAATCCGATTTTAGCTCAGCTCTGCATTTCTTATATAGTATTTCTTCCCCATACAAGTCAATTGGAGAGAGACTTTTTTTCTAATCTTTCTTCATACTTAACCGCAGGTCAGGTGCCCACCTGCCCCTCCTCTCAAAGATTTCTTCATAGTGCCAATTTCAACACTTTTAAAACCTCTTTCCTAATATTGAGAGAGATCTGTGTCTTTATATCTTGTGATACTGGGAGCCATTTTATAAAGACAAACTCCATTTTAAGAACCAAGCTTTTTACCATTTTTGTCATTAATTTCTACATCTTAAGTGTTACACTCAATTTGAAAGTTGTACCAGGTTTCAATAAGATTCACCAAGCAGTCCTGCTCTTGCAGGCTCTCTGCTATAAGGCCATCAGCTGATTATCAGGCCTAGTCAGTGCTTTTCAGCTGTTTAAACTATGTAACTTGGCCCACCACTATTCCAGTGGATAGGTCTCAAGCTAGGACACATATTAACATTCCCCTCTTCACCCTATCTCATAGGGTGACACCAGGGTTAACGTACCATGGTACCATCCATTCCAGAAGGTATCCTATAAAATTATCGAATTGGAGAGTCTAATTGAAAACCGGTATGGTCAGAACTTTGGAATTCAGGTCACAACATAAACTCTACTTCGGTTATTCTAATCCTTCTTGGGGCTTACCCATATCTGCGATTAAGCAACATACTATGATTACTACAGTAATATCTTTCAACCTATTAATATGCAGGTTTAATCTTACTCTTACATAAGTATGTATATATATTGCTAACAATCATTAATTCTTTGGTTATATACTGATTATATTTTGAGTATACATTTGCATGGATTACATAGTCATATTGATTATTGATCACATCATTTTATAAAGCTTTACGTTATTATATTGCATCCCTGTGTGCTTTTAATTGATTATACAGTCGCAGACATTTCTACATTGTCTCTAGCATTTGCATAGCGATTGGTCCATCTCATAGGGAGATAGTCCAATGTCTTATCTCCTGTGGTATTGGGAAGGAGATTTTCGTACAGGACATATTGTCCTGTGGTTGTTTTCTTAGTTATGGCAGTTTCAATTAAGCGTTCTACTAAGCCTCTAGCACAAGGGATTATGCAGCATCCTACTAATACAAAAATTGCTACCACTATGATTATGGTGGTGGCTGCAGAGATGATAAATGTCTTCCATTTACCAAAGGCTTTATCCATCCAACCAGTCCAAGATGTATCAACACCAGAGTTCTCAGCCAATTCCTTTGACAGTGAGGTAAGGCCTTTCAAAGCTCTGGTAATTGATCCATCTGGAGCAGTGTTGTTGGGGATAAAGGTACAACACTGTGTACCTATTTTGCGGCACACCCCGCCATCGGCCGCTAGCATCTGGTCAAGAACTAATCGATTTTCTAACGTCATTCTGCTAGTGGCGTCTAACTGCGCTGCAATTCCTTGAACCGCATCTCTAGTATAATTTACAAATCTCTGCTGGTTGTAATATATGTAGTTAATCCAAATTACATTCTTGTTGATCGTAGACCACCAAAAGAAGGCAGATTCGAACCCTGCGGCAATCTGGTTTCTGGCTTTGAACTCATCAGGGACCCCTCTTGGAACTCCAATTGCATCTATATAAACCCGATCATCAAAAGATCCAGGCATTGCAGGTCTCTTCACTCGTGAGGAAGAGCTGCTATGAGGAGGAATCAAAGATGCTATAATGATTGGAATTACCAATTTGACTAGGGCACATCTGCCTGTCCAACTCCTGTGAAGTGTATGGTGGATGGTGTGGGTTCCACAATACCACCATACATCTGCTGTAGCCTGTGAAAAGTCTGTGAGGTTCAGACCTCGCAGAGCCCCTCTTTCTAGGGTGGTATTGCAATTGGTCAAATTTCCCAGAAACCGTGTATTTCTAATTCCATATCGTTCCAGACATGTATGATATCTTGTAGCAGGGTCTGGAATCCTGAATGCAGGTGGTACCCTCATCCGAGGGGGCAAGTAGGGATGATGTTTGTCGAGATGTTGACAAGACTGATTAATTTCTTCCTTTACCTGTAACAGCTCTAACATACACGAAAAACCATCTGGATCATTGTAAAGATCTAAAGGAAAGGGGACTACAGTAGGTTCTGCCCTTGCATGGGCGCAAAAATAACAGTTAGAAACATTCAAACTCTTTGTGGTATAATGGGCCCATTCGAGCCACAAATTAGTATCCCCAAACCCAGTTTCCAGTGCAATTAAATCTTTGGAGTTATTAATCGGTACGACTTGATAGGGAATCTTTACTTCAGGGATCTTTGTTGGCATTAAGGGATTCTTTTCTGGTTGGGGAGGGGGAATAATCTGAAATTTGCCTATAGGATCCCTGTCTGTAGTATCAATTCCTAAGGAATAGGTTCTGTACATAACAGCAGTTATTCCTCTGAAAGTGATAGCTACCTGATTACACTTGGTCATTGGACAAGTGTTAAACACTCGTGGTTTCATAATAGAAATACTCTTTTTGAGATCTGGAATTTCTTTACCTGAATAGGGAACCCATGTACCTGTGTACCACCATACTTGTGCCCAACTTCCGCATGTGGAAAAGGGACACAGGTATATCTCAAAAGCTGACAGATACTGCTGCACGGGATGTTCCTCACACATAGTATAGGCACACACATCAAGGGTTATTGTAATCGTGTCCTTAGTAGTAGGTAATGTTATTTTGTAGTTGGGTATTATCTTCTGCAGAAAACTTTCTAAACTCTGCGTTCCTTGTACAATGGGTATGGTGAACACACACAGCAGGAGGACTAGGCACATCATGTTGGCAGTTTTCATGATTAAACACTGTATGAGGACTGTAAGAATGGTAATTGACGGCTAATGATTAAGGTGAGTAACAAAATTAGTCCTAGGGTTTTAGCAAGAGCTGCAATTACAACAATCACTATTCCAAAATACACCAAGGCTTGATATATCATTAGGGGTTACTTGTGTAAGGGGGGTAAATTCTAATAGCTCCTTTTTCGGTGGGACTACTTATTTCAAAAAGGCTAAATACCTCCAAAGGTCCCAATCCAACCTCTCTAATGAATAGAAAAGGTATCCAATCGGTGTTAAGTACGGCTTATGTGATTAACCAGAAATCTACTACCTCACCAGTTTCTGGTCTCACTAGGGGCACTTCAGTCTGCTCTACTTGTAAACCTAAACTTCCTCCAAACAATGCCAGGGTATGAATAACAATTCGACTGGGGCCAAACGTCCAACTCTCAAGTAAGGGTTCACAGTGTATGATACCGGGTGAAAGGATCCCAACTGGGATCGTCTTCTGGAGCAGGGTCCCAGTGGGGATATCTCAACCCTCGAGGATCTGAAAAGTGGTTCGGGGGTTCAGGGATTACTGAATTTCCTAAATCGGAAGGTGACATTGGTGGGGATTCAAGGGAAGGTAGCGTTTGTGGCGGTGAATGCTGGTTATTTAGTCTTCTATGGGACATATATTGATATGTCACGGGTGTAAACGGACTGCGGCAAATGAACCTTTGCCGTCTGGTGAGATGCAATACTTCTCAAGCAATCTGTTCCCGACTTTTCTAACGAAAAGCCAAGGCAGCCAATCCGTACAATAGAGCTTATAAGTGACAATCCAAAAGATAACTTCTTCACCTGTGTGAGGTCTAATAAATGGGAGAATACCTCGAGCAACTTTTACTGTCACTGCGTTGTGAAGTATCGAGGCAAGATATTGTACAATTCTGGCGGGGCCAGGACCTGAGGCGTGTAATAGGGGCTCACACAACAAATGATATCTGTAATTGGGATCCCAAAGAATACAATCGTCGGGCGCTGGATCCCAATATCCAGGCAAACTATGCAGGGGGTCAATCAGGCTCATATGGGGGCTTGTAACACTTAATAGGGGTGTTAGACTGCAATGGCCAGGTGAAATGGGAAGCCTTCTGAAAGTGATGAAACGGCAATGCTATCTGGGAGGGCGTGTAGCTGGGACTTTGGTATCTGGAGTGGTCAAGGTAGTATTCGTGGGAGGAGGAACGTCACTATTAGGCACCCGAGGATAAAGAGGAGGGGTGGGTCGCAATTCAGGCGAGGTAATATTATCCTCAGAAGTAGTTGTAAAAATGGGGACAATATGGTCCGAGCTACTGTTATTATTGGGAACACTTGTAGGATGCAGAATAGGAGAATCAGTGAGGACAGGAGTAGTCGCAGAATTTTCAATTGGCACTGTAAGATTGCCAGCCGAAAAGTCTGTCACGGCAGGTGTGTCTGCCAAGGGGGTGGTATTACTGGTGGTGATGGAACTGATCCTTTTGATCGTGTGGAGGGATATGCTTTCAAATAGGCGTGTTAATGTGGTGTTCTGAAGGGGCGTTGTGTAGGCTGCTGGAGTAGTTGCAAGTACAGGAGTAGTTGCAAGTACAGTGGCGTTTCCAACGGGCAAGGTAAAGTTGCCAGAGGGAGAGGCAGTAAGTGTGTACCAATGATCACCAAGGTTTCTGTGAGCAGTGGAGGTAAATAGTGCAGTGAAAAACAACACCAAACCTATGCAAAGTATGATAAAACACAAAAGTCCAACTGCAAACAATCGAACAGATGGGAAGCAGAAGAAGAGGGTGTACTGGTGTACCACCGCGACTTCTGCTGAGGCAGCACTTGCAGCGGTGCTTCCTTCGTCAGTGTCCTCAAGAGCAGTGTCTTCAAGATCGGTGTCGTCAAAGTTGTTGGACCACTGAGTGATGGTGTCGGAGAACTGCTCAGAGTTACACTTATCAACAGGGTAAAGTTCAGTTTTACGTGGGTCTGGTTCCTTGATGTCGTCTAGGGCAGCAAGGTTCTCAGCAGTTGGCGCCTTGCGGAGGGCGACACCAACGGGAGAGGCTGAAGGAGGTGGTAATGGAATTGAAACTTTCTGTAAGGGAATAGTCTCTTCTGGAGTGGACTGTGGCTTCACTTGCTGTGGCATTTATCTGGCTTGGTTCGGGAAATACAAATGCAAAATGTCGAGCAGGTCGGTGATGTTGCGGTACAAATCCTGCAGTGTAGAATACTCGGCAGACTCAGGTTCTCCCAAATCCAATTCTCCTGCTAAATTGCGGATTCGGATGAGACGGATACGGAGATCTACGTATGGAAGTGGGAATTCTGGAACACTGGAGGGTGGTGGTGTGGATGGCCACTCACGGGGAGCAGGGACCAGTAGCGGTGGAGACGCAGGTGGTGACTCAGGTGTTTCAGCGATCTTTTGGATGGTGATATCGGAGAGATCAATCAGCGGCGACTCAGGGGATGGTTGGTCCAGTTGATCAAAATGATTAAGAAGAGTTGGGTGCGGTGTCAGTGGTCTTGGGCTCAGTGGCGGTGGAGATGGGGTCCGTGGTGGGGCAGGTTTCTCCAGGGGCTGCTGAGCTGGAAACATCAAGAAGGCCTGATTCGATATTCGGATAGGCTCGTATATCTTTCAGATGGACCCAGGATGTGTGATCCTCGAGCTTAGCAGCTGTAGCTGACAGAGCTTCAATCTTGAAGGGCCCAGTATAGATGGGATCTCGCCAGGTCTTGTGCGTATAATAACGCCGGTGCACTAGATCACCCACTTTAAAAAGGGGGGATCTATTGGCATCACAATCCCCTCTTCTGTCCGAGATAGCCTGCGGAATTGAGGACAGAGAGCTTACTATGGTCTGCAATACATCCCAATATACTGAGTATTGATCGGGCAATAGAGTGTCTGGATTGCCAGGTAGAAGTCGCATAGGGCGTCAGTTTAAGGGAAGCGGATGGAGTGGCACGAAGGGATAAAAGTGCCAATGGAAGGGCATCAAGCCAATTTTTAATCCCATTCGCCATAAGCTGACGCAATTTGGTTTTAAGCAATCCATTGTATCGCTCAACCAAGCCATTACTGGTGGGTTTGTAGACACAGACAGTTCTGTGAGTAATGCCAAGTGCAGGAAGGAGAGATTGCAGGCGTTCATTAACAAAGTGTGTACCATTATCTGTGGTGATTTTGGCAGGGATTCCAAATCGTGGGATAATTTCATTACAAAGTGACTGTGCCATAATTTGTGCAGTTTCTCTAAAGCAAGGGAAAGCTTCCACCCACTTAGAGAAAGCGTCCACGCAGACAAGCAGATACCGTTTACCACGAACAGGTGTCTGCATATCTGTAAAATCAACGTACCAATGCTGGCCGGGTCCTTGGACCACGGGCAAATGACCCGAAGGAATAACGGGTCCCCGTTTGGGTGTATACAAGAAACATTTATAACAATTGTGAACTACGGTGTGACACATGGGCATTAATTGGGGAGCCCATAATTTGGAAGAAAGTTGATCATACAATGTAGTAGCATTTAAATGTAAAGGGTAATGAAGAGCATGCAGAAGAAGAGACAAGACATGCTGTGAAACACATAATTGACCGTTGGGATGGGTCCAAATACCATTTGGATTAAGGAAACATCCAGCTTGCTTCCACAAGGTGAGTTCTGCTTGTGTGAGGGAGGAGGTAAGGGTAGTAGAGAAGTCTGAAATTAGGGATTCGGAGGAGGTAGGAGATGTAACAGGAGAAGAATGCTCCTTCAAAGTAGGCTCTGGTACAGGAGATGAGGGAGGTAATGACGGGTGGAGCATGAAAAAGGGGAGGGGTACTTGGGGAAGAAGAATCAGAGGGTGTGGAATCTGATGGAGTAGAAGGAGGCGTGTCAAAGAGAGGCGCTGAGGACGCAATTACAGGAAGTGTAGCATCGACAGCGGATCCGGAAGAAAGGATGGAACTGGAAGTGACCTCACGGGCCAGCTCATCAGCAGCATGGTTGCCATTGATGGCGAAAGAAAAAGCCGTCTCCTGATGCGCTTTTATCCAGGAGATACTGGTGCGGAGACCTTTCTGATGGCGCTGCTCCAGCGCATCAAAAAGTGCTGTCCACAAAGGTAAATGACTTAAAGGTTGCCCAGTAGAGGAAATCATACCCCTCTGGTTCCATTTGCGAACATGGGAGTGCAAGGAAGCAAAAACATAGTCAGAGTCAGTTACAATGCTCAAATCTGAGTGTAGTGCTTTAAACAGCAGAACATATAAAACGGTGGCTAGTTCTGCAGTTTGAGCTGTGAATGCATCGGGTAGTCTAAATTGTACCGGGTCCAGTATGTATTCATCTGGTGTATAACGGAGGGCAGCAAAACCAGCTACCCCATTTTGCTGGGAACCGTCAGTAAACCAAATCTCGCCACTCTGCAGGATTTCAGAATGCACATGGAGGGATTCGGGTACAGACAATTGGGTAGTGCACTCATGGGGAAAGATAGCATTCTGTGCTGTCTCTGTAACGGTGAGTAGTGGATCCAGACGTTGAAGGTCAGTTAAAGTTAATGGGTGAATGGAGTGCACTACACTAAACAAAAGTACTTGATACTTTTGTAAGCGGCAGACAGTCATGTGACTAATCTGTTTGTCCAGCAGATATTTAACATCATGGGACGTGTGTAGAATCACCGGAAGGTGAGGAATGTAGCTGTATAATTTTGTAACAGCGGTGCTGGCGGCAACAAGGCCTTTTTCACAAGTAGCAAATGCTCTTTCAACAGGTGAAAAGGTACCTGAAAGGTAACCGCATACAAGGTCATCGTGTTCTTGAGTAATCAGGCAGGACCAAGTATCTTCAGTATGCACAACCCAAAGGTGCACATCCTGAGAAACATCAATAGTTGCCAATGGTGAGGAAAGCATAACATCTTTCACCAGGGCCATAAGATCAGTTGTTTCCTGAGTTGTAAAATGCAAGGGTTCATGTTTTACTTTCTGTTTGCCTTGTAGTTTCATATAAAACGGCTGAGTTCGGGCCGAATAATTGGGTATCCAGAGGCGACAAAAATTTAACATGCCAAGGACATCTCTGAGATCGGAAACGGTAGTGGGCATACGCAAGGAAGAAACATGTTGAAGAGTATCGGGACCTAGGCCCTTCTGACGGGGGCCAATATGATGGCCAAGGAAGGTAACATGTGTCTGAGCAACTTTTAATTTCTTCCTGTTAACTTTGTAGCCTTTCGTGGCAAGAAAGCCAAGAAAGTCACAGGTGACTTGAACACAAGTGTCAAAGTCAGGGCATGTGATGAGCATGTCATCCACATACTGAACAATAGAAGTATGTGGTGGAAGGACATACCTGTCACGTTTAAATTCCCGTATGTGCCCCGCTAAAGTTTGGGAAAAGATGGTAGGACTGTCGGTGAACCCCTGGGGAAGACGTGTCCATTGATATGTTGTGTTATTGAACTGGAAAGCCGTTAGTGGGCGGCTTACAGGGTCGAGAGTGATGGAGAAGAAGGCGTTGGATAAATCAATAGTGGAATGATATGTCTGTAAGGAGATGCTATTGAGAAGCGTAGTTGGGTTTTCCACATTTGGAAATGAGGCGTAAGTGAGGTCATTTAGCGCTCGTAAGTCTTGCACTATGCGGAAGGTTCCCGGTTCCTTCTTTGGAACAGGGAACAACGGAGTATTGTATGGCGAATAGCACTTCTCAATAATACCTTGCTGTAATAAGGAATCAATTTGTTCCTGAGCTCCAGCAATGACTTCAGGCTTCAGTGGGTATTGGGAGATTTTAGGGCCTTTGCAGCCAGGTAGGAGCTGAATACGATGGGGAGGGCCTGTAACTTCACCATAGGGTTTCTCAGGTGTGGCCCAAAGAAAACCAGGTAGGTCATTCAGTGCAACCTCTATTTGTTTCTCAACCATAGAGGTGACAGCCATCATGAGTGAAGAACTTTCATCAGGGGAAGGATCAAAATGAATTTCAAAGTGAAACAATGTCAACAGATCTCTTCCAAGTAAATTAACAGGGCATAGTGGAGCATACAAAAAGGGGGCCGAAAGTTGGAGATCGGCATATTTGATGAGCAAAGGCTCAAGCAATGGTGTGTCCGTTGGGACACCATCAAAACCGGTGGTGGTAATGTTGTCTGGAGAAACTTTGAGAAGTTTCTGCAGTTTATGCGGAACGTGGGCCAGCACAGAGCGAGAAGCGCCTGTGTCAATTAAAAAGGGGACAGGGACATCACAGATAAGCAGGGTGATCATAGGATCATCCAAACCTGCTGTAGTGTGGACCACGCCTAGTCACTGTGGGCGGCGTTGATCTGGGTTCCACAAAGGAAATGACTGGCGTTCTGGAGGATTTTGGCGAAGCTGTTTTATAATTCTATGGGGCGGTGGCTGAGGACACTCAGCCGCATAATGACCAAATTGTTGGCAGCGATAACACTGAATATTAGCATAGCGATCGGGACTAGGCCGAGAACGGTAATCTCTAGGTCATCTATTTGAATCAGGAGGGCCCCGTGGGGGACCTCTCTGAGGTTGAGAGCGGCGACTTCGTTCTTCAGGGAAGTCAGTTCTGCGATCTGGGCGGTAGGGCCGTGGGCCTTGGTTTCGAGTGTTATAGTCGTAGCGTTGGTCAGCATACATGACTATAACAGGGAGTGATAGGATCAGTGTCAGAGCTCTTAGAGGCTCTTTTCTCTTTGAGGTCTTCTGTCTGCAACATGTCCAGATTAGTGCGTATGGTCTTACGATTTTGAAACTCATCTTGCTTGCTTTTAATAAGCCTTCTGCAATGATGTAAGATATGTTCCCGAATTTTTGGCCATTTTTCCAATTGGAGACCAACTGTGTTCTCCAATTTATTTCTAATCTCTGAAGGCAGGGTTCCCTTGAGTAGGTGATAAAACACAGGAAGAGCATTATCGGAGTCAAATTTTTCCTCCGTCTCTTCTTTAAAGAGATCTTGGAGTCTGAGTAAGTAAGCCTCAATAGGCTCAGAGCCCACTTCCCACCTTTGGGAGGTGATAACAGAGAAATCTTTGAGGGCCGGATACATGGTCCGGATCTCCTGAAACACTTTGGTTTGAATCTCTGTCAAAGGGTTACCATCATACTGGGTATCGGTCACAAATTTGGCATAGCCCGATTGAGTGAATATATCGGTGATGCTAGCGTGTGGGGTTCTGCCCAGTAATGCTTTCATGTCACCAACTGACAGGGTAGTACCTAATGTAATGTCTTGTAATTTCTTCAGCCATCGGTTGCCACCCGTAGCAATATCTGGGAGCTGAAGTATAAGGCTATTTAGTTCTACAGCCGAAAGTGGGGTGTACTCTGTGTGAGGAACACCACCTGACATCCTATTCAGCAGGGGTAAGAGTTTAACATCTGGGGAAGTAATTGGCCCTACAGCAGCGGTTGGGGGAAACTGATTCTCATACTTTTTCCAAACCTGAAGGCCTTGGATTAAATATAATGTAGTCTCCTGATCCCAATGGGGGTCAGGATGGTCATAAATAAGATCCCGCACTAACAAGAGCTTGTCAGAACGCAAGGATCCTTCACGTGGGTAAAGGGCGGACTGGGGCTGGAGAGCCTCAGACCATCCTGCAAGATCATCAATCCATGGCTGAACATAATGCCATGAATTCTCATGTAATGCCACGTATTGGGCAGGAGTGTTAGGTGGATTAGATAGGGTATGCACTGTACTAGTATCAGTGGCAAGGAGCACCGTAGATTTACGAGGCCTGCCAGTGTCTGGAAGGCACCGGTTGGTACCCTCGGCCGTAAGATAACTTCTAGGTTGACGTTGCCTGGTGTTATGAGCAATAGAGTCATGTTGTTGGGGTAATTCAGATTTTATTGCAGCGGATGCAACTGTGTCAGGGGTATCAGGACACGGGTGCGTGGAAAGGGACTTACGTAAGGAACGTAGTCCTTCAGAAATGAAAGCAAGGTCATCTCCCATACTGGCCAATGTGTGGCCGTATGGTGGCATAGGACGTGCCCCTGAAGGAACTGGTGTATCAAGTGGGAGGGCCGTGGGTAGAGTAAGGCGAGGTGAATCATCTGCAAAGGAAGGGATCGCTTCACAATCCACAAGGGAGGAAAAGTTGAGCATCGGAAGAGGCTCATCTCGGATTTCTTCCTTACCAGATTTGGTTGGAAGTAACAAGGGACGCTGAAGAGCTTCCAACTC
This sequence comes from Microcaecilia unicolor, assembly GCF_901765095.1. Taxonomy (NCBI): domain Eukaryota; kingdom Metazoa; phylum Chordata; class Amphibia; order Gymnophiona; family Siphonopidae; genus Microcaecilia; species Microcaecilia unicolor. The sequence continues at coordinate 143,829,465 of NC_044037.1, forward strand.
CTCTTCTGATGGGGGGGGGGGGGGGGTCTAACCTTTGGACGTGCACCCAGCAGGTCCCATCTCGGGGGAGTAGAGCATTCAGGCACAAGAATAGGCATTGAAGGATTAACAGGAACAGGGGGTAACTTAACATAACCCTGATCATATAGTTCCTGACAAATTGCGCGTGCTTGTGTAGCTGGGCTGTATGGTACAAAGCCCATCTGTCGTAACTGGGATAGAGTAGGGCAAGGTAGGGATGCAGGGGGCAAGGGACCAGTTTGGACAGAGGAGTCCAAAAGTGGTGGTGGAGGCGTTGTCTGAGTAACATTCCACATATATGGGTTAATGGTCGTTTGGGTGGTCATGTGTGAGGCCTGACCTGTCCCTAACTCAGGGCAGGTGGCTGTCTGGACAGCGACATCTACTCTGCTATCAGATGGTCTGTGGGTGGTTAAGGGTGCCGGGGTAACATAAGGGTATTGTTCAATAACAGGAGGAGGTATTTCAATCTCGTAGCCATTTATAGTACGATAGACGTGAGGTGGCTGTGGGACAACTGTCTGGGTAGATGCTTGTACCGCGGGAGCAGTAGTAATAATAGGCGTTTGAGCGATAGTCGGGGCCACTGGTATTGTTGATGGGGTTGTGGACGGCTGAGTTTGTGCCGACCCCTGGGACAGAGGCAAAACACTTGTTACTCCAGAGGAACCTGAAGGGGTAGGATTTTTTTGGGATGAAAGAGGAGATATATCTACAGTGCCAGAGATGAGCACGGTTGTAGGTGGGTCAAATATCATAGGAGCAAGAGATCTCACAGGCAGCGAGGAGGCCACCGTCTGTGATCCCTGGGACGAGGAGGTCACCGTCTGAGACCCCTGAGAAACCTGTGACTGGGAATCCGTTACAGATTTATCACAGTATCCTGGGGGTATTGGGGTATATCCCACTGCACATGGTAGCAGCTTGGCAGGACTAGCAGCAGCTGCCGCATCATAAGGTGGTGGGGCAGTAGGTGTCACTGCCTCTTGACAGGGGGCTTGATTACAATCTGAGTTAGCCAGAGCTTTATCATGCTCGTTTCGAGAGATAAGTATGAACTTGTTTATGGCAGCTAAATGTTTATCCCTTGATTTGCCTGTTTTACGGGATTCATTGTAACAGACCAAGGCTTGAAGCTTGCCCTGATCAAATGAACCACTTGATGGCCATTCCAGTCCTTGGTCTTTGGCAGACCATGAGGAATTCCATTTCTGACATAAACGGGTAAGTTCTTTTCTATCCGCGGGGAAAAAGTTGAGAACTCTATCCAGGGGAGTAGGGGATGATGGAGAGGACATGGTGTAATAAGAAAGAAGGGGAAAACAATCCAAATAGGAAAATATGTGCAACGTAAAATAGTGTTTAAAGGCAAGGCCCTCAGGTGGCCCAAGTCAAATCTCAAGCTGGATCCTAGCTCAGGGATTTATAACAATCTTTCTCTGCACGTTTTTCACTACAGAGATATTAGAGGTGCCCCTATCAAAACAAGAAAGCATGCATCATGCATAGACAAAACACCTTGATATTCACGCGTCTTCAAGAGCGTTCCAGCGGCGGAACCTAAAACAGAAATTACGAATTGGCGGAAAGCTCAACGCTTTAACCGCTAGTGACATTAGAAGAAAGAAAGACAAAAACTGCAAACAGAAATGTACCTAGAGAGTCAGTGTATAAGTGAATAAATACCTAGTGTCAGCTTACGTATGTATCCTACTCTAAAAAAAACTGTCCCCCAGAGTAGGCTTCTACAACTAGGTTTCTGCTCTACTAGTCGCCAAGAGTCTTCTCCATTGGCCATGATTCACTCCAATGGTAGAACCCTCAAAAGAGGGGAGGCCACTACCCCTCAAAGGGTCCAGGAAGCTGCGAAATAAGTTCCCTGAACTTGGAGAACAGCTATCCTATGGATTTTCGCCGGTTAGGAAGATACTACTCTATTCAACTGAAGATTCCGCTCAATTCAACAAACCTCCACAGGATATTTAAATATGCACCTAAAAATTTAGAAAGAAGATTCAGCTCAATTCAACTGAAGATTCCACTCAATTCAACAAACCAAAATACACGTAAGAATTTAGAATCCCCTAGTCAGCTTGTCCGACTTGCAACTGATGCGTTGAGCATCCCCTTATAACATAGCGCGTATCAGAACCAAGCAAACTCATACCGGGGCAAAAGGTCCAGCTATGGAGCAAGCACACTTCGAAAATGAAGTGGAATATAGGTCAGTTTCTAAAAATCTATTTATACCATCATCTACCTAAGGGGCATATATGAGTCCCCTAGGTGGGTGTAAGCGAGTCCTCCAGCATCGGTATTAAAGCCAATAGTTATAACCTGACACGGGTAGAAATGAAAATAATATAAGTATAGCCTATTCCAGGGATTAGCTCCAAAAACATAAGTCAGGAATAGTAAAGCAGGAAAGAGTTAAAAAGAGTGAAGAGGAAAATAAGTATTCGAAAGCAAAACATATGTAAGCTCATGGGGGAAGGTATAACGTGAAGGAGCCATTAGGTGGAACATATTAACCAGAACAAAAATTAGAAAAATTCCACGTTCATCATTCAGTAAACAATATGTTTTCCATTCAACAAATCACGTGAGGGAAACGCAAAAAAAACATTAGAACAGAGCAGCTGACAATAAAAAGACCTGCAATGCAGGGGTAAATACTACAAATACATTTATTCATACAGTTATACCTATAGTAAAAGAAGAAAACAATTTCAATTTAAAATAAATTAGAAAAAAAAAGCTGTGCAGCTTCGGCCACAAATCGAAATACAAAAGTGAGCACTGCAATTCAAGCATTAAAGTCTCAAAGAAAGATGACATACACTAAAAAGGGAAGTAGGTGGGATATAATAATTGATAGGCAAGCATTGCGAACCAATGAGCAAGCAGCTTAGTATGTCCCCTGTATCGGAGAAAGCAAGAATGAAAAAAGTCAAAATATAGAGTAAATGAATAAAAACAAAGAAATAAAACAGGTTGTAGATTAGTGTTCTGGAACGTTTAATGTTATAGTACAGAAGCAAGGCCATAGAGCTAACGTCTACCAGGAAAGCAGCGATCCAGCACTGCAAACCCAAAAGAGTGCACATACGAAGAACCCAGAGGACCAGTAAATGGATCATCAAAAGATAAGTAATTTTTAGAGTTATGTATCTATTAAATATGAGTATCATAATGCATGCAGAGAAAATGTACCATAAAACCAGGTTAAAACTGTATAAAGCTGAACATTTAATAGAACTGGAAACAATGCCGTGCACAATTTATTTATAAAGCATGAACACAGTACCGCCGCACTAAAAAAAAACCCATGCTTCCTACGGTGAAGCAAGTGTGTGGTTTAATATCTAACTTGCATCCTATAAAGTAGAGTTTATAAGTAAAACCTAATATAATTTATGTATACAACTGTCAGGCAAAGAGTTGCACAGGAAGTAAATGCATATCCATCATGTCAAGCACAAAAGATCTAATAAGCAGAGTGGGCAGGCAAATTCCCCTTATCTTTCGGAATTGGAGATAAAATACCTCAATAACAAAGGCAAAAGATGAACAAATCAAATTTTTAAGAAGGGCTTTTAAAAATATATGATACTGCTTCCAAATCCTACTACCATAAAACCTCATTATAAGTTATCAATTCAGTTACACCTTCAAGGCTAGACATATGCAGCTCAAGAATGAAAAACAACAACATGTCTTATCTCAATCCGAAAACTGAATCACAAAATTAGAGTTAGAGTAAAACAGTGCAAAACAGGAAATAACCAATTCTAAATGACAAGCAGAAAACTAAACGTCATTGTCTAAAAACAAATGAGATAACCAAAATAATATGAGTGGACTCTTCCGAGAGTTAAAAAGAAAGATATGTAGCAACAGCAATCTTTTAAGGGCCGAACATTAGAATGCTAACAATGAATCTTTGGTAATAATAATATCCTAATGATTACCCAATAAATTAAATATACAAAAGTAATAGAGAAAAGAGACAGTTGAGAAAAAGTAAATTATGCAAGAATTAGAGATGTGAAGGGGAGGGCAGAAGGCGTATCCAGGGTGTGGAGTGACACCAGGAGTTACGCCCCGGGCCACGCCCATAGTGGGAGGGCAGATAAGAAAAGAAAAAGTCTTAACAAACCGGAAGATCATGACAGTCAGTCAAAAGTAAAGGCATAAAGCATATACAGTGCATAAAAGAAAAACAAGCTTTTAAAACTTTGGCAGACATTGAGGACGAGAGAATGCCATGCAACGGGCAACAGACCTTTTTGCCGGGAATAATTATAGATAAAAGTGAGAGACAGAAAATGACAGGGGAGAGATAGCAACCTCACTGACAGATACAATGAGTATTGCAACATACAGAGTGAAGAAACATCACCGGACATGTAAGAGGGAGGCACAGATGGGCAACGCCCAAAGAGCCTGGCACTTACAGAGATAAGGGAAGCAAAGTAGCTACGCACTTATAAATTGAGAGGCTAAAGATTCAGAAAAATGGGACTACAAATAATCCACCCGCCAAGTGGCAGGGCTTCCACAGGGACACCTCAAGAGAGTTTCAGACAAAGATAGAGAGTAAGATCTAGATAGATGGGGTTTTGTACAGGTGGTAAATAGAGAGAGAGAGCTCAAGAGCAGTAAGAAAGCAGTGGCGTGTACGCTTACAGCCACAAGCTATATAGATCCAAGTTATGAAAGAGAGAATGACACTGTAAGGAGCAGAGAACTATAAAGCAGTGCTTAAATAACAGCCGTAGATAGGAAACAGACATTTCCTTTATCTATGGCACAGTGAGAAAAAGAAAAGCAGAAGTAGAATGACAGTAAGTAGCTAGGGAGCTGAGCACCGTAAACCGGTGCTTCCAGCTGACGGTGAGAGCAAGTTACCCCACTCTAACACCAGATTTGGACAATATGAAGGGAACAGCTGTAAAATCAGCAGAAAGTCAAGCAGAAGTATGTGGGAGTGAGAATACATACAAAAGGATGCAAGAAAAGAGGGACATGCCCTAGACATCTTTATATGAGATGTAAAGGCTGTGTCGCACTTACAAAAGGAAAAGCAGAAGTGGATAGGAACGAAAAAGGAGGGGCATTCTTGGTTGTCAGCGGTCACAGAACACACAGACCAAAATAATTAAAAGGAGGGAGAGATAGGATTTCAGCGGAATAGGGCAAGACAGTTAGCCTGGGATTTAAAACACAGCAGGACAAAATATAGGAACAAACGACACAGAGATACACAGAGAAAAACTTCTGGATCGCAGTTAGCCCACGATCAACAGAATAACACAGAACAAAAAACCTGTCTGGATCTTACTTAACCCAAGATCTACAGACAGATAGGCATGGGGGAGACATAACGGAAATCAAGCAATGCACACACCTAATAGGCAAAAGAGACAGGTACAGGTGCATTCAAGGGAGAACAGAGAGTTAAGAAGGACAGAGAGCGGGCAACAAAGAAATTAAGTAAGTAAGAAGCGACAGGGAATGCCACCTGGACAACCAGGAGGACTCAAATGACACATCAACAACACAGGTAGAGACAGAGAATGTATACATAAAGGAAAACAGCTAAAAGAACGGGGACAGCAACCCAATAGAAAAAGACAGAGCAAGAAAGAAACCAGAAAAAGAGCAGAATCCATATAAAGAAAGTGAAAAGAAGGAGAAGAAAACACACAACCTCTAAGGACCGTTAAGCAAGAAGCTAGCATAAGACCGATCCAAAGAATCGTACGTGATATAATCAAACAGCAAACGCGAGATCGCAGTCGCCTGGTCTCGCAATTATGCACCAATCATACAACAATCACACACTTGCGCACAACACTCAAATCAAAAAGGGACAGAGTAGAAGAAGGAAAAGGAGATGAGAGGACACAAAACAGAGAAAGCAAAGACAGAAAAGAGCTCACAAACGTCAAGGAACACGAACTCAGTAGGACAAAGGTCAAAGACGGGAGACAGAAAGTTAAGGAAAGAAACTGTAAAGGAAGACAGGTCTAAGAGAGAGGAAGAAAAGAGAAAGAGAAGCTATTAAACTCAGTGTAAGGAGATGTAGAAGAGCTGGGACAGCTTGGACGCACAGAATCACCCCTCTGCGTCCAAGGACGGACAAAAACAGGAAAGTGTGGAAATAGGGAAAAAGAGCAGCAGACGGGGTACACCACTGTTTATCTACCCCTCTCTAGACCCCCGCAGGACCCTTGCCCACAGAGGTGTACAGAGGGTTTGTTCTTCTAAAATCTTGTTAATCACCCCCTCCCTGAATTCCAGTGACACCCCATTCTATGGTGTTATGTCTCGGGGTTCTAAGGAGCGCCTCCGGTCATGGAGGCGTAGGGGGGGTGACAGAAGGCGCAGTACAAATCTAATTCCCATGACCACAGCTTTCTGTCTATCTGGATCTAAGTGAATCTTTGGCCATTTATGTTCCCACATGAAATCTATGTGAGTGAGAAAGAATCTTACTTTTGAGTGTAGTATTCTGTGAAACAGGTGGAGGAGAGAGAATAGATTGAAACAGAGACTGGAGCAGTGTAAAAGAAATAATCTTTTATTCTCACCCAATCAGGACTTCAATTTGGTACAAACATCAGACAGATTCTGGGTTCAACCGGCCAGAGCTTCGCCTTCAGAGATTTCGGTGGGGAAAGAATCCGATTTTAGCTCAGCTCTGCATTTCTTATATAGTATTTCTTCCCCATACAAGTCAATTGGAGAGAGACTTTTTTTCTAATCTTTCTTCATACTTAACCGCAGGTCAGGTGCCCACCTGCCCCTCCTCTCAAAGATTTCTTCATAGTGCCAATTTCAACACTTTTAAAACCTCTTTCCTAATATTGAGAGAGATCTGTGTCTTTATATCTTGTGATACTGGGAGCCATTTTATAAAGACAAACTCCATTTTAAGAACCAAGCTTTTTACCATTTTTGTCATTAATTTCTACATCTTAAGTGTTACACTCAATTTGAAAGTTGTACCAGGTTTCAATAAGATTCACCAAGCAGTCCTGCTCTTGCAGGCTCTCTGCTATAAGGCCATCAGCTGATTATCAGGCCTAGTCAGTGCTTTTCAGCTGTTTAAGCTATGTAACTTGGCCCACCACTATTCCAGTGGATAGGTCTCAAGCTAGGACACATATTAACAATGGCTAAATGGGAGGCCAGTGAGGAGTAGGTTGCAGTAGTCAAGGCGAGAGGTAATAAGAGAGTGGATGAGAGTTCGGGTGGTGTGCTCAGAGAGGAAAGGGCGAATTTTGCTAATGTTATAGAGGAAGAAGCGACAGGTCTTGGCTATCTGCTGGATATGCGCAGAGAAGGAGAGAGAGGAGTCGAAGATGACTCTGAGGTTGCGGGCAGATGAGACGGGGAGGATGAGGGTGTTATCAACTGAGATAGAGAGTGGAGGGAGAGGAGAAGTGGGTTTGGGTGGGAAGACAATAAGCTCAGTCTTGGCCATGTTCAGTTTCAGGTGGCGGTTGGACATCCAGGCAGCAATGTCGGATAAGCAGGCCGATACTTTGTCCCGGGTTTCCGCAGTGATGTCTGATGTGGAGAGGTAAAGCTGGGTGTGGTCAGCATAAAGATGATATTGGAAACCATGGGATGAGATCAGGGAGCCCAGGGAAGAGGTGTAGATTGAAAAAAGAAGGGGTCCAAGGACAGATCCCTGAGGACCTCCAACAGAGAGCGGGATGGGGGTGGAGGAAGAGCCATGAGAATGTACTTTGAAGGTACGGTGGGAGAGATAAGAGGAGAACCAGGAGAGAACAGAGCCCTGGAACCCAAATGAGGACAGTTCTGCAAGAAGTAAATTGTGATTGACAGTGTCAAAAGCGGCGGATAGGTCGAGGAGGATGAGGATGGAGTAGAGGCCTTTGGATTTGGCAAGGAAGAGGTCATTGCAGACTTTAGATAGCGCCGTTTCTGTTGAGTGTAAGGGGCGAAAGCCGGATTGAAGCGGATCGAGGATGGTGGGATAATGTGGGATACAAATGCAATAAATAAATAAATGGCATGAGAGGAGAGAAAATCAAGGCAACGGCTATGAACAGCGCGTTCAAGTATCTTGGAGAGGAAGGGTAGGAGGGAGATGGGGCGGTAGTTGGAGGGACAGGAATGGTCTAGTGATGGTTTTTTGAGGAGTGGTGTGACTACAGCATGTTTGAAGGTGTCAGGGACAGTTGCAGTGGAGAGAGAGAGGTTGAGGATATGACAGATGGGGGGGGGGGGGGGGGGGGGTGACAGTAGGAGAGATGGTGTTAAGTAAGTTGGTGGGGATGGGGTCAGAGGAACAGGTGGTGCATTTCGAGGAGGAAAGAAGATGGGCGGTTTCCTCTTTGGTGATATCAGGAAACGAGGAGAAGGAGGATTGATCCAGTCCTGGGTTTACCCTAGTGCATGCTGGAACTTTTACTCTTGCTTTTCTTACGGAATGCAATGAGGAAATTAGAACTACAGGTCCCTGCATGTAACATGGTAAACCCAGGACTGGATCAACCCTGTCGCGTGAATCTGGATCCAGCTGGCAGCCTTTGGTTACAACCATACAAAAGGTAATTATTCCTTTTCAATTGGCATTGGCAGAACTATGTGTACATAGGATCTTTTATATGTTCTTCCCACACCCTGCGGCTCTGATATGCTACAGAACAGATAGAGAAGAAGATAAACGGTCAATAAATCACCTTTTATGTTTAAACGATTTTTATTAAGGCACCAACACAACAGCCATAAGATAACATTCTAGTTAACACAGCTTTGTATGGAATCTAACATGAAGTTGCTATCATCAGACATGCACTATCCAAAGCCAAGTTTCATTTTCTTCCCAACCCCTTCCCCAATCTCCCTCCCTCTTGTAACATAAATCACCTTTTAAGTCTGCACAAAAGCTGACTTTTAGAAGTTGGTCTCCCATTGGCCCCTTTGTGTCTAGACTGAAAAAAGGGACAGGGTGGGAGAAGAGAGAATGAAGATGCTAGACAGGGGGGCACCAGAGACCCTAGGACCGGCCCTGCTGGAAATGCATTCTGGGAGATGTAATTTAGGGTTTTGCTGCTTCATTCTATACATCTGGGATGTAGCCCTGTCACACACCCCCTCCCTCAAGAAATTGCGAGTCCCTTTGGGACCCTCCCAGGGATTCGCAATTCTAGACAGAACCCCTAGAAACTCCAGGATCCTTCGTCCTTTCTTTTTACGCCTCTCTAGGCCTCGGCGTCTAATTTCTTCGCCCCTTTTCCTGACCCATGGGTACACCCCCTTTACCACTATGGGTTTCTGGCATACTTCCCTCAGGCCTAATTTCCTTAGAACATCAGGAGAACTTCTAGTCCTACCCTTCTCCCTCCTACAACCCTGGACGGCACTACTTCGCCCACTAGGCCCCGCTTGGCATTTGTGGGTTGCGTATAGGATCCTAAGTCTCCCTTTTGGTATAGGATAACCACTTTTGGTAGAGGACTCGCCCCAGCCTCTGGGTGATCTGGCATCCCCCTGGCACCCTCCCTGAGCCGGTGTCCCCCCCTCAGGAACTCTTCTCTTACCCGACTCTTCAGTGCGGTAGGTGGGACCTAGGATCCCCCCTTTCTTCTGGGGTCCGGGTCTTCCCCTTCCTTGGGCAGCCTTTTTCCTTCTCTGCTTGCCCTTCTGGGGTCTCTCCCATCTTTTAACCCTTACACCACCTCTCACTGTGGTTTTAACAGGGCCCTTCTGATTCTCCTTATCACGACCCTTACTCAGGGATAGGAGTTTACTTAATTTAACCCGTCCTGTTTGCTCCTTTCCCTTGATCTTTTGCTGGAGGTCTACAATGCCGGATTGGGCTTCCTGAAGCTCTTTGAGTCTTCTCTGCCCATCCTGGAAGAAGATATCTACTGCTAGGGCCAGCACCCTGCACTTCTCTTCCAGGGCCTCCCTGCCTCTTTCTGCCCTTTCCGTGGCTTCCTTGGCTTGCTGTCTCTCTACAGCCCACTCAGCTGCCCCCTGAGCTTGAACCTGCTGCAGCTCCTTTATCTGAGTTTCCAACTCGCGGTTACTCTGGGTCAGGTATCCTACCCTTCCCTGGACTTCCTGCATCTCCCTGCGTACCCCGCCTATCCTCTGGGTGTATACTTTGTGCAGTTCATCTATTTGGACACCTTTTTCCCCATTAAGCTCTGCCAGGCCCCCGGCCTCAGCTTGGGCCTGCGACAAGGTCTCGGTCAACTGAGCCCAGGCTTCAGTATACCGCTGCTGCACTTCCGTCAACTGGCTTTCCTGTTGGCCCTTCAATTCTCCCAGCCCAGCCTTTACCTGGGTTAAAATCCCCCTCAGCTCTCCTATACCTGTTTGCTGTAGTTTACCCATCTCCTTAACACTTTCCTGCCTCTTGGCCAACTCCTGGCGGGCATTCTGGAACTCAGTTTTAACTAGGGATACCCTCCACTCCTGATCTTGTTGCCACTGGTCTGTGAGGTCCCTTATCTCCTGCTCATGTGTGGACTGCAGCTTTGATAATTGGGTCTCATTTATGGCTTGGGTCCCTTCCAGGGTAGCTGTAAGATGGACTACTTCTGCTTCCCTTTCCTCCCTTAGCTTACATTCTGTGAGCAGCTGAGCCCTAACCGTGGCTAGCAGTGCCTCACAGCCTTCCTTCTGCTTAAGGGACTCTGCCAGTTTGGCCTCTAAGGCATGCACTGAAGCAGCCATTTCTTTTTTACAAGCTGACTCAAATAGGACCCATCTCTGCTCAATCTCCCTTATTTTCCATTATCCTATGGGACTCCTCTTGCTGCTGTATATTGCCCACTAAAGTTACCATCAGTCCCTTATTAAGTTCCAGGACCTCCCTCAGCCGTTGCTCAGGGTGCCTATAGAGTTTCCCCGGTTTACATAGGGCCCGTAACTCCCATTCTACCTGCCAGATACTTTCTTTAAGGGATTTTAACAGCGGGTTCTCATTCTCTTTTTGGGCTTCCTCCTGGAGTTTCCTACCAAACAAGGCCCACTTTGGGAAATTCCCTTAATCCCCTTTCCAGGGTGATAGGTTTACTATCTTCTACTCCCTGGGTTTCCCAGTATTTCTCCCTTGGGGCAACGCTCCCTGGTTCCTCACCACACTGAAATACTGCCAGTTCCTCACCGTAGCCTGGGCAGCCTACTTTTTCTTCAGCTGTCTCACCCCCCTGCTCACAGTGTACATTTACTTCCCCTTCCTTGGGTTCTACCCATACACCATCAGGACTACTTTCCATCCTGTCACCTGGGAAGTTCTCCCTTGGGCCTACACCCCCTTTCACTTTCCTAGAGGGTTCACCCTTCTTACCAGGACTACCACTATCCTGCAACTGGGGTTTTTCTTCCTTGTCTAGGCACCCCTCCTCCCTCTTGGCACTTTCCAGGTTTGTGGCCTCCCCTCTCCCTGGGACATTGGGTGCTTTCCCTGCAGCGGGTTCCTCCTGACCCTCTTCCATGCAGACACCTCTTTCCCCTTGGGTCCCCGGCCTAACCATGCAGTCTGCCCTCGAGGAATGGGTCACCTCCTGACTCCCATGGCCTTTGGGCTTCCTCTTGCTTGCCATGTCGCTTAACCCCCACCAACTGACTGTAGAATTTCCTATCTCCTCCCAGACTCCCAGTTCATCCTCTGAACTGAATACTTCCAGACACCATTCTCCAACATGGCCCATTTCCCCACATTGGTAACATACTGGCTCAATCCTTTTTCTTCTCCTCGGGGACCTGTCTTCCCAAGATACCCCTTCAGGCTTAAGCATAGTCCCAACAGTCTCTAAGCAAAGTCCCTCTCCAAGTCCCAGAACCTGGATCATGGTGTCCATCTCTGCCATGTCCATTCCTTCTACTGGTGACTTGGGCTCCGGCTCCTCGGGCCTCTGGACTGCTTTCTCCAGTCTGAACCGTCTCCGCCTTCCCATGGCTCAGACGTCCTCCTCGACCGTCTGATGGGATGCAGCCTGCAACACAAGAAAAGTATCCAAGTGCGGACTGCCTGTTTCCCTGGTCCTACACTTGCGTTACTTCTTAAACTCGTACCAGAAATCACACAGAACAAGCCTTTCTATCATTTACAAGAACTGTGCTTCTCAGCTTCCTGGATCCTCCCTCGCCTCCCCCTTAGGTACCCTTTACCTGGGTAGGCGAGTAATGCGCCTTACCAGCGTTGGCCCCCTCGACGGGCTTCAGGAACCTCCATGGCTTGCTTCTGGGTCTGTAGGGCTTTTTAGGAGGGGCCCTTGTTGTTCCTTGGATGCTTCCACCAATTGCTGTAAGACGTGTTGCGAGCTCTCTTGCTGCTTCTGGAACTGGGCAGCCATCCAGTGCACCCGCTCCTTCTGCTCCCTCCTTGGCAATGAGGAAGATCCTGTGAAGCAACCAGACACACGACTCAAGTGCGCTATCTTTTAAGCAGGTCTGGCTGGGCTCTCCACCCTTTGGTTTCTCTTCCCTTACCCCGCTCTTTGTCCAGCCTTGGCCCCCCTAGGTACAACTTACCTGAGGTGCCTGCTGGTCTGTGCAGTAATAAAGGCCAACCAGGGTCCTCTGTCCCTCTTATCCATGTGGATCATAGTTTAGGTCCATCTGGGATAGTGCCATTGTAAACGGGCCCGCTGTTCCAGTATGTGGGGGGAGAAAGCCGCCTCCCACGAATAGACAGATCTCCACAAATTGCCACCAGTGAATACTTTAAAATAGTCTTTTATTTTTCAAGTTAATTACAAACACTTCAGTCCAGAGCTCTGGGTTAGGGCTTTCCCGGCAGGGCTGTTCTGCCCTCTCTTAGTGTACAAGCCAGCAAACACAAAGGCTCTGTCCCCTTTCTTGAAGGGCTGCAGTAGTCCTTTTAAAATCCCTCCTTTTCAAAGTCAGTAGCAAAATCAGTACTTGCCTCCAAGCAGGGTTTCCCCCTCCTGCCCAAACAAGTCTTTCAGATTCCACATAGTCCTTCCAAAATAATCAGGGTGTAGCTTGGGGGTGGGGGGGGGGGGGAGGCAGGCTTGTAACTCTTCCAGCAACTTCCCCCAACAGTCAGGGTTTCCCCACAGCAAACAGGTCTAACCCAAAAGAGAACAGGCTTCTCTCTTTAAGCAGGTTTCAATCAAAACAACTTTCAAAACAATATGGATTTTCAAACCTTCAGGTGCTGCTCTCCCCAGGATCTCAAGCTCCCATTCCATTCTGGTTTCTTCTCCCTGCTCAGCCTGATTAACCCCCTCTTCCATCCAATCCTCCTCCTGCTTCTCACCCCACCCCTCCCTATTACAGGTGGGCAGCATGATATACTGATTGCGGGTCCAGGGGAACTGGGCTCCTTCATTCTCCCTCCCTCTTGTGGTCAGAGATGGTATATGGCCAGCTTGCCTATCCCTTGGGCTCTCACAGCTGGGCCTGGAAATGCATTCTGGGAGATGTAGTTTAGGGTTTTGCTGCTTCATTCTTATACATCTGGGATGTAGCCCTGTCACAATATGCTATCAAAAGCTTTCTCCATGTCCAGCCCCAATATAGCTCCCAGACCTCCCTTCCCTCTATGTTCATGGATAGCTGACATAGGCCAGATGAGATTCATAGAGGCACAGCGACCAGGTACAAAGCCAACCTGGTCCCTATGTATAAGAGCGGGGATAACTGTATTAAATTGGCAAGCAAGTATAGCCACTAATAATTTAACATCCTGGTTTAAGAGTGAGATGGGTTGGTAGGAGCCCACCTGGGCTGGGTCTTTACCTGTTTTCGGTATTAACACAATGTGGGCCAGATTCTGGTATAAACCCAGTCCCCCCCTGCACTAACCCATTAAATATGGGGCCAAAAGGTAAGATAACCAAATCAGAATACGATAGTACTCTGTCCATGGCCATCGGGTCCTGGGGCCTTTGTTAGTTTCAAAGATTTAATGCCCAATCTAATTTCCCTCTTAGCTTTCCTTATCAGCGCTTTGCATTTGACTTGACAGTCCTTATGCTTCAGTCTGTTCCTTCTTCCATTTTCTGAAGGATTTTCTTTTAGCTCTAATATCTTCCTTCACCTCAATTTTAACCATGCAGGCTGTCATTTGGTCTTCCGTCCTCCTTTTTTAATACATGGAATATATTTGGCTTGGGCTTCCAGGATGGTGTTTTTGAACAGCATCCACGCCTGATGTAAATTTTTGACCCTCGCAGCTGCTCCTCTAAGTTTCTTTTTCACCGTTCTTCTCATTTTATCATAGTCTCGTTTTTTAAAGTTAAACGCTAACATATTTAATTTTCTATGTATACTTGAAAGCTAATATCAAATCTGATCATATTATGATCACTGTTATCAAGCGGCCCCGGCACCATTACCACCCACAGCAGATCATGCGCTCCAGTAAGGACTAGGTCTAGAATTTCTCCTTCTCTCATTGGCTCCTGTACCAACTGCTCCATAAAGCAGCCCTTGATTTTGTCAAGGAATTTTACCTCCCTAGCGTGCCCCAATGTTACATTTACCCAGTCAATATCGGGGTAATTGAAATCACCCATTATTATTGTGTTGCCTAGTTTGTTTGAGTCTCTAATTTCCTTTAACATTTCTGCATCCGTCTGTTCATCCTGGCCAGGCGGACGGTAGTACACTCCTATCACTATCCTTTTCCCATTTACACATGGAATTTCAATCCATGGTGATTCCAAGATGTGTTTTGCTTCTTCAGAATTTTCAATTTATTTGATTTAAGGCTCTCCTTAATATACAATGTTACCCCTCCACCAATTCGATCCACCCTATCACTACGATATAATTTGTACCCCGGTATGACAGTGTCCCACTGGTTATCCTCCTTCCACCAGGTCTCAGAGATGCCTATTATATCTAATTTTTCATTTAGTGCAATATATTCTAACTCTTCCATCTTATTTCTTAGGCTCCTGGCATTCGCATATAGACATTTCAAACTATGTTTGTTGTTCCTGTTTACAGTACTTGACAGTATTGATTTGCAATCTTTTGTCTGATTTTTATTTAAGGATACCTGATCTACTACCTCACTATCAGGATATCCTATATTGCATGTTTGGTGATATCTTTGAAAGATACCTTATCCCAAACCATG
Organism: Microcaecilia unicolor; assembly: GCF_901765095.1. Lineage (NCBI taxonomy): Eukaryota > Metazoa > Chordata > Amphibia > Gymnophiona > Siphonopidae > Microcaecilia > Microcaecilia unicolor. The sequence continues at coordinate 143,844,595 of NC_044037.1, forward strand.
CGCTTTTGAGTGACTGTCCTTCTCCCAGTTTCTAGTTTAAAAGCTGCTCTATCTCCTTTTATAAATGCCGATGCCAGTAGCCTGGTCCCACCTGGTTAAGGTGGAGCCCATCCTTTCAGAATAGGCTCCTCTTTCCCCAGAATGTTGCCCAGTTCCTAACAAATCTAAAACCCTCCTTCCTGCACCATTGTCTCATCCACGCATTGAGACTCCGGAGCGCTGCCTGTCTCTTGGGCCCTGCAGTGCCTGCCTGCTAGAGGCTATCTGTTAATGCTGTGGTACAAAATTCAAGTTTTAAAACTAAGGGGAAATGACTGTGGAGATTAGTTGATAAACTTTGCTTTTTTATATTTTTATTCTGCCTATCACTAACCTACTATTCCTCCTTTAAACCCCAATCTTTAAGTTCCCAAAGCACAAAGCAAAATAGTGTTCACTTACCAGAGAAATGTCCTCTTCTCTCAGAACTTCTCAGAAAGAAAGTTCAGTGGGACCTTTCCTCTTTATGTAGTTTTGAATGTAAGGGGCCTTTTTTAGACAGACTCTTTGTACTAACTCAGCAACCTATGCAAATATCCTACTTCCCCACACCTTAATTAACTCCTAATTGAGGTCACTGTACGTGCTACCTCTCCAGCAACCAAAGAACAGAAAATAACTTCCCTTTAGAACAAGAGTTTTTGGCTGTTAAGTTTCTAACTCTAGGAAAGGTTTAAGTTTAAAACTATAGGGGAAAATGCCTATTTCTAGAGAAAATTTCAGTTTAAAACTGAATGTAAGTAAGACCCTGCGGGTCTCCCAGCTAAACCCGCCGGATCCCACCACCCTCGCCAGAAGAGTATAAGCAAGCAGTTTCTCGGAGAACATGGTAAACCACCAATTGCCCCCCCTCCGAAACACATCAAGCCCTCTGCAGACACACAGTCATCCCCTACTACTCCCATCCACAACATACCAACGACTATCCACAAACATTCCCACACACACTCAATTTGTCGCAAGTCCCTCACCATCCCTTCCCCTCCCCCAAACCCCTCCCACCCATCTCCTCCCTAGAGCGCACCCCCATCCTTCTACCTAAGACCAACTGGAAGGCTACCCCCACCCCCGCCACCCCAACAAAAAAACACTTATCAAGATTCATACAGCAGTCCCATTTCCCCTTCTGAAAAAGGGAGAGTCCTTGATACCTTCACTAGGCACCTGTAGGGGAAATAAGGGAAAAACAAAAGTCCAAGTGTTCCTGGAAATATGCACGGACTGCAAGCAGAGACAATCCAGAACCTTCCTCTACCGGATATAGGGTTGTTTTTCCACTTTAACCATAGCCATGGAGATCACGTGATGTGCTGAGGAGAGCGGAGGCAGGAAAGCTCACCTCTTAGGCCGAATCCACCATCCCGCCGACAAAATAGCAGCCTAGCACTCCTTTGAACCAACATCCGCTGAGGTAGGGGTCGCGCAAGTGAATGGACCCTTTTATTACGCGATTGGAATCAAAAATGCCTCCGAAATCGACAAAAAAAGAAGCGGAGAGGCCCCGCGCCGCAGACCCCAAAATGGCGCTGAGCCCGCAGCCTGAGGCGCCAACCTCGATGTTCTCCCCGCCACAGCTACAACAAATTACCGACGCAGTTAAGCAAGCCCTGGAACCGCAATTACAACAGCTCTCTGGGCAAATGAAAGCGGTGGAAAGCTTGCTGGCTGACACGACCCGACGAACGGGAGAATTAGAACAGAGAAGTATCATCTGCTGAGGATGAACAGGCGGGCATGACAACGGAACTTGAAGATCTAAGACAAACGGTGAAAAAACAATCGCAACAACTTGATGATCTAGAAAATAGATCAAGGGGAAACCTTCGAATTATAGGAATACCAGAAACAGTTTCAGATCGTTCTCTGCCCTCTGTATTAGAAAAATGGCTCCAAACGGAATTCGCCCTGATAGTATTGCCTTGAACGAGCACACCGTGTGGGCCGCAAGATAGACAGTAATCAAAGACCTAGAATGGTAATGATAAAAATACATAACTTTATCCACAAAGCAGAAATCCTTAGAGGAGCACGAGAGAAACGCAATACACTGGCTTTTGAGGGTTCGCCAATTAAAATCTTTCAAGATTACTCTCCTGCGTTACAAGAGCGACGGCGAGCTTATGGACCTGTTTGCCAAACACTGGTGGATGCTAATCAAAAATTTATGTTAATATACCCTGCCACACTGCGAATCAATTTCCAAGGCACCTGGCGAACATTCTTAACCCCGAAAGATGCGCAGGAATGGCTGGCAGTGAACCTCAATGTCAAAGAAAGTAAGATTTCCTTCACATGAAGCATGGCGCCAGGCAGGTCTGGAGAATATAACTGTAAACCAAGAAAGCGATCCTGATAAATAAGGAGGTACTGGGCAAGATTGGAACATTCAAAGTAAGGGGGGGGAGGGAATGCCTCACATTATTGATCCCCATATTTTTCACATTAGATAGGAGGAAGGGTAAATAGTGATGCAAGGAAAAGGGAATGGGAAGAGACAAGGGGGGAGGGTAAGGGAGGGTATAAAGGTAAGGAATGGATACTGGAGAACCAAGCAAAATAACCAGGAGGGTAGACCACAAACAAAGTCCAAATTGAATAAGCTTTACAGGAAGTCCTACATTACAGATCAAGGTGTATTTGCAACCCTGGGTGGGGCTGGGCACCCGGGAAAGGTTATTGGTAGACAGAAACAGCAGATAAACACATATAGAATAACTCCACATTAAGACCATAAGATTTGCCTCATGGAATGTGGGGGGGATCTCTACACCAGTAAAGCGGGCAAAAATACTTATGTGCTTAAAGAGACACAAAGTAGATATAGGATGCCTGCAGGAGACAAAACTTACCATGGAGGAACACAACAAATTAAAGAGACAATGGGTGGGCGAGGTCCATGCAGCATCCTCGGGGGATCGTAAAGGGGGGGTAGCAGTAGTGATCCGTAAAGGGATTGCCTCAAGATCAGAACTAATAAGAGCAGACCCAAACGGACGCTATGTCTTAGTTCGCCTCTGGATCCATCAGAGGGAGCTCCTGATTCTAGGGGTGTATGGCCCCAATGTATATGATGCAAAGTTCTATACCAGTCTTGTGCAACTTTGTCTCCCATATAAATCCACACAGCTGCTGGTGATGGGAGATTTCAATTTAGTGGTGGATCCTAATGCAGATTGCTCAAACCCCAGGGTGGCTTCTAGGGGGGGACCTAGGGCCCATGCGCTCTCTTTTTTTCAACGGTCCCTAGGCCTAATAGACACATGGCGCTGCTTACACCCTGAGGAGCGTGATTACACCCACTTATCAAGAGCACACGGGACTTATTCCAGGCTGGATTACATATTTATCTCCCAACCGGCGTTTTCCTGGGTGCTAGCATCGGAGATAGGCCCAGAAGAGGTCTCAGACCACTCCCTAGTGTGGGTGGACATTGAAGTGCCATTATTTTATCAGCAGACACGTAACTGGCGTTTCCCAAATTACCTAGCAAAGAACAGTGAATTCCAAGACTTTCTTAAAAAAAATGGTCAGACTACCTTTATAACAATAGTGGCCACATAGATCAACCAGAACTACTTTGGAGTACAGCTAAGGCTGTCCTTCGAGGTGAGATCATTGCCTTTGTTCATGCCAAAAATAAGAAGCAATCCATAGCAATAACACGACTAGAGCAGAGTCTACGGAAAGCTAAGTCCCAATTTATTAAACGCCCGTCCGCAGAGACTAAAGAACAATTGCGAGCAATTCATGTAACACTGAATGCTTTATTACAGGAGCGGGGACAGAGATTTTTAGCGACTCAGCGATGTAAATTTCAAAGATTTGGGAATAGACCAGGAACACTACTATCACACCTAGTCAATGCATGGGGACCCCGCAAACCAATAGTGACGCTCCGAGATTCGACAGGGAAGATACATAATAAAAGTGACAAAATAGCTGAGCTTCTCTCAAATTTTTTTGCCAACCTGTACAGCTCACCTGACGAACCAGAAGTAGGGCAGATAAACCAGTTTTTAGATAAGGCTGGGCTACCTAAACTATCAGAAACAGAAAAACTCGAAATGGAGGCACCCCTGGAGACAAAAGAGATTCAGGAAGTCATCAAGTCAATGCCTGCAGGGTCGGCTCCAGGTCCAGATGGATATTCTGGGGAGTTTTACAGGCTACTGCCCAGCTCCTTCTACCCAGTGACACATGCATTTTATGAGCAAGTAATAGAAACAGGCCACTTCCCACAATACGCAAACTTAGCTTTAATATCATTAATTTTGAAACCCGGGAAGTCAGATGACCTGGCCGACTCCTATAGACCCATATCACTTATCAACGTGGACTTAAAAATCTTAGCCAAGATTCTTGCTAACCGGTTGTCAGGGATACTACCCAGGGTGGTGGGAGAGGAGCAGGTGGGATTCGTCAAAACCAGACAGGCAACCAAGAATGTACGTAGGCTCTTACTGGCAATGGCAGCGGGACAGCTGATGGAGACACCTACTGCTTTATACTCACTAGATGCCGAAAAAGCATTTGATAGAGTGAACTGGACATATCTGTTCGCTGTCCTGCGGTACATGGGCATTGGGGGATGGTTCTACAATGCAATCGTAGCACTATATGCAGACCCGTCAGCTGCAGTAATAGTAAACGGGATTAGAGACAAGCCTTTCGAGATAGCGAGGGGTACAAGACAGGGCTGCCCACTGTCCCCAGCATTGTTTATCTTGTCATTAGAGCCCCTGCTGAGAGCTTTGAAGAAATCAGAAGAAGTCTCAGGAGTGCAGGTGGGGAATAAAATTATCAAAACCTTAGCGTTTGCAGATGACTTGATGATTGTGACAGCCCATCCTTCAGCCTCGCTAGACCAGATTATACAGAAAACTGAGGAATATGGCCGAATCTCAGGGTTTACTCTGAACAAAAAAAAATCACTGGCCATGGAGGCATATCCAGACAAAGGAGGCCCGGACCGGGAGGACTGCCCTCTGACCAAAGTAAAAGGGAAGATTAGATATCTGGGCACCAACATAACACAAGATCTGGGCAGACTATACCAAGAGAATGTTGAGCCCCTGCTGGAGACCACACGTCTAAAACTAAGAATGTGGGAATCATATCCTCTGTCGCTGTTGGGGCGCGTCACTGTCTATAATATGATGATCGCGCCCAAGTGGATATATGTTTTCCAGACTCTCCCTCTGTTTCTGAAAACAGAAGATGAAAAACAGTTAAATAAGCTCATCCAGAGATTTTTATGGAGAGGACGAAAAGCAAGACTGTCGATACAATTATTGCACACCCCGCGAGAATATGGAGGCTTGGGCCTATTGAACATGCGTTATCTCACCATTGCCAGTGGTATGCGACATATCACAGATTGGTATAGGAATACCACAGAATTTTCAGACACGCCCTTGGAAACTTCACTAACTCAAGGAGTCCATTTTAGCTGCTGGCTACATATGGGAATGGGCCAACAGCCTAGGATCCTCCAACAATCACACTTACTCCCAACAGCCAGATCAGTATGGAGATGGGTATGTAAAAAGCACAACTTCTCGTGGAAAGTGACCCCATATTTATCTATTTGTGAAAACCCGCAGTTCCAGCCCGGAATTATACATGATGGGTTCCGTAGATGGAGGCGAAGCGGTCTGGTATATATTCATCAAGTGGTAACAGAAGAGGGGCAAATGAGAACTTTTGAAGAACTGCAGGCACAATTTACCCTCAAACCAAGGGATCGTTTTCACTACTGGCAGTTGACTCATTATGTAAAAAGTTTGCCCTGGGAATGCCTCACAGAGGATGTGCAGGAGGAACTTTCATCGGCATACTCCCTGCAGTCCCAGGGTAGAGTGTCATTGTCCATGAATCATCGGCATCTAAAAGACAGGACAGAAGAACCGGACTACCAGTTGCTGACTAGGCAGTGGAACATGGACTTAGACACGATCTTGCTACCAAGCATAATACAGGAGTATATCAACAAGGTCCAAAAAGCTTCCAAGATGGTTCAATACAGCGAAATGGAATACAAATTTGTAATGAGGGCATATATCCCTCCAAGGAGAGCCTTTCATATGGGAATATCCCCGGATGGTGCTTGCCCTAAGTGTGGGGCGCAGGGGGCGACACTTGGACATATGTTTTGGTCATGCCCCAGCATCCAAAAATTTTGGACAATACTTACCCAGTCGATCTCACAGATGTGGGGTGCTACCTGTAAGAAGGGACCACAGATGTTATTTGGAAAACCCATGCTGGTGCACCCGATTCCGACAGGGTTTAAGGGATTTACTCATAGAGCCATAATGATTGCAAAAAAAGTTATACTTACTGAATGGATTACAAATAAAACTCCAACCTTGCAGCAGTGGCGTGGTTTGATGATAGACTACATGAAGTTTGAAAAGAAATTGGCAGACTATAAAGTGAAAGAAGATTTACAGAAAAGGACTTCCATCGGATTTGGACTGCCTTCTGGCAAACTATTCCCTTAGGGGGAAGAGGCCGGATCCTGAATTTGTAGCAGAACTGCTTGGACAATCCAGTATAAACTGATCGGCAAAGAACATAAGAACATAAGGGAGGGTGGATGTGGGAGGGAAGGGGGGGAGGGGGGGAGATAGAAAACTAGGTACCAACGGGAAGATCTCACAGGAATATTAAAAAGGACATTGGGAAAAAGGTTTTAGGTCATGGTAGATTAGAAGTTTGTGTTAGCAAAATTGAGAGATAGTTGAAGTTATAAATATCTTGTTTATGCTAGACATGAAAATTGTTTAGAGCCTATTTCTGAATATGATATGGAACTTTCTGTGAAAATCAATAAACAAATTTAAACATAACCATAGACATAAATTTAATTGGGCAGTGGTGGTGTTAACTCAGTCACCCAGTCTCGAGCATCAGCTATGCAAAGGCATAATTAAGGCAATATCCGTGCCCCAGTTTATGGGTCATCCCCCATTCAATCCGTATTCTCACAGTTAAGTTTCATCAAAAAAGCTTGCGCCTCCACAGCTTTATGAAGAAACACTGTCTGACCTCCATGCCAAATGCGTAGTTTTGCAGGGTAGAGTAGAGCGAATCGAATTCCCTTCTTATGTAGTGCAGAACACTGGCGCCATGGCCTTGCGCAGCGAGGCAACCCTTGCTGAGTAGTCGTTGAAGAGAAGCAAACAATGGCCCTCATATTCCAGAGATGCTTTAGCTTGGAACGCTTTCAGTATTTGTTCTTTCGCCATCCAGTTAGTGAAATGAGCAATGGCTGTTCTTGGCTTGGCGTTAGGTTCTTCTTTAGCTCCTCAAGGCCTAGGTGTTCCGGTATCCAGGAATCAAAGAAATGATAAAGGTCCATTACTGACTTTGGTAATCCAATAACTCATAAATTATTTCTTCTGTTACGGTTTTCTTGCTCTTCAATGCAGTCATGGAGTTCCCTTGCTTCTTTCTGCAGCGCAGCAACCTGGGACACAATAGCCTGCACTTCGTCCTCTCTAGCCAAAACCTGCTGCTCTGCTTCCATTAGCCGACGTGTATGTGAATCAAAATTTTCATTAATCTCATCCACAGTGGATTACAGCTTAATAAGACGATCCTCCAATGCTGCGGATACCGATCAGGATATCTCCTGCACCCATTCAGATGTCTTCAGCGATATCGGGTTCTGAGTCAGTGGGTCTCCGTCATGTTGTTTGAGCCAGGTTTCCGTGGGTTCTTCAATCCTCTCTGTGCCCTTGTGGGCATACCACGACAAACAGACTGCTGCAGCTTCTTTCGATTACCAGATGATGGCAAACCTGCAACCCAAGGGTCTTACATCGAGTTGAATCTTAGTTTTTAAAGCTGGTTTTGGCAGATTTTTTGCGGAGCCGCTCTCCCTTGCTGCTGCTCAGGTAGCAGGCATCACGTGACCCCTCCCCCCATTCTCAATTCTAGATTAAATCAACAATGAACATAAATATTACATACTTGATCAAGGTCTTCCTTTGTTGTTTCTGGGACATAAACTGTAGAAGGCCGCCCTGCTCTGTCCTTATGTTTCAAGTACTGGAGTTGCAGTCAAAGCCTATCTAAATCTGTCTTGTCGTTTGCGGGACACAGACCATAAAAGTCTGCCCAGCACTGCCTTCATGTTCCAGATTACTAGAGTTTCTGTCGAAGCTCTCTACAGCCCATCCTAAACTGGATTGCTATATGTGGGACTCAGACCGTACAACCAGCCCAGTACCAGCCTTAGTTGATACAGCCTGAGTTACCATCTAAGCACCACTTGACATGCAAAAACATATGCAATCCTTTAAGTTTTGATTTTTCTTCCATTCATTTTCTAATTATAGATCCTCTTGTGTTCATCCCATGCCATTTGAATTCCACCAAAGTTTTTTTTCTCCACCACCTCCCTCAGGAGGGCATTCCAGGCATCAACCACCCTCTCTATGAAAAAGAACTTTCTGATATTACGCCTACGTTTACCATCCCACAATCTCAAGTCATGTCCTCTAGTTTTACCATTTTCCCTTCTCTGGAAAATATTTGTTTCTATATTAAAACCTTTTAAATATTTAAACATCTGTATCGTATCTCCCCTGGCCTCCTCTCCTCTAGGATATACATATTCAGGTCAGGTCTTCCAGTCTCTTCTCGTACATGTTTTGGCACAATTCCCTTATCATTTTTGTCACCTTCCTCTGGACCACTTCGTTTTCTTACATCTTTAGCAACATACAGCCTCAAAAACTGAACACAATACTCCAGGTGGGGCCTCACCAACGACTTGTACAGGGGCATCAACACCTTCTTTCTTCTGCTGGTTACATCTCTCTATATACAGCCTAGCATCCTTCTGGCTACAGCCACCACCTTGTCATTGGTATTATGCCAACATGGTATTACATCTGTTGTTTGAATGTTCTTCCATGCTATTATGGTATTTTGTATTGTACTGACATCATATTTCTGTTATATGGTTGTTGTGCAGTACTGTTAAATGTTAATACAACCATCTAAATTTGGGTTCCAGGGCTCTGTCCTCTCCTGGTTCTCCTCCTATCTCTCCCACCACACCTTCAGAGTTCACTCTCATGGATCTTCCTCCACCCCTATCCCCCTATCTGTTGGTGTTCCCCAGGGATCTGTCCTTGGACCCCTTCTCTTCTCAAACTATACCTCTTCCCTGGGCTCCCTGATCTCATCTTATGGTTTCCAGTATCATCTCTATGCTGATGATACCCAGCTATATCTGTCCACACCAGACATCACCGCAGAGACCCAGGCAAAGGTATCAGCCTACCTATCCGACATTGCTGCCTGGATGTCCAACCGCCACCTGAAACTGAACATGTCCAAGACCGAGCTCATTGTCTTTCCACCAAAACCCACATCTCCTCTCCCTCCATTTTCTATCTCAGTTGATAACACCCTCATCCTCCCCGTCTCATCTGCCCGCAACCTCGGAGTCACCTTTGACTCCTCCCTCTCCTTCTCTGCGCATATCCAGCAGATTGCCAAGACCTGCCGCTTCTTCCTCTTTAACATCAGCAAAATTCCTCCTTTCCTCTCTGAACACACCACCCGAACTCTCGTCCATGCTCTCATTACCTCTCACCTTGACTACTGCAACTTACTCCTCACCGGCCTCCCCACTTAGCCATCTATCCCCCCTTCAATCTGTTCAGAACTCTGCTGCACGTCTCATATTCCGCCAGAACCGATATATCACCCCTCTCCTCAGGTCACTTCACTGGCTTCCAATCAGATACTGCATTCAGTTCAAACTTCTCCTTCTTACCTACAAATGCATTCAGTCTGCTGCCCCTCACTACCTCTCTACCCTCATCTCCCCTTATGTTCCCGCCCGTAACCTCCGTTCACAGGACAAATCCCTCCTCTCTGTACCCTTCTCCAACACCGCCAACTCCAGGCTCCGCTCATTCTGCCTCACCTCACCCTATGCTTGGAACAACCTTCCTGAGCCCTTACGCCAAGCCCCCTCCCTGCCCATCTTCAAGTCTTTGCTTAAAACCCACCTCTTCAATGCTGCATTCGGCACCTAACTCTTACCGTTCAGTAAATCCAGACTGCCCCAATTTGACCGCCCCTATCGGACTGTCCGTTCACTTGTCTCTTAGATTGTAAGCTCCTTGAGCAGGGACCGTCCCTCGAAGTTAAATTGTACAGTATTGCGTAACCCTAGTAGCGCTTTAGAAATGTTAAGTAGTAGTAGTAGTAGTAGGAAATCACTAAAAACCTACCTATTCAAAAAAGCATACCTTACTGACATAACCTAAAAGCCTGAACCCTGCTACACAACTAACTAAAGCTAGTAATGGACTCAACTCAACTCCTCCTCTTTACGATTCCCAAATGTGTCTGTAACACATGTATCTTATTCTACCATAATACCACTTTGTATTTGTTCTTTACCGGCTTGGCGTACACCTACGGTATAATGTAAGCCACATTGAGCCTGCAAATAGGTGGGAAAATGTGGGATACAAATGTAACAAATAAATAATGGTTTCAGTTTGCTCTTTCCAAGTTTACCTTATTTATTGTATTTGTTTATATTTTGTCATTTTACTATTTTTATGCTGTTAACAAAACTGTAAATTTTATGTTAAACTGTACCTGCTGTACACCGCCTTTGGCGAATCTCTTCATAAAGGCAGTTAATAAATCTCAGTAAATAAATAAAAAATTACATTCTTGCCCGCACATTCCTCAAAATATTCAATGTGGTTTGCAGTAAAAGAATCTAAGTATTAGTAGCTTTATTTAGTTAAAACTTTGCTTATAAATACTTATTTAAGATAAATGTTTGAAACAAACATTTTTAAAGCTTCACAAAACTGCTTATAATAAGATATTTGTTTAATATCTTTAGTAAGATTATTCCACCACTTGGCAGCCTAATAAGGAAAAGACTGAACAAGTGAGGTCTAATAAACTATCTTCTTAACGTTTGGAAAGTGAAGGTCAAAATTATATCTCAAAATATGCTTATAATGTAAATTACATAATACAGTCAGATCATGTATGTTTATTTACACCTGATGAATCGCATTTTTTTTTAGGAAATCAAAGCAATGTACAAAAATAGTTTAAAACATGTGGAAAAAAAAGAAAGGAACACCAAAAATAAACAGGAAAGGAACCAATCACACCAATTAAAACATAACTGCTGCACACTGTTTGGTCACAAGTGCTCTGTGATTACAAAGTTTAGAGAAAAAGTGGTTTTTAAGGCTACTTTAAAATTCTTCAACAGAGGCTTAGCGCTTATGTACCGAGGAAGACTGTTTCAGAGGATTGGAGCCATAAAATAAAAGGCACTTTTTCTTTTAACTTTCATAGTAAGCCTGTCTGTGGTTTGGTAAGACTAGCCTATGATCATTAAGGGAGTGCAGACAATGGACCAGAGTGTAAGGGATGGTCAGTGATACCAAATAATCAGGTAAACACGTATGAACCGCTTTATAAGGCAAAGTAAGAATCTTGAATTGGATCCTCAAGTGTACTGTATGGGCATCGAGTGTAATTTCAACAGAAGAGGAGTAACATGGACTGAGCGCTTTGCATGGCATAACAGATGAGCCGCTGTATTTTGAAGGGCTGAAGACTTTTATTGCAATATTCGGAAGACCGGCATAAACCATATTGCAATAATCCAACTGAGAACAGACAAAGGCATGGTACAGTGTATGTAATGCTTTAAAGTCAAGAATGCCCCTCACCAATTTTATCCTCCTAAGTATGTAGAATCCCCGCTTTAGGAATGCTGAAATCTGATTCGAGAATGCCAGTTTGGAGTCTGTCAAAACCCATAGATATTTAAAGCAATCGACCAGGATATATGGGGACCACCAAATAACACAGGTATCAAGGAACTGAAATTTGGCCGGTGAGCCAGCACGCAGTCTCTTTCGGATTTAGTATCAAGTGATGCTGACAAAGCCAATTGGAAACTTTATCCACATACAATTGTAAAGCTGAAAGATCTGGAGCAGTGGCAGATACATAATGGATTAATAAAATATCGTCTGCATAAAAATATGTACTCAGACTCAGCGATTGACCGTGTAAAATCAAAAATATTAAGATGCAAACCTTCATAGAATGGAGTGACTTTATCAAATTTAGACACCGAGCATAATAACCAGGTCGCAGTGTTCTGAAGCATTTGAAGTTTCCTACAGCAATCTGCACACCGTATGGTACAGTAATCTAATTGGGTTGAAATGAGATTGAATCACTAGATGATATTGGACAAAATGTATATAACTGGGTATGCGCCTCAATTTGTGCAAGAGTCCAAAAATCTTTTTATTTAATGCTCTGATCTGAGTTTTCTTCTAGAATAATTCCCAAACTTTTCAGTTGTTCGAAGAGAACCAATTTATCTCCTATAATTCTGATTTTATTAACGATTAATAAGGAGACCTCGTCTCCAAAAATTCAGTTTTTAATTTGTTGAGTTTCAAGCAGTGAGAAAACAGTCAGGTGTCTACCAATTGCAGACATGACAGGAGCTGAGAAAAGTCTTTATACTGTTCAAAATAATTATATAAATAGTGATGTCATCTGCATAACTAAAGATCTGAAAACCTAACATAGGTGGTATCAAGATATTGATCAGTATAGGAGAGACAGGTGAAGCCTGAGGCACACCATAGCTGATCTGCCAGGGCCCAGATAATTTAACATTATATGTTCTAGTCAAAAATCCATTTAACTAAGATCAAACATTTTCCATAATACTATAATTACTAAGAATTGTAGTTAATAATTCATAGTTGTGGGATTTGGGGCATTCCAAGGACAGCCCCATTTAAAAGTGCAATGTATACATCCAAGCAGCAATATTCAACCACTAAACCTATAAATTATACATCTAGGTCAACCATGCAAATATAAAGTGTAATGTGATTCATCAATGTAGATATTCAGTAGTGCTACCTAAACTGATAATATTGCTGAATATGTGTATGATTTGTAAATATCTCCAACATTCACAATACAATACAATTTAATCTTGTATGCCACATATACTGTAAGTTTCAATGCAGTTAATCAAGAGAGCTGAACAAACTTCGGGAATTACATGTAAGATTATAAATGTTTTAGTTAATTTAAATACTTTCTAAACAGGTAAGCCTTTGAACATTTTCTGAACAATAAATAAGAGCCTATTTTTCTTAAGGAAACTGGTAGTGAGTTCCAAGTATGCACAACTAAATAGTGGATGCGGAGGAACTGAATGAAAGAAATCACAGTGAATCTGGAAGATATAGAGGGGCATTTTCGAAAGGGACGTCCATGTTTCAATTTGGACGTCCTTGCAAAATGTCCCAATCCAGGGGCGGGGAAACCCGTATTTTCGAAACAAGATGGACGTCCATCTTTTGTTTCGAAAATACCATCAGGGATGTCCAAATCCTTAAATTTGGTCATCCTTAGAGATGGACGTCCCTAGACATGGTCATTTCTGATTTTCAGTGATTTTCGAAACCAAGGATGTCCATCTCAGAAACAACCAAATGTAAGTCATTTGGTCTTGGGAGGAGCCAGCATTTGTAGTGCACTGGTCCCCCTGACATGCCAGGACACCAACTGGGCACTCTAGAACAAAATGTAGGAACGCATAGGTAAACATGGTTTAACAGTCAGCATGGATTCAGCCATAACAGAAGAACATAAGAGTAGCCTTACTGGGTCAGACCAATGGTCCATCTAGCCCAGTATCATGTTTTCCAAACAGTGGCCAAGCCAGGTCACAAGTACCTGGCAGAAACCCAAATCGTGGCAACACTTCATACTACAAATCCCAGGGCAAGCAGTTGCTTCCCATGTCTGCCTCAGTAGCAGACTATGGACTTTTCTTCCTGCCCTGAGGATACGTGAGGATTCCACATCTTCCTCTTCGGTACCAAGGAATCTCAATGATGGGCGTCGAGCGAAGGCGAACAAGCACCGTCATCGTTCTCCTTCAACACACGGTGCCAGGAGCTCAGTTGTCTTGTCCGATACTGAAGATGAGCTCTCATGGGAGGAAAAGGAGGATCCCAGGTACTTTTCTTCTGACGAGTCCTTTGGGGTTCTTTCTGAAGCTTCCCCTCCACCAGAAAGGAGACTGTCTCCACCGGAGAGTCTATCCTTTACCTCCTTTGTCCGGGAAATGGCTGCGGCTATTCCCTTTCCTATGGAGGTTGAGATGCTCGAGGTCCTGGATTATCCTTCTCCACCTAGAGAGGCTGCAACAGCTGCTTTGCATAATGTACTGAAGGAAGTCCTTATGTGAAACTGGTCATTCCCTCTGTCTAACCCCGTGATCCCGAAAAGAACTGAATCCCAATATCGGATCCACGGGGAACCTGGATTGATGAAGTCTCAGCTACCTCACAATTCCATGGTGGTGGACTCCGCTCTCAAAAGGGCCAAGAGTACTAGGGACTATGCCTCGGTACCCCCAGACAGAGCATCTAGAACCTTGGGCTCTTTTGGGAGGAAGGCGTATCAGGCCGCTATGCTTGCTGCCAAAATCCAGACATACCAGCTCTTCACGAGCATCCACTTGTGGAACTCGGTGAGGCAACTCTCTAGCCTGGTTGATGTGCTCCCTCCGGAGCAGGCCAAGCCTTTTCGCCAGGTGGTCAGGCAGCAGAAGGCGTGTCGAAAATTCCTGGCCAGGGGTACATTTGACACTTTTGATGTAACATTCAGAATCGCTGCCCAAGGTATAGTGATGCGCAGACTCTCATGGCTGCGTGTCTCTGACCTGGATCATTCGGTCCAGCAGCGGATGGTGGATGTTCCTTGCCGGGGGGGTTAACCTTTTTGGTGACAAAGTAGAGGAGTCCACCACCATGGAATTGTGAGGTAGCTGAGACTTCATCAATCCAGGTTCCCCGTGGATTGATTTTGCCTAAACACTAAATCAGTAAGTGCTCCTCATATGCTTTTACTTATCCTACTGCACCACACTGTGATGTAAGATTGCAGCCAGTTAAAACTGTCCATTGCTTGTATGCTTTTGCTCATCCTACTGCACCACACTGTGATGTAAGACTGCAGCCAGTTAAACTGTCCATTGCTTGTATGCTTTTGCTTATCCTACTGCACCACACTGTGATGTAAGACTGCAGCCAGTTAAACTATCCATGAGGACTTATTGCTTGTATTGAAATAACTCCCTGAGGACTTATTGCCTCAACCGGCAACATACTGAACTGTGCTATTGAGTACAAATGCCTGAAGCAACTTCTAACTCAGAACTTGTTGTAGCTTAAACAGACCACAAACTCTGTAACATTTTGCCAATCACTAATTGCTCTTCGCATGCTTTTATGTATCCTATTGCACGCTTTTTCTATCTTATTGCACAACATTTCACGGTAGGATATTGCACTGTAGGACCCGTAAATACCTCAGTCCTGGCTAATTGACTGGCGGGATCTTTGCCTATTTGGGGGCCCCAAACAGCTCATACAATCCAGCTTGTTCCAGCCCGTCTGCTCCATATTGTTCCAGTCCGCCTGATCCAGTCACTACTTAGACACCCGCAGACACCTCAGCCACTACTCATGGCCACAACTACGACTTAGAATACCTACCAGCCCTACCGAATACACCACATTCCTGAACTACCTAGACCCTGAAGACGGAACATACCCAGCAGACAGGATCTGGACCGAATTCGAAGTACTGTCAGAAGACCTTATCCTTAAAACTCTTAATAGATTCGCCAAATCACAATGCAAACTAGACATCTGCCCAAGCAACCTCATGAAATCAGCTCCTCAACAATTCATACTAGACTTAACGAACCACCTAAATTTCATGTTACAAAATGGACTTTTCCCAAAGGAAAAAGGAAAAATCTTACTCACCCCAATACCCAAAGATACAAAGAAAAACGCTAGTGAAATAACTAACTACAGACCAGTTGCTTCCATACCACTAATAACCAAAATAACAGAAGGAGTGGTAACCAAACAACTCACAAGTTATCTCGACAAGTTCTCAATACTTCGACGCCCAATCAGGATTCCGTTCGAATCACAGCACAGAGACAGTACTAACTACCCTACTGACCAAATTTAAGCAACGGATCGCAACAGGCTCTAATATACTCCTCCTACAATTTGACATGTCAAGTGCCTTTGACATGGTTGACCACAGAATTCTATTACACATTCTTGAATATTTCGGCATCGGAGGCAGTGTCCTAAATTGGCTCAAGGGGTTCTTAACCTCACGCTCATACCAAGTCACATCAAATTCAACCACATCTGCTGCATGGACACCTGAGTGCGGAGTACCGCAAGGATCTCCCATTTCACCAACAATTTTCAACCTACTGATGACCCCACTAGCAAAGCTTCTATCAAACCACAACCTTAACCCTTACATATATGCCGATGATGTAACGATATATATTCCTTTTAAACAAAACATCAACGAAATCTCCAACGAAATCAACCAAAGTCTTCACATCATGAACACCTGGGCAGATGCATTCCGACTGAAATTGAACGCAGAAAAAACTCAATGCCTCATACTAACCTCCCAATACAACACAACAAAATTTACTGCCATCAACACACCTAAACTAAATTTGCCAATTTCTGAAAATTTAAAAATCCTTGGAGTCACAATCGACCGCCACCTTACACTTGAGACTCACGCGAACAGCACAACAAAAAAGATGTTCTTCTCTATGTGGAAGCTGAAAAGAATAAAACCATTCTTTCCAAGATCTGTCTTCCGCAACCTGGTACAATCACTCGTATTAAGCCATCTGGATTACTGCAACTCATTATACGCAGGCTGCAAAGAACAAATAATGAGAAAACTTAAGACAGCACAGAATACAGCAGCCAGACTCATCTTCGGAAAACCAAAATACGAAAGTGCAGCACCACTACGTGAGAAACTACACTGGCTCCCACTCAGGGAACGTGTCACCTTTAAAGTATGCACGTTAGTGCACAAAATCATTCACGGCGAAGCCCCTGCATACATGTCTGACTTGGTAGACTTGCCACCCAGAAATGCCAAAAAATCATCCAGGACTTTCCTCAACCTCCACTTCCCAAAGTGCAAAGGCATAAAGTATAAAGCACTACACACATCAACCTTCACCTACAAGAGCACGCAACTCTGGAATGCACTGCCACGCGGCCTGAGAGCGGTCTATGAGTTGACAGACTTCCGCAAACGATTAAAGACCTATCTCTTTGAAAAAAACATACCGCAAGGATTAAAACATATAAACCCCATATACATCATAATAATGCCTCAAGACATTATCTCACGTACTCCACTTCCCCGAACTCTCTCCCACTCAACAATCTACCCACAAATAAAAACTGTCTACCCATCACTCTCTTGCTATTATTCGATCACCGTAGTAATTCCCCAACGTCATATCCTATAGTTTCTACGCCCCAAAGGTGACCGATATAACTCTGTCTTCCTTAACTATTCACAATGTAACCATAATCGTAATGTAACAAACTGTATTTCCATTATTTACAATGTATTGTAAGCCACACTGAGCCCGCAAATAGGTGGGAAAATGTGGGATACAAATGCAAATAAATAAATAAATAAATAATGGCCCCGATACACATTCTTTTCCTTGCCCTGTCCCTTCCTAATCTTTTCCCCCTCCCCCTACCACTGCCTACATCAGGAACTCACTGCCCACCCATGTCCTCTTCCGTCCTGCTCACTACTTCAATACCCTACCCACCTCTCACTACCTCACCATCTCTCCTATCCCCCTCTTTCTTTTTAGCTCTCAACCTTCAACACTTCCTTCCTGCCATTAACCCATCCCAATTCCTCCTATGTGCATCCCGGCTTCGTCACCTTCGCCGCCCTACCTCCCCCACCCTCCTCCGCACTCTCTTGCTCCTCCTCCTGCTATCCGCGGGAGACATCAATCCCAATCCAGGTCCCCCACACCTGTCCTTGTCCTATCCATGCAAACCATTCCGGGATGTCTCCAATCTCATCTCTATTCCCCTCCTCCTCCCCCCCCCTCCTCCCTCCCCTTCTCATGTGCCCTGTGGAACGCCCGCTCGGTCTGCAACAAACTTCCCTTCACCCATGATCTCTTCATCTCCCGTTCCCTTCAACTGCTCGCCCTAACTGAAATCTGGCTCACTCCTGACGACTCTGCGTCAGTCGCGGCCCTTTGCCACAGAGGTTGTCTTTTCTCTCACACTCCCAGCCCAGCTGGCCGTGGAGGAGGCGTCTGGTTTCTACTTTCGCCCTCTTGTAGTTTTCAACCCCTCCTCCTACCGCAGTCTCACTACTTCTCATCCTTTGAAGTTCACTCCATCCGTCTTTTCTACCCACTGCCAGAGTTGCAGTCATTTACTGCCCCCCTGACAAATCCCTCCCTTCCTTCCTTCCTTACTGACTTCAATGCCTGGCTCTCAGTTTTTCTTGAACCCTCATCTTCATCCCTCATTCTTGGAGACTTTAACATACACGCTGATGACCCATCCGACTCTTACGCTTCTCAGTTCCTCACTCTGACATCCTCCTTCAACCTCCAACTGAGCTCCACCACCCCTACTCACCATTCTGGCCATTGTCTTGACCTCGTCCTCTCCTCTTCCTGCTCACCCTCCAATTTCTGCGCCTCTGCTCTTCCTCTCTCAGATCATCACCTGATCACCTTCACACTTCATCATCCTCCCCCTCAGTCCCGCCCATTACTAACCACCACTTCCAGAAATCTCCAGGCTGTCGACCCTCCCATCCTTTCCTTTCAAATCTCCAATCTCCTCCCATCCATCATGTCCTCCGAATCTGTCGACAAGGCTGTCTCTACTTACAATGCCACTCTCTCCTCTGCTCTGGATACCCTTGCACCATCCATCTCCCGTCCCACAAGACGTACTAATCCCCAGCCCTGGCTGACCCCTTGCATCCGATACCTTCACTCCTGCGCCCAATCTGCTGAACGCCTCTGGAGGAAATCTCGCACCCATAGTGACTTCTGTCATTACAAATTCATGCTATCCTCATTGCAGTCCTCCCTATTCCTTGCCAAACAGGAATATTACACCCAACTGACTAATTCTCTCAGCTCCAACCCTCGTCGTCTCTTCGCCACCCTTAACACACTCCTCAAAGTGCCCTCCGCTCCCACCCCCCCCCCCCCACCCCCTTCACTCTCTCAATCACTGGCTGACTACATCTGCGACAAGGTGCAAAAGATCAACCTCTAATTCGCTACCAAGCCACCTCCTCCTCCACCCTTTAACCCACTCCCTCAACCAACCAACCCAAGCCTCCTCCTCCTCTTTACCTGATATCACCGAAGAGGAAACAGCCCAACTTCTCTCCTCCTCGAAATGCACCACCTGTTCCTCTGATCCCATCCCCACCAACTTACTAAACACCATCTCTCCTACTGTCACCCCCCTCCCCATCTGCCACATCCTCAACCTCTCTCTCTCCACTGCAACTGTCCCCGACTCCTTCAAGCATGCTGTTGTCACACCACTCCTCAAAAAACCTTCACTAGACCCTACCTGTTCTTCTAACTACCGCCCCATCTCCCTCCTACCCTTCCTCTCCAAGATACTTGAACGCGCCGTTCACAGCCGTTGCCTTGATTTTCTCTCCTCTCATGCCATTTATTTATTTATTGCATTTGTATCCCACATTATGCCACCATCCTCGATCCGCTTCAATCCGGCTTTCGCCCCTTACACTCAACAGAAATGACGCTATCTAAAGTCTGCAATGACCTCTTCCTTGCCAAATCCAAAGGCCTCTACTCCATCCTCATCCTCCTCGACCTATCCGCCACTTTTGACACTGTCAATCACAATTTACTTCTTGCCGAACTGTCCTTATTTGGGTTCCAGGGCTCTGTCCTCTCCTGGTTCTCCTCTTATCTCTCCCACCGTACCTTCAGAGTACATTCTGATGGCTCTTCCTCCACCCCCATCCCGCTCTCTGTTGGAGGTCCTCAGGGATCTGTCCTTGGACCCCTTCTTTTTTCAATCTACACCTCTTCCCTGGGCTCCCTGATCTCATCCAATGGTTTCCAATATCATCTTTATGCTGACCACACCCAGCTTTACCTCTCCACACCAGACTTCACTGCGGAAACCCGGGACAAAGTATCGGCCTGCTTATCCGACATTGCTGCCTGGATGTCCAACCGCCACCTGAAACTGAACATGGCCAAGACCGAGCTTATTGTCTTCCCACCCAAACCCACTTCTCCTCTACCTCCATTCTCTATCTCAGTTGATAACACCCTCATCCTCCCCGTTTCATCTGCCCGCAACCTCAGAGTCATCTTCGACTCCTCTCTCTCCTTCTCTGCGCATATCCAGCAGATAGCCAAGACCTGTCACTTCTTCCTCTATAACAATAGCAAAATTCGCCCTTTCCTCTCTGAGCACACCACCCGAACTCTCATCCACTCTCTTATTACCTCTCGCCTTGACTACTGCAACCTACTCACTGCCTTGATTTTCTCTCCTCTCATGCCATCCTCGACCCACTTCAATCCGGTTTTCGCCCTCTACACTCAACAGAAACGGCACTCACTAAAGTCTGTAATGACCTATTCCTTGCCAAATCCAAAGGTCACTACTCCATCCTCATCCTCCTCGATCTATCCGCCGCTTTTGATACTGTTAATCATAATCTACTTCTTGATACACTATCGTCATTTGGGTTCCAGGGCTCTGTCCTCTCCTGGTTCTCCTCTTATTTCTCCCACCGTACCTTTAGAGTACACTCTCATGGATCTTCCTCCACCCCCATCCCGCTCTCTGTTGGGGTTCCTCAAGGATCTGTCCTTGGACCCCTTCTTTCTCAATCTACACCTCCTCCCTGGGCTCACAGTTCTCATCTCATGGTTTCCAATATCATCTTTATGCCGACGACACTCAGCTTTATCTCTCCACACCAGACATCACTGTGGAAACCCAGGCCAAAGTATCGGCCTGCTTATCAGACATTGCTGCCTGGATGTCCAACCGCCACCTGAAACTGAACATGGCCAAGACTGAGCTCATTGTCTTTCCACCCAAACCCACCTCTCCTCTCCCTCCACTCTCTATCTCAGTCAGTGGCACCCTCATCCTCCTTGTCTCATCTGCCCGCAACCTTGGAGTCATCTTCGACTCCTCCCTCTCCTTCTCTGCCCATATCCAGCAGACAGCCAAGACCTGTCGCTTCTTTCTCTACAACATCAGCAAAATTTGCCCTTTCCTCTCTGAACATACCACCCGAACTCTCATCCACGCTCTCATTACCTCTCGCCTTGACTACTGCAACCTACTTCTCACTGGCCTCCCACTTAACCATCTATCCCCCCTTCAATCTGTTCAGAACTCGGCTGCGTGTCTTATCTTTTGCCAAAACCGATATGCTCATATCACCCCTCTCCTCAAATCACTTCACTGGCTTCCGATCAGGTACCACTTACAATTCAAGCTTCTCCTACTAACCTACAAATGCTCTCAATCTGCAACCCCTCACTACCTCTCTACCCTCATCTCCCCTTACGCCCCTACCCATAACCTCCAATCACAGGGCAAATCTCTCCTCTCAGTACCCTTCTCCACCACCGCCAACTCCAGGCTCCGCCATTTCTGCCTCGCCTCACCCTATGCCTGGAATAAACTCCCCGAGTCCATATTCCAAGCACCCTCCCTATCCATCTTCAAATCCTTACTCAAAGCCCACCTCTTCAGTGTCGCTTTTGGAACCTAGCCATTGTACCTCTTACCAGGTAATCTAGACTGTTCCAATTTTTGATTGTCTGCATTCATTGTCCTTTGTCCTTCTTGTCCTTTAGATTGTAAGCTCCTTTGAGCAGGGACTGTCCTTCTTTGTTATTGTACAGTGCTGCGTAACCCTAGTAGCGCTCTAGAAATGTTAAATAGTAGTAGTAGGATCTGGTTGACCAGCTCAAAAAGCACAATGATGCTATGGATTCTGTCTCCCACCAGGCGTCTTCTGCTACTACCTCCTCATCTGGGAGGTTTTTTTGGAGGGAAGAGGAGTGCTCCCTTTTTCTATGCTAGGCGTAGGTACACCACTGCTTCTCGGCAGCCTGTCCAGGCTCAGTCCCAGTGCTCTCGTTCTCGTCAACAGCGTGCGCCTAAGGCCTCTGCGGCTCCCCAGCAAAAGCAAGGGACGGGCTTTTGACTGGTTCCAGTTCAGCATAGCTTCAGAAAAAGTATCCGTGTCGGACGACTTGCCGGTCGGGGGGAGGTTTATATTTTTTCAACAAAAGTGGCCTCCCATAACCTCCGATCGTTGGGTTCTTCAAATAGTCCAGTCAGGATTTCTCATCTTTCCCCCTAAACCCACCTCTCCTCTCCCCCCTTTCTCTGTTTCTGTGGATGGCACTCTCATTCTCCCTGTCTCATCAGCTCGTAACCTTGGGATCATCTTTGACTCCTCTCTCGCCTTCTCTGCTCACATTCAGCAGATTGCCAAAACCTGTCGTTTCTTTCTCTATAACATCAGCAAAATCCGTCCCTTCATCTCTGAGCACTCTTCCAGAACCCTTATCCACACTCTTTTTATCTCTCGCCTAGATTACTGCAACCTGCTTCTCACCGACCTCCCACTTAGCCATCTCTCTCCTCTTCAATCAGTCCAAAACTCTGCTGCGCGACTCATTTTCCATCAAAGTCGCTATGCTCACATTAGCCCTCTCCTCAAGTCACTTCACTGGCTCCCTATCCGTTTTCGCATTCAATTCAAACTTCTCTTACTGACCTATAAGTGCATTCACTCTACCGCTCCCCAGTACCTCTCCACTCTTGTCTCTCCCTACGCCCCCCCTTGGATACTCCACTCTGTAAATAAATCTCTCCTGTCTGTCCCCTTCTCCTCTACTGCTAATTTCAGATTCCGTTCCTTTTCTCTCGCTGCACCTCATGCCTGGAATAGTCTTCCCTGTTGGATTATTTGTAGTAAATAATTAGCAGATTTTATACACACAGCTTCAGCTTTAGAAATGTTAATTTCTTTTCTTCATCTCTCTCATCATACACCCCAGAATAATTCACTGCTGAGTCACTTTAAAGTTGAAGTAACAAAACATCTGTTTACTCACAGTTTGTAGTTAGATTATAATCAGACAGGCTTATATATACATAATACTATACATTTGGATTATCAGCTCTTTCCATGTGCTTAGATGGTAATGGATGCTCACACCACCATAGATCCTCTCAGGTTAGGAGAGACCATGAGCTCCATGTGCTGTGCCTAACCCCCACAGGAAGTTGCATAGCTGTGACCTCTCTAAGTAATTCACATCAGAGGTCACAGAGTAATCACAGAGAAAAAATTGGTGACAGGCAATGCATGTAAAATACAATAAATTCCAACAAACCCCTTCTCATGCATAACTGTCATGCAATTATTAATTCACACAAAGTCCAAGCTTTATTCGCAGATTCACAAAACGTTCTCTGGGTAACGGTTTGGTCATGATGTCAGCTGTCATCTCACTGGTGTGACAATAGTCTAGACTGATGACCCCTTCTTTCGCCAACTCTCGCACGTTGTGGTATTTCGTTGCGATGTGCTTGGTGCGTGACTGAACCTTGTCATTCTGTGACAGTCGGATGCAGCTCTGATTATCTTCCATTATCTGGATTGGTCTCTTTTCAGCTATTCCAAAATCCAGCAAAAGTTTTTCAATCCACATCAGTTCTCTGCACGCTTCTGATACGGCCACATATTCAGCTTCTGTAGAAGACAGACTCACAATACTTTGTTTATGACTGGCCCAAGAAATTTGTACATTTCCATACATAAACACATATCCACTTGTGGATTTATAATCAGAATGATCCCCTGCCCAATCTGAATCACAGTAACATATTAGTTTTGGATTACTATTGGCTGAAATCTTTAATTTACAATCAATGGTATCTTTTAAATACCTTACCATCCTTTTAACTGCAGTCCAATCTGATTTGGTAGGTGAGCTGACCCTTCTGCTCAAAATTCCTACTGCATTTGCTATATCAGCCCTGTATGTGGTAGTCAGATATAAAAGCTTACCTATGGCTGATCTATATTGGATGTTATCTGGTAAAGGTTCTCTTACTGTTTCATCCTTCAGAAAATCAGTGATCATGGGAGTGCTTACAACTTGGGCATCTTGCATACCTAAACTTTCAATAAGCTCATTTATTTTCTGCTTCTGGCTTAGAAGATAAGAACCATCATTTTGTTTCTCAATTTCTATACCAAGATAGTATGACACATTACCAAGTTCTTTTATCTCAACATTTAGGTTTAAATATTTTACAATGTCCTTGTACTCTTGCTCACTTTCGCTTGCAATGAGCAGATCATCAACAAAAGCTAAAATGTATGCATATTGTCCATTTCTGCACCTAGTGTACAAGCATTTATCTGCTTCACCTTGCTTAAATCCTAAATTTGTCAATATTTCATGCAATTTGTCATTCCAACATTTTGCACTTTGCTTTAATCCATAAAGACCTTTGTTTAATTTACACACTAGCTGTCTTTGTTTTGTATTTATGAAACCTGTTGGCTGTTCCATGTACAAGTCTTCAGTTATATCTCCATGAAGAAATGCTGTTTTCACATCAATGTGGTTGACTTGCATGCCTTTTGAGACTGCAATGCTCAGAAGTGTTCTAATTGTCGTGTGTTTCACTACAGGTGCAAACACTTCATCAAAATCTTCTCCATATTTTTGAAGATATCCCTTTGCGACTAATCTGGCTTTATACCTTTCCACTTTTCCTTGTGCATTCCTTTTTAACTTGAATACCCATTTGCATCCTATAGCTTTCTTGCCAGGAGGTAATTTTGTAAGAATCCAAGTATTATTTTTATCCAATGCATCAATTTCTTCTTGTGCAGCTTTACGCCATTCAGCAGCTTCTTCTGCTGGCATTTTCTCAATCTCATCCCATGTTAAGGGCTCTTGAGCTTCTGCTGACTTTGTTAGGTAAGACAGTCTTGGGGGTGGAACACCTTTGTTTTCCCTGGATGAGCGTCTGACAACAGGTTGGTCTGACCTTTCCGCATCCTCTAAATCTGAGAGTCCTTCTCCAATTGATTCCCCTTCTCCAACTGTACTGTCTTCTTCAATGATTCTTTCTGTGTCTGCTTCCTCTGCCTGTTCCTCGTTAGATACAGATGAGTTGCTTTCAGACATCTGCCTTGGTATGGCATTTATATACACTGGCATGTCTATTATGGTTCTAGTTTCATATTCTGGATGATAAGGCTCATCTGGGATAATCCAGCCTTTATCAACCCTTTTGTTTTCATCAAAATATGTAACATGTCTTATGCCAACAATGCCAGTTTTCAGATTCAAAATTCTATATCCTTTGTGTCCTGGAGCATAGCCAACTAAAATGCCCCTTTCTGTTGTGGAATCCAGCTTATGCCTTCTTTGCTTTGGTACATGAGCATATGCTGTACTTCCAAATGTTCTTATGTGTGACAGGTTTGGCATTCCTACCATGCCATGTCTCATGTGGTGTGCGCTCAGCGCCTTTAGTTGGCATTCTGTTTTGTAGGTACACTGCTGTGAGAATGGCTTCCCCCCATAGTCTTTTAGGGAGATTGCTATCTGACAGCATACATCTGGTCATTTCCACAAGTGACCTAAATTTTCTCTCTGCAACAGAATTTTGCTCTGGTGTATAAGCTACTGTTGTGATATGCTGAATGCCTTCTTGTTCTAGAAATGTGCGCATGCTTTGTGAAGTGAACTCACCACCATTGTCGGTCTGAAGAACCTTTGGTTTTCTTTCAAATTTATTGCTCACCATGGCTACGTATTTCTTCAGCATGTCTGTGACTTGACTTTTTTCTTTCAGCAAATAGGCCACACAGTATCTAGAGAAATCATCCAAGAATATTAGCACAAATCTGTTATTTCCCAATGATGGGATATTAAACGGTCCACATAAGTCACTGTGTATTAAGTCCAGTACTTTATTACTCCTATTTCCTGTGTATGCAGGAAATGAGGGTCTCACACCTTTTTGAGTAACACAGTCTATGCATTTCTCCATTTTACCAGCATCTGCACTTATCTGAATGCCAGTGGCTAGTTGCCCACTGTGAAGATCCTGGATCACCTTAGAATCACGATGTCCCAGGCGGCGATGCCAGATTTCCAGACTACATTTACCATCATTCTTCCTTACTTGCGCCATATGTGAGGCTTCACCTGAAATGCTCAGTTTATAAATATCATTATGCATAAAAGCTTCAGCATACACTTCATCATTTTTAGAGATTGTGCACTTACTGTTTTCAAAATGAATCGCAAATCCCTTCTTATCTAATGTAGATACACTAAGCATATTGCAAACTGCTTGGGGAATATACAAGACATCACTTACAGGAATTTCTTTAACTTCATTAGACACTTTGCATTTTAAGAATCCAATGCCTTTTGCTTGGATCTGAGTAGTCCCTGCGTTTGCAGTTTTAAGAATACCTTCTTCTGGACTCATTTCCTGAAAGAAATCCTTAGAATTGGTTAAATGGCATGTGCTCCCCGAATCCAAAATCCAAGTACTTTCATTTGAATTATTATTTACCATAGTCAAAGATTTTTCTGCCATTAGAAAGCTCTTATGTTTATTATTGTCTTTCATACATTTCCTGGTTGGAGAATTCTTTTGTTCCATTGGCTTAGGTGAGCTAGAGGGAGTGTTTTGTGTTTCCTTACACCATTTAGATACATGTCCCTCCTTTCCACATGAGTAGCAAATCAGCTTGCCCTTGGGTGGAGTTTTCCCATAGCTCCGCCTTCCTCTGTTCTTTGCCAAGAAATTTGTTTCATTTCTCTCTGACTTGCTTTGAGAACACATCTCCTCAGAATCATTAATTATGCATTCCTGCCTCAGTTTTGATGCTGCCTGTTCAAAAGATTGCCCTTCAATGGCTTCATTTACAGACCTAAAAACATCAAACTTCTTTGATAGTGAGGTAAAAAGAAATGCTCTTTTCAATGCATCACACATGGGAATTCCAGAAAGTTCTAGCTTTTGAAATGAAGACATAAGATGCATAATGTGATCATTACACTTACTTTTATCCCTTAATTTGGTCTCATTCAACTCTGCCAACCAAATTGGTTGCTGTTTTGCATATGTAGTTGCATACATAGTTCTCAGTTTATATAAAATGTTGTTTGCTGTATCTTTTTCCTCCACTAATATGGCTTGTTTCTCTGAGAGAGCTTCCAAAAACATGCACTTCACATAATAGTTTGCATTGTCCCATTCAGCCATATTTTCAGCTGTTCTGTTTTGGTCCAAACATATACCCAATTTCTTTGCTTGAAGGAGACATCTGAATCTTAGTTCCCACTGCTGATAATTAAACTCAGTTAATTTAGGCACCTTGAGAGAGTGGAAAAATGGTGAATTTCCTCCCTCAGCCATTTTCTTAGCCTTGCCTTCTGTGTGGGGGGAGAGAGAGACAGACTGAATCTTTCTTTTAAAACTTAAGAGAAAAATGTGGCTTTTTTACTGCCTGGTAATATTTCTCTTTTTTCTTTTTCAATTCCTGGCCCTGGGCCCATAACCCTTTTGTTGGATTATTTGTAGTAAATAATTAGCAGATTTTATACACACAGCTTCAGCTTTAGAAATGTTAATTTCTTTTCTTCATCTCTCTCATCATACACCCCAGAATAATTCACTGCTGAGTCACTTTAAAGTTGAAGTAACAAAACATCTGTTTACTCACAGTTTGTAGTTAGATTATAATCAGACAGGCTTATATATACATAATACTATACATTTGGATTATCAGCTCTTTCCATGTGCTTAGATGGTAATGGATGCTCACACCACCATAGATCCTCTCAGGTTAGGAGAGACCATGAGCTCCATGTGCTGTGCCTAACCCCCACAGGAAGTTGCATAGCTGTGACCTCTCTAAGTAATTCACATCAGAGGTCACAGAGTAATCACAGAGAAAAAATTGGTGACAGGCAATGCATGTAAAATACAATAAATTCCAACATTCCCGAGCCTGTACGTCTAGCCCCGTCTTTGGCCGTTTTCAAGTCCAGGCTAAAAGCCCACCTCTTTGACACTGCTTTACTCACTTGCCCTGTACCCCACCTCTTTAATTCCCTTACCTCTTAGATGTTCTGTCTGTTTACCTGTCTTATTTAGATTGTAAGCTCTTTGAGCAGGGACTGTCTTTTCGTGTATGATGTACAGTGCTGCGTATGCCTTGTAGCGCTATAGAAGTGATAAGTAGTAGATACACCCTCAATCTGGAATCCAAGCCTCCAAATTGTCCACCGGGCGCTCATTCTTACAGCTCCCAGCACAAACAGATACTTGCAGAGGAACTCTCCGCCCTTCTACAGGCCCAAGCGGTTGAACCCGTTCCGCCAGGGGAAGAAGGGCTGGGTATTCCAGGCACTTCCTTGTGCAAAAGAAAACAGGGGGGATGCGTCCCATCCTAGACCTAAGGGCCCTGAACAAATTTCTAGTCCGAGAAAATTTCAGAATGGTTTCCCTGGGCACCCTTCTTCCCATGATTCAGGAAAACAATTGGCTGTGCTCTCTGGACTTAAAGGATGTTTACACCCACATCTCGATACTCCCAGCTCACAGGTAGTATCTTCGATTTTGGCTAGGAAGACAGCACTTTCAGTACAGTGTACTGCCTTTTGGCCTGGCGTCTGCGCCCAGAGTGTTTACCAAATGCCTAGCTGTAGTTGCAGCGTCGCAGCGTCTCGACGATTGGCTGGTGAAGAACACCTCGAAGGAGGGTGCTCTGTAGTCCATGCGAATGACTATTCGGGTGCTAGAGCTACTGGGGTTCATCCTAAATTATCCCAAGTCCCATCTCACCCCAGTCCAAAAATTGGAATTCATTGGAGCCCTGTTGAACACTCAGACAGCTCGAGCTTACTTTCCCGAGGCGAGGGCAGACAACCTTCTGTCCCTGGTGTCCATGATTCGAGCGTCCCAGCAGGTCACGCCTCGGCAGATGTTGAAACTTCTGGGGCACCTGGCCTCTACAGTTCATGTAACTCCCATGGCACGTCTACATATGAGATCAGCTCAATGGACCCTAGCTTCCCAGTGGTTTCAAGTTGCGGGGGATCTAGAAGATGTAGTCCAACTGTCCACCAGCTTTCGGAATTCTCTTCAGTGGTGGACGATTCTATCCAATTTGACCATGGGGTGACAATTCCAAGTTCCTCAGCCACAGAAAGTGCTGACGATGGATGCATCTCTCCTGGGGTGGGGAGCTCATGTAGATGGGTTCCACACTCAGGGAGCCTGGTCCTTTCAGGAAAAGGGTCTGCAGATCAACCTCCTGGAATTAAGAGCAATGTGGAACGCTCTAAATGCTTTCAGAGATCGGCTGTCTAACCAAGTCATCTTAATTCAAACAGACAATCAGGTTGCCATGTACTACACCAACAAGCAGGGGGGTACCGGATCGTGCCCTCTGTGTCAGGAAACTGTTCAGATGTGGCTTTGGGCACGCTGTCACGGCATGTTTCTCCAAGCCACTTATCTGGCAGGTGTAAACAACAGTCTGGCCGACAGACTGAGCAGGATAATGCAACCTCATGAGTGGTCTCTAAAGATGAGCATAGTCTGCAAGATCTGTCCGCTCTAATCTGCTCATTATCTTGTAGACTTCTATCACATCACCCCTCATCTGCCTTTTCTCCAAGCTGAAGAGCCCTAACCTTCTCAGCCTTTCCTCATAGGGAAGTCATTTCATTCCCTTTATCATTTTCGTCGCCCTTCTCTGCACCTTTTCTAATTTCTTTATATCTTTTTTGAGATGCAGCGACCAGAATTGGACACAGTACTCAAGGTGTGGTCGCACCATAGAGCGATACAACGGCATTATAACATCCTCATGTTTGTTTTCCATCCCTTTCCTAATAATACCCAACATTCTGTGTGCTTTCTTAGCCGCTGCAGCACACTGGGCAGATGTTTTTAACGTCTTATCGTCTTTAACGTCTTATCATCTTTAACGTCTTTAACATTCTATTTGCTTTTTGCCGCCGCCTAGATCCTTTTCCTGGGTGATGACTCCTAATGTGGAACCTTGCATGTCATAGCTATGGTGTTGGGTTCCTGTTTCCCACATGCATTGCTTTGCACTTGCTTACATTAAATGTCATCTGCCCTTTGGATGCCCAGTCTCCCAGTCTTGTAACGTCC
Organism: Microcaecilia unicolor; assembly: GCF_901765095.1. NCBI lineage: Eukaryota > Metazoa > Chordata > Amphibia > Gymnophiona > Siphonopidae > Microcaecilia > Microcaecilia unicolor. The sequence goes on from NC_044037.1 coordinate 143,874,876, forward strand.
TTTTGCAGTTTTTCACAATCCTTTTGTGATTTAACAACCTTGAATAACTTTGTGTCATCAGCAAACTTAATTACCTCGCTAGGTATTCCCATTTCTAGATTGTTTATAAATATGTTATAAAACAGCGGTCCCAGCACAGACCCTTGGGGGAACCCTGCTATCTATTCCTCTCCATTGAGAATACTGACCATTTAGACCTGTCTTTTTTCTATCTTTTAACCAGTTTTTAATCCACAAGAGGACATTAGTTCCTATCCCATGATTTTCTAATTTCCTCAGGGGTCTTTCATGAGGTACTTTGTTAAGAAAATCCAGATACACAATATCGACTGGCTCACCTTTATCCACATGTTTATTCACCCCTTTAAAGAAATGTAGTAGATTGGTGAGGCAAGATTTCTATTTACTAAATTTATTTATTATCTCATTTGTACCCCACAGTTTCCGGCTCAGTGTGGCTTACAGCGCACCACAGAGGCAAACGCCAGTGCAGTAAAATGAAGCTAATACAGCAGGAAAATCTACAAGAGATAATGGGGAAGAGTAGGAAGTGACGGAATCCGGCAGTCCCAGTAACACTATTTCACAACCAGTGTCTAAAATAGTAAATGAATCCCTATGTTCCTCAGCACAATTAGCTTGCTAAATAGAATTGGGTGCTTAAATAACTGAGTAATAAGTAAAACACCCTGCAGGATAAATCCATACACATGAGTTCGGGCATCTTGTTGTATTGAAAATTTTAAGTTTGGTGTTCACCATAAGTTATGTCATGAGGAAAATAGATTTTAGAAGACCTACAAAAATTGTTGCTCATCAATCCAGACAGGGTTGCAAGATCATTTCTAAATATTTGGGGCTCCTATCCCGTATCTGACAAATATTCTATAAGTGGAATGATTTGAATATTCCAGTAACTGTACCGTGGAGCAGTTATCGTGCCAAGATCACCTAAAGAACAAACTGGAAAACCATCAACAGTCACAACGAACTCCAGACTGACCTCTAAAGGTCTGTACGCTTCTGTCATTACAGCTGATTTAAGAATTCATTTGATACCTATTAGGGAAAAAATGGCAATGTGACTAAGTAGCTAGGAAGAAACCACTGTGTACACATCGCATTGCTGCCCACCTCAGGTTCACCAAAGAGCATATGAATAACCCACAGGAGTCTGGATTAATATTCTCTGGACCAGTGGTTCTCAATCGTTCTTAGGTTGTGACATGGCTGACACTTTATTCACATGTTGTGACTTTCTAAACGTTACAGTTTTCAGCTAAACAAAGGAAAACCCCTATGTATTATTTCATTGTTGCTAATAATGATGTAAGCAAAATACAGATGCCAGAGTGGAAGAGAGAGGTGAGCTATAACATTTGAGGCTAATGACAGAAATAGGGACTAGTTGTGGAGATTTCAAGTACCTTACTTCCTGGTTCTCAACTCTCCTAACTTGCAGCACACATGCTTGTTAAGAAAAGAACAAGCATGCTGTGTCTCAAATTTTTGGTGACACACCAGTGTGTCTTGACAGTGGTTGGAAACCACTGCTCTGGACAGATAGTCAAAAATTGGCGACCTTGGTTATAATAAAATTTTATTTGATGAACACTAAGCACTGCCTTCCAAAGTAAGAACCTCATCCAGACTTCAAATGAAAGAGGTGACTGTCGAACATGGTAGTGGAGCTATTTTATTGCATTAGTACCTGGATGGCTTGCCATCATTGATAGAACCATAAATAGTTTGCTTTATATTGGAAAGTTCTAGAACAGAATATCAGACCAAGTCAAAGTTCAGACCAAAAACCTATTGAAGTGTGGTAACACCTAAAAGCAAACTATTCATAAAAGGAAAGCCTCATGTCATGGAGTTGAAACAATTCTGTACGGAAGAATGGGCCAAAATTCATCCTTGGCAGTATGAAAGATTATAAGCAGTTAAAGGAAAGATTTAGTTGATGCTCTCTGTGGACAAGCAGGCCTTCATATTCTCACATTTGGGTGACGTCATCTGATGGAGCACGGTGCGGACGCTAACTAGCGAGTATTGTAGAAGCTTCTAGCAGCATCCCACCGTGCATGCAGGGGTACCTTCCAGCCTGATGCACGAGCACAGGTAATTCAGTCTTAGGTTTTCCACGGAGTTGAGAGGACACATTCTTGTGTTCTCTCCTTCACGCTGCCTTTAAGACTTTTTTTGTGCCTTCCAGTGCGTGTTTCTTTGTTTTATTTTTAAGTAATTTTTCTTCTGTTTACTTTTTTCCTCAGTCCCTCTTATTTTATTAGAGTTTTTTGGCGTTTCAAGTTTTCCTTGTTTTCAGGTGTGGCTGAGCTGTTTAGGCAGCAGCCCTGACCTCGATTTGCGCACTGTCCCTTTTTCTCAGTTCAAGATTGAGGAATTTAATTTAGCTGCGATTCTTTGTTCAGTGTCTCATAAGACCCCCCACCCACCCCCCCCACCCCCCAGTGGTTTCAAGAGGTGCGCCCAGTGTAATAGGGTGATTTCTGTCATGGACCCACACTCTTGGTGCATCAGGTACCTTGGACATGATCGTGAGCCCTGTGCTTGTTCTCTGTGTTTGCAAATGCAGGTGAGAACTTAGCGGGCACAGAAAGCTCCTCGAAGGCTGATACATCGACTTCAGCACCAGCAGCATCGACCTCCATGGCTGCTCAGACTTCTACATCCACTGGGAGTGCACCGACATCGAGGAGCTCTCCGGGCACTGGTACCGGGCACTGATGGCAGACCTCAGGACCGGTCATCATGGGGCCAGACACAGAGGGTACGCATGGGTTCAGTGGCATCCTCATCACCACCGGGGGACAAGGACTCTATGCATCAGGAGAAGCCCAAGAAGCATAAGCACTGGTCTTCCTCGACGCACAGTGCCTGGAGCACCGAGGCATCAGATCCCCCAATACCCGAGAAGCACTGGTACTGGGAGGTATGCTCCACCTCCTTAGAAGAAGTGCCGGTGTACAAGCCTCCAAGCGGCCAGGTCCCCACTACTGGTTTGGCACCAATGCCTTCTCAGGCTGCCTCTCTCCCGGCTCCTACATCTTTGCTTATGCCTGCCTTCATAGAGTGGTTCTGGAAAATGCTAAGAGAGGAGCTGACACAGTTACTGCAGGGGCACACGGCTGAAGCATTGAGGGCACTTGCCCCCCCAGCGGAACCTTAAACCTCCTCTGAGCCTTCACCGATGCCAATGCAGAGATCTTCAGTGCCAGCATCCCAAAGGGTGTCTACATCAATGCATGCAGTACTGCTCTCAACGTCAGGGGAGGAAGGTTTCCCAGAGGGCTGTACCTCGGAGCTCTTCAGGTCGTGTACTTTGTTCCACTAGGCCAAGGTTGGTACAGACTCATTTAGTAGCATCTGAGAATGCTGAAGAGTCTGATTGGGACCACTCATGGGAGTCAGATGAGGATCCAAATTACTTCTCGGAGGAGGAGTCATATGGAATACCATCTGATCCCTCACCTCCTCAAGAGTTGGAAATCTCCACATGAGACATTGTTTCACTGGTTTTGTCAGCGAAATGACTGTGGCTGTCCCATTTAAGTTGAAGATGGAGGAGGAGCCTAAGGCAGACAATGATGTCTGTCCTGGGCTACAAGTGTCCTCCTAAGGAAGGGGTCATTGTGCCATTGCACCCTATCCTCAAGGATGCATTGTTGAGGAGCTGGGCATCCTCCCATCACAGTGCAGGTTGCACCTAAGAAGGTGCCATTACTTCACTGGCTTCCTATCCGTTTCCACATACAGTTCAAACTCCTCTTATTGACCTATAAGTGCATTCACTCTGCAGCTCCTCAGTACCTCTCCACTCTCATCTCTCCCTACATTCCTCCTCGGGAACTCCATTCACTGGGTAAATCTCTCTTATCTGCACCCTTCTCCTCCACTGCTAACTCCAGACTCCGTTCCTTTTATCTTGCTGCACCATATGCCTGGAATAGACTTCCTGAGCCGGTACGTCAAGCTCCATCTCTGACCGTCTTCAAATCTGAGCTAAAAGCCCACCTTTTTGATGCTGCTTTTAACTCCTAACCCTTGTTCACTTGTTCACAACCCTTATTTTATCATCCTCACTTTAACGTTCCCTTATCTCTTGTTTGTCCTGTTTGTCTGTCCTAATTAGATTGTAAGCTCTTTCGAGCAGGGACTGTCTCATCATGTTCAAGTGTACAGCGCTGCGTACATCTAGTAGCGCTATAGAAATGATAAGTAGTAGTAGTAATATGCAGTATCTTATTTAAAAGGCTCCCGGATTTGAGAGGGCACCGCTGCTACACTACTCCATGATTATCGAATCCGCTCTCAAAAGGGCCAATAGTTCTAGACCAAGAGTTCTCTCAATCTGGTGCCCCCAGGATGAGAGATTAGGACCTGGATTCGTTTGAGAGGAAGGCTTTGCTGACCTTGATGTTCTTTGCCGCACATCCAGACCTACCAGCTCTACATGAGCCTGTACTTGTAGTCTTTAGTAAATAGTACACTCAGTCTGGTGGATTCTCTCCCACTGGAGTAGGCCATAGAGCTTCGCCAGCAGGCCAACAAGCAGATGAACTGTAGGCATTATCTGGCCAGGGGTACTTATGACTCTTTTGTAATTAAATCTTTTTACTGAACATGTGCCAAACCATATAAGCAAACCATATAGCAGCAACCAACAAAATCTGGCACCAGAGCCTATGACTCTTTTGATATTGCATCTAGACTTTTTGGCATAGGTGTGGGGATGCGCAGACTTTCATGGCATGTCTGTGACTTTGATCCTGCAGTTCAAGAGAGGTTTTACGGATGTGCCATTCTGAAGGGACAATCTGTTTGGAGAAAAATAAATAACCATACAGACAGCAGCCAAATTTTGTCTCGGCATCCTCTGTCTGCGTCTTCTTTAACAAGAAGATTTGCGAGCAGGCCTAGGCAGCGACCCTATTACTTGCAGAGGCTTAGGTTCCTGTCTCCCTCCCAGGCCCAGTGTCCCAGGCCTCGTCAACCCCACGCCCAGAAGATTCAGCCGGCTCCCCAGTCAAAGCAGGGCACAGGCTTTTGGTTGGCTTCAGCAGAGCATAGCCACACTAAAGGTAACCATCCCGGACTGCTTACCAGTAGGGGGGTGGCTGAATATTTATCATCACAGATACTCCTGTGTAACCTCCAACTGGTGGGTTCTTCAAATAGTCTGTCTCAGTTATGCTCTGAATTGGCATCAGAGGCCACCAAATTGCCCACTGAGAGCATTTTTCATAAGCTCTCAGCACAAGCAGGTACTTGTAGAGGAAATCTCCGCCCTTCCTTGTCATTTATACCAGAACAGTCCAGGCTTGTGGGTTGTGTCCATCCATCTACAGAAGGAGACAGAGAAAATAGTTCCAAGTAATTCACCCCTTAAGGGTATCATGCAGCCTTGAATGTTCATTAGTTTTTCTGTCTCCTAGCGTGATGGTGGACAGATTGTGCAGCTGCTCTTGGTGCTTGCTGGCTGGCTCCTGTCCCAGCTTGCTGGGTTACAGTTGAGCCAAGGGGTGTGCTGGTAATCAGAGTTGGGCTTATTTAAAGATGACACCCGGTGGTGCTGGGTCCCTCATCTGCCAGCTAGGGTGATACCTGATGGTATTGGGTCCCTCCTCTCCCCTTCCTCTTATGTGACCTGCTGCGGCTTGGTGAGGTTTGAATGTGGCAAGAAGAGGAGTTCTTTTACTTCTGCCATGTTCTCAGGTGGGCTAAGACTCTGTTACTATTTCTCCATTTAAGGTAAGCTGTTTTATTTTTTTCTTGCTGTTCAGCCCCTTGTCAGTCATTGTCAGTGCATCTCACAGACAGTGGAACACCCCCCCCCCCCCCCCCCACACACACACACACACACACAGAAGAGACCTGTCAGCCTTTGGTGGTTTATAGTTTCAGCAATGTATGACATGGGGTCTCTTGGCAGTGGTTTTCTTGGCTGTGAGGTTTTTGGGCAGGATATTTTAGTGTCTCAGTCTCAGTCTGTTTGCACCTTTGCTCTGTCTGTACAGATTTGGTTTTTTTCTGCTCTTTTTGTGGCATTTTCATGTGTTTCACGCCTTTTTTTTAAATTCAGTTCGGGCTCCATGGTTGCCAGTAGTCACCTGGCTGTGCCTCTCTGTTAAGGGGTTTCACCTGTCTCTTTCCTCACTGGCTTTCTGCTGTTCCTCCCATTCTGCCTGCTCCTAGCGTACCGCTTAGCTTCCTAACTCATGGCTGAGCCGGTTGGATGAGGGGCCAGTGTTTTCTGTGATTCGGCAATTCCTTGCTGCATGGCTCGTTCTCCGGGCTTGTGGCAACAGTTGCGGAGTCCCCTTGTATGCTGGTCTTTTGCACGGCCATGTTCTATGGTGGACCCAACCCTGCTGGTTATTTGGCTCTGTGGGGTTGCCTTCCATATTGTAGAGATGGTGTTGCCTCACAGGCATTTACAGTAGTTTAGGTGTTTTGTCTTGCTGCATGCCATCCGTGTTGCACAGTTCTGGAACTTTTTTATATTGCACGAATGCAACGCCCAGTTCTTTCACTGGTGTCTTGGCTCCTGGCGGCGCTGTGGGTTTGCTCAGATGGCATTCTGGCAGTAGCATCCTGTATCATAGGCGCCGACTCCATGGGTGCTGTGGGTGCTCGAGCACCCCCAATATTTTGAAACCTGCCCTCCTTGCTTTCCTGCAGCTCAGCCAGCACTTAAAACTGATTTTTACCAGTGAAAGCAAAGCAGGGCAGAGCACAGCAGGCTGCCTCTCTGAGTTTCCCGCCCTCATTTCCTGTTTACACAAGGGCGGAGGCTGAGAAAGAGAAGGAGAGAAGACAAGAGGCATCCTGCTGTGCTATGCTTTGCTTTTACTGCTCTTCAGTCAGGTAAGTCAAAGCAATAGACTTTAAACTAACAGGAGGTAGAAAAAAGTTTAATTTGTGTCGTCCTCTTATTTCATGAAAAAATGTGTCTTTGAAAGTGAGACTAAAGTGTCCTAAGGGCTCATGTTTAGGGTTATTTTTTTTCTTTTCAGTTAATGGCCATGATTTGTCTTAATATTTATAATAAATTTCTCCTGCCTACACCCCTGAAACAGACTGCAAGCACAGAGTCTTTCCCGATTAAATGGTGCTCTATTTTATCTCTGGCTGCTGTTACAAATGTTTAAAAAGGTCAGATGTCATTTGAACCTTAAACTGCTGTTACACATTGTAACCAGGTACCTCTCTTGTGCAGCCAAGGATAGAACAATCTCCTCCAGCCACAGGCTCCCGGTACAATGAAGAAATAGATGTCCACCAGTAACTTCAATCTTAAGGACTTTTATTCCATGCAGGTTTCTAGTACACAGTTCCAACAGCAGCATAGCACATACCAGGATTCAATACAGGCTTACAGTGCACAATAAACAGTAAATCAGTTCCCAAGACAAACAGTTCTTTCAGTTCATCATCACAGTTCAGTCACCAAGCAGCATTTTCTACCTTCTATCCTCTTTACCTTCAGGAGAGTTCAATATTTTAGGGACTCCTTCTACCCAAGGGTTTTCCCCTGCATCAGCTTCACAGTGAATTCAATACTTTTGGGACTTCCTCTCACCCAAGGAATTTCAGCCTGCTTCAGTACTTTAGGGACCTCCCTGCCCAAGGGTTTTCAGCCTGCAAATACTTTAGGGACCTCCCTGCCCAAGGGTTTTCAGCCTGCAACTGCTTCTCTCCTTCTGCTTCTCTCTCCTGAACTGAACTCTACTGCTAGGACTCCTTCCCATCTGCCTAATCAATCCCTGGCTTCAGCTACCACCACCAATCATTCTCCTTCCATTAGCTTCCTCACACCCAAACCAGCTGAGTTAAGCATTAGACTAACGAGACCAATGATGAGCTCCTGCACACAGGGTTTCCTAACTCTCCGCCTAGTGGCAGCCACTCTACACCACCGGCCAGCTTACACCCATGTCTTCCCCGATTGCAGCTAGGAGTCCAGTCCGGGTTCTTCATCTCCCCCTCTGGCTCCTTATCTGCAATGCCTTCTGGGACTTGTATTTCAGACTGAAACTGCCTTAACCCAACTATCCTGGAGGTGACTTTATCACAACATAACTGATGAGAAACCAAAAGGAGATTGTGCAATGGCAAGAAAAACATTTTTTTGTTCTCTGTTTTAAAATTGTAATTGAAATGCTAAAGAAGAGTTCATGGTTCTTGTAGCCTGAGAATGTAGAAAAATCACTGCATTTTGAAAAGAAGTAGCCTGTTCAGAAGTTTGGGCAGATATTAACAAGGATCTGGGCAGAGTTAGTGTCTTTGTGCTGCACTTTTAATAGGAGTGGTATGTTAAGCCTTATTTGTTTACTATTGGAACCAGCTGCTCCTAAGCTTTCTGTAGTAGACTATACATTGTATTCTGAGCATAATTTGAAGAATGATGGTTGCACCAGGGAACTATCCATAAATAGTAAAATATGCACAGTGTTTCCTTTGAAATACAATCTCAAATGAGAATAGGATGAAATGTAGAATAAAAAGCACTGAATTTATTGCTCCCCAAAGAGCCTGAGTGCTGCTTTATGTCTTGGAACATGGTATGTGGAGAAAGTGCCCTGCAAAATCAGACAGGGTTCTTTATAAATGTGTGGTACGGTTACTCTTCACCTGTGCCACACTGCAGTGAACACAAAATGATGGATGCATCTGGTTCTAGATTGTAAGCGCTTTGAGCAGGGACTGTCTTTTTGTGTATGGTGTACAGCGCTGCGTATGCCTTGTAGTGCTATAGAAATGATAAGTAGTAGTATGGATGGGAGGGCAGGGGAGAGAGGAGAATTACTGGATATGGATGGGGGGAGAGGGCAGGGGAGAGTGGAGAAAAACTACACATGGATGGAGAAAATAGACGCTGGATGGAAAGAGGGAAGAGAGGGGGCAGACGCTGAATGGAAAGGAAAGAGAGAGGGGGCAGATGCTGGATGGAAAGGGGGAAGAGAGGGGGAAGATGGTGGAAGGAAAGGGGGGAGAGAGGGGGTAGACGCTGGATGGAAAGGGGGGAAAGTTAAAGATCGAGGAAAGAAGAAACAAGAGACTGGGACCAAAACAATTAGAAACAGTAAATGGCCAGACCACAAAGGTAGGAAAAAAATGAATTTTATTTTTAGTTTAGGATAAAGTAGTGTGGTAGCTGTGTTACTAAATACAGAAAATGGAAGTAAGGTGATATCTTTACTGGACTAATTTTAATACATTTTTGACTAATGTTTGGAGACTAAACCCTCCTTTCTTATGTCAGAACAGAATACCATAACAGCAGTATACTGTCCTGACCTGAGGAAAGAGGTTTTGGCCTTTGAAAGCTAATTGAAAAATGTATTTAGTCCACTAGAATGATATATTTTCCATTTTTTGTTTTATTTGTATTTGTTAACCTATAGTATAGTGATTGAAATATGTAAGTTTTTTATTTGAAATTTGCATCTCTTTATATTTGCACAGTACAGGGGGACTGAGGGGTGGGACTGTTCAGGGAAGAAGTCCTTGTGCAGGTTGCAGGCAGCCTATAAGTGGCGCTGCTACTGCCCAGGTGAAGACTGCAGTAGACAGAATTTTAAGATGGGGGGGGGGGAGGAGATATGCACTGCCTGTAAAAAAAGAAAAAAAAATTTCAGCACCCGAAATCATTTTGAAAAGTTGGCTCCTATGTCCTGTATGGCACGAATATGATAGCAGCCTGTAGGCACTGCTGCATTTCCAGTCTCAATTTGTCGTTTCTGTGGTAGTGTTCTCCTCTACACCTGCCATTCAACAGGGTTATCCTACTTCTAATAGCTACAGCGGTGATACCGGCCTCCTCTGCTCTCTGCTGCTACAGCTTCTGCTTGAGGCAATGGTGGTATCAGCCAACTTCTGCCTGGATCATGGAACCTGTTGTAGGTTTTATTTTCACGGTAGCGTGTCCAGCAGCAGTAGTAATCTTTTCTATGGCACCACTCCAGGTGTGTCTCCAGATCTGTTGTCTTGGCTGTATCTTCTGCTGTTTAACACAGTTCCAGATTCCTGGCAGAGCATGCCCTCTGTAACATTTTGCATCTCTTCTCAACATTTGATGACTGTGTGGCACAGAGGCACCACGAGTGGTTTTAGGGGTTCCTTGTCCGCTGTCTTCCATGGTTAGCTTAATCCGCTGCTTCAGGCAAGAGGCATAATCAGAATCCTTACCATGTACTGCAATGTCCCTTTCTTGTTGCTCACATACTTCTTCACTCCAGGTGACACTGTTGTCAGCTTAGTTTGTTTTCTTTTCTTCAGGGTCGCCGCACTTGCTCTCGTATCTATTCCGGCTTAAGGTGATTTGTCTCGTCAGCTCAGCTTGTCCTTGTGGATTCTATAGAATTTCGAGTAAATTCTATGGATTCTAACCTCTCACATTTGGTTGGTCTTGGTGGTAGAGCTGTGCTTAGCTGGGTTTCACCTCTCACACGGATGGGGATGGTTCATGGTTCCTCGGGCTAGCCATTCAAGCCCTCTTGGATTCTAGAGCACTGGGTGAGCCCCCATCTTCGCGGACGGGCAGGGCTCTTTTATCGAGTCTTTCTGGCTCTGACCCTACGTACTATCATACCTTGTGTCTTCGCTTGGGCTTCCCCAGCCAGACTGCTAGTCTGCCAAGGGAGTTTAGGTTGCTTTTCTCTCTCTAAAAGGTTGGTCATCTTTCTCCAGCCATATATTCACATACTGGCAGAGGTTCTGCTCAAGATTATTATTATTATTATTTATAGCATTTATACCCCGCTCTTTCCCGCTTGATAGCAGGCTCAGTGCGGCTTACAAGCTATGGTGCAGATACATAGAGATAACACAAAGTGTGGTACAAGATATGGTACAGAGTGTTACATAGATACACAACGTATGATACAGGGTATCAAGAGATGTTTAAGTTAAGCGAGTAGAACAAAGGGGGGAGATGTGGGGGAGAGGATTGGAGTATGGGTAATGTTGGTGGTGTGGAATTAAGTTCGAGATTTAAGTTGGGTTGTTTGGGTAGGCTTGTTTGAAGAGGTGTTCGTTGGTTGTTCGGATGCGTCGTGGTATTGCATTCCAGAGTTGGCTGCCTATAACGGAGAAGTTGGATGCATAGTAGGTTTTGTATTTGAGGCCTTTGCAGTTGGGAAGATGAAGATTGAGATATGTTCTGGAAGATTTGGACCCATTTCTGGTTGGGAGGTTGATCAAGTTGGTCATGTAACTTGGGGATTCGCCTTGGAGGATCTTGTGGATCATTGTATGGACTTTGAAATGTATGCGTTCCTTGATAGGGAGCCAGTGAAGTTTTTCTGCTGTCGTGGTTCTTCTATCCTCTGGTTTATCCCACCCTAATAGCGGACACTGCTTTGTTTCATCCCATTAGTTTGGACTGGTCTGGATTAAATTATATTCTTGCCTGATAATTTTCTTTCCTTTAATCATACCAGAGCAGTCCAGATGCCCTCCCTTGATAATTTCTTTCAGTTTTTTGTTTCTCTAGTACTTGTCTCTGGTGCCTGTCTAGCTAGATATGGTCATGGTCACTCAACTTGTGGAGGTTGGATCGTGTCGAGATCCATCTTCTCTCTTCTTGCCACACTGCTATATATATCAGCTCCATCATGCTCCTGTTCCTGGCTGAACAGTGAACCACTGTCCTGGTTTCAGGGTTATGGCCGGAGGTTCCAGAGCAGAGACCAAGTGACAGATTGCCTTGCTCCATTCTGACTCATTGACTGGTTGCTTTGACCCTCAATAGTGCAGGAGTTCCTAGATTCCAAGCACCTGTTCACAAGCGGTTTCGTCTATTCATTTTCTGTGTTTTTTCTTCTAAAAGTTAAGATCATCATTGCTTGGCTATTTGAAATACTGAATGTTCCAGGCTGGATGATACCCTTAGGGAGCAAATTACTTGGAACTATATTCTTTGTCTCCTTTTGCTGGTGGATTTTTATTTTTTATTTTATTTTTGTTACATTTGTACCCCGCACTTTCCCACTCATGGCAGGCTCAATGTGGCTTACATGGGGCAATGGAGGGTTAAGTGACTTGCCCAGAGTCACAAGGAGCTGCCTGTGCCTGAAGTGGGAATTGAACTCAGTTCCCCAGGACCAAAGTCCACCACCCTAACCACTAGGCCACTCCTCCACAGCTCATTAGTCTGGACTGATATGATATGATTAAAGGAATGAAAATTATCAGGTAACATAAATTTTCCTTCTGCAAGTCCAAGAGGAAGACATAAAGGGATTCTGTACCAGGTACTTCCTTGTGCCCAAGAAAACAGGAGGATTCCAGCTAGTCCTAGACCCAAGGGCCCTGAATAAATTCCTGGTCAGAGAAAAGTTCAAGATTTCCCTGGGCACCCTTCTCTAATTCAGGAAAAGGAGTGGCTATGCTCTCTGGATTTAAAGGATGCCTATGCCCACATTTTTATACTCCCCAGTCGCAGGAGGTATCTCGGATTCCAAGTATGGAAACACCACTACCAATATCGCATTCTGCCGTTTGGCCTAGCAACTGCTCCCAGAGTATTTACCAAGTGTCTGGTGGTGGTAGCAGCGTATCTACGCAGACTGAGAGTGTATATGTTTCCCTATCTAGATGATTAACTAGGCAAGAACACATTGCAGGATGGAGCAATAGAGTCAAAGCAGATGACTGTTCAGGTGCTGTAGTTGCTGGGGTTTGTCATCAATTATCCCAAGTCTCACCTCCGACCAGCTCAACAAATGGAGTACATAGGAGCCCTGCTAGACACATTGCAGGCTCGGGCCTTCATTCCCCAGGCGAGGGCGGATACCTTAGTGATGCCTTGCAGGTCCGCAGCAGCAAGCAGGTTTCAGCTCAGCACATGTTGAGATAGGTGGGCCACATGGCCTCCACAGTGCATGTCATGCCCATGGCACATCTCCACTTGAGAGTGGCCTAGTGGTCCTTAGCTTCCCAGTGGTCTCAAGCAACAGGGAACCTAACGGATGTCATTGCATTCCCCCGGAGTTGGCTTATGCCCTTCTCTAGTAGACAGTCAGGACCAATTTGACCCTGAGACTTCCATTCCAAATTCCACAACCTTAGTAGGTGTTAACAATGGAAGCATCAAACCTGGATTGGGGAACTCATGTAGATGGGCTTTACACTAAATGGATGTGGTCTGCCCAGGAGGTCCAATTTCACATTTGCCTCCTTGAGCTTTGGGCCATTTGGAACGCTCTAAAGGCTTTCAGAGATCGACTGCAGAACCAAATTGTTCTGATTCAAACGGACAACCAGGTTTACAGTGTTCTCTGTCAACAAGCAGAGAGGGTATGGGTTCCTTCCCTTTGTGTCAGGAAGCAGTCAGCATGTGGCAATGGACTCTGCTTTACGGTATGGACCTACATGCCACGTATCTACCCAGCAAGAAAAACTGCCTGGCAGAGAAGCTGAGCAGGGTATTGCTGTCCTCGGAGAACACCTGCTACAGGTAAGTGTCTTTGCTATACTGCTGCACAAGGAAGGGCCACCGGTTATTGAATTAAGGGTTCACATATTTTTCACAAAATTACATATTATTGAATCTTTTTGTTCAGTATTATATAATCAAAATATATCAAATAATCAATATATATCTTTTTGTTCTATTTATTGGATTTATCTTTCTCTTATCAGGGTTTAGATTAGGATCTAATATTTACATTAAAACTGTGCTAAAAGAAGACAGCATCCTAGTGGATTCACAGACTTTCTCGGCTTTGTATATAATAAAATAGTGCAATCCTTAAAGGCTTTCCATCACAGAACAGGACTGGGGTTGTATAAAGTATATTAAGTCTCAAAAAAAAAAACATTGCAGACTTTCCCTCTAAGGAGGGGAACATTCTCTTTAGATGAATATATGTGCTCTGTATACTGTGTAAGAACACTGGATAATTTTTGTGGTTCCATTAATATTTTTAGTTGAGATGTACACGTTTGTGTAAAGCACTGGGTTAAAGGAATAGGGGTTTCACCTCTTGATCCTAGGTGTGAGCTCAGACTCAAATCAATACTAGAATGGAATAGTATACAAAACATAGAGGAACAATTATAAATGGAAACAGTATAGGATGCTTCTAAGTAATTGTGACCAAGATTGGTGCTCAATGGATCTTTAATTTGATCTAGTATAGCACATCTTATGTTCTTACGATATGTAGAGTTAATTATGTTTTTTAATCTTAATGTATCTGCAGTGAGACTAGTGAAGTGTTGCAGTACTCTGGAAGTGAGATCCAGGATGTGGAGAAGGTAAGAAATCTGATGCATGGTATGAATTATCAGTATTATGTTTTTCTATGGTATGATAGGCTGTTGTACTGCATGTTTGCGGAAGATTCTTGGGAAGAGACGAGCAGTGGAAAACAATTCTATGTTAAGAAAATAAATAAAAGAAAGAGGAAAGAGACCAATATGGTGGCAGAAAAAGTAAGGGCAAAGATTAGCTTTCAAAAGTATAGGAGGTCACAAAGAAGAGTATGGGAAAAGAATATTTGGTAAAGCTGAGAGAAGCAGGGATACTACTACTGCTACTACTTATTATTTCTAAAGCGCTACTAGACGTACGCAATGCTGTACACTTGAACATGAAGCGACAGTCCCTGCTCGACAGAGCTTACAATCTAATTAAGACAGACAAACAGGACAAACAAGAGATAAGGGAATATTAAGGTGAGGATGATAAAATAAGGGTTCTGAACAAGTGAATACGGGTTAGGAGTTAAAAGCAGCATCAAAAAGGTGGGCTTTTAGCTTAGATTTGAAGACGGCCAGAGATGGAGCTTGACTTCCTGAGCCAGTAAAATCTATTCCAGGCATATGGTGCAGCAAGATAAAAGGAACGGAGTCTGGAGTTAGCAGTGGAGGAGAAGGGTGCAGATAAGAGAGATTTACCCAGTGAACGGAGTTCCCTGGGGAGGAATGTAGGGAGAGATGAGAGTGGAGAGGTACTGAGGAGCTGCAGAGTGAATGCACTTATAGGTCAGTAAGAGGAGTTTGAACTGTATGCGGAAACGGATAGGAAGCCAGTGAAGTGACATGAGGAGAGGGCTAATATGAGCATAACGACACTGGCGGAAAATTAGTCGTGCAGCAGAATTTTGAACAGATTGAAGAGGAGAGAGATGGCTAAGTGGGAGATCTGTGAGAAGCAAGTTGCAATAGTCTAAGCGAGAGGTGATAAAAGTGTGGATGAGGGTTCTGGTAGTGTGCTCAGAAAGGAAAGGGCAAATTTTGGTGATATTATAGAGAAAAAAACGACATATGTGTAGAGAAGGAGAGTGAGGAGTCAAAGATGACCCCAAGGTTACGAGCTGATGAGACAGGAAGGATGAGAGTGTTATCCACAGAAATAGAGAATGGGGGAGGAGGAGAGGTTGGTTTAGGGGGAAAGATAAGAAAGAAGGAAGGGGTGATGGTGATAATGACAGAAACACAAGTGGAAGAAAAGATAAGGCTATAAAGCAAGTTGACCACCTTTTCAGATATGTCAGTCAACAGAGAAAGGACAAAGGTCTAAGCCTAAGATTTGGAGAAAAGGGAAAAAGTATGGAGGGTGATGAGGATAAAGCAAAATATTTTGCTCCACATTCCTTCCAGAAGAATGTGGAGAAAGATTGCTGATACCTTTGCATAGATGTTTATCCGAGAGCTGGACTAACTCCAGCCGCCAACCGACCGGACGCCCGCCCAAGGCGGGGGGGTGGGGGGGGGTGGAGGAGAAGAGCGGGGAGCGTCGCTGCAGACTCGGAGAGCACAACTGCAGAACCTGAGAGGCGGGCCAGAGGAGCCAGAGTGCTTGATGTTTGCGAGGCTGATCTGTGCGGTGCCACACCGCTAACGCCGTCGGCACGGGGGCATACCTGTCCAACTGAAACAGCTTAGAATCGTTGCAGAGTAACAAACGAAAACGTGGATTAAGCAATTTACAGATTTACTTACTTTGATTTGAGTGTATGGTAATGACGGCTGCTACAAACAGTTCTCATTATGGTTTTCTATGCACCTATCCAGTTAGCACAATCTAGCTTTTTGAACTAAATCTCATTTGGCTCATTCCTATTACATCAGCACTACATATCGCTGAAATCCAGATATAAATTTACTATGAACTCTTTTCTTAATCGCTTTCTAAACAAGGTGCTAATCTGATCTCACCTGAGATTCCTCCTTCAGTTGGTATCGCTGTTCCAAATCAGTTAAGCTTTCATTCCACCACTTTTCTTTCTTTTCCACACATTATAACATATGAGCTCCAAGTCATTACTTGGTCTGTGCCTGTGCACTATGGATTTGCTATGCCAGTATATGATATTAGACCAGACCATCTTATATGTATGTCTATCTTTGCCTATGCACGATTATCTCAACTTCTCTCTAAGATCCTTACTTTATAGGAACAGTTGCAGGTATTCATTTTAGTTATCAGCAAACAATTCAATAACATTCTACACACATTCTTCAAGTTTTTCCATATTGTTTTTGAACTAGAGTTACTTTAACAGCTCATTATAGAGCTTTTTCAGTAAGTATCTCCAAGTCTATAGATCACATCTTTCTACATTTTTACGAAACACTTTTACATGGATACTGCTTTCTCAGCATAAACTGTCAGGTCCGTATTAACATGCTTCATCACATTCTTTTAGCACCACAAGGTCTGTCTTCCAGGGATAGTTTTTCAAAATGGGTTTGTTGTGCCTATATATCACAGGAAGGAATCTTACTTATAAGCCAGTGCTCTTTGGATATTATCCCAATCTTCACATTTAATGCTACAGGTTTCTTTAGTACTTGTATTGTGCCAAAGATAGGTGTAATGTATACAATCAATATTATCAAGAAGTGCTTGGACTTTTTGTTAAATCTTTCCCAGTTAGTGCACATCACTGTTTTCCCCTCTCCTAGATTTCTGCACTCTTTAAATGAATGATGCTGCACTTTTTTTTTTTTTTTACATTGAATCTTAATTTCAAGGCTCTGCCTATTGAGTGTTGTCATTTTACAAATGATATTAAAATCAGTAATAATGTGGACACCCTTGAGTGAATTCCTTCAAAAAGGTGATGAATAAATCCTAATAAATAAAAAAATAAATAATAAGTGGCCTAACAGAGCTTGGCAACTTAATTTCAATGTAGTTTAACTCCTCTGGGGTATATATTAACCTCCAGTTTTTCTATTTAAAAGATAATCTTGCTAACAAAACCCCCCAAAACCTTAAAAATAATCTAGAAAATTACAATATAAATCTATAGTGCAATGTGCAAAAACTCTATTTTTTATTTATTTTTGTATGCTAGTGGTGCTTAGTACCTGGATAACTTTTCGCTGGACTGACTGGCAGTCAAATACTCGATACCCACCCTAACATCACAGCACCAGTGTCCTCCTCCTGCCTATATTATAAGTTCTTATTATTGGCAAAAAAAAAAAAATTTGTGCTGCCATAGTAGCAGTCTATATGATAGTAAAACATGGGTAGCAGTTCCCACAAAGAATATCACAATGGGAGGAGATTACTTAACTCAACGTGGTGAAGGCGTTGTTCCTTATCTCAATGCCATGAGGGGGTGGTTTATCATACCTCATCCAGCTGGAGCCCCAGTCCAATTAACAACGTAACGTGAAACAAAAATACAAACAGTCAAAGGTAGTCCACTGTGTCCAATGTTTTTCCGGTTCCCTACATGCGAGCATGTTTCGCGGGGAGAGTCATCAGAGGAACGTTACTCTGAAAGAAACAGTTGAATCACAAATTAGACCTACTTCTAGACAACGCGCCCTTAACCAGCATATCTCTGACTAAATCATAAAAAAAGTTTTAATTATATTATAGTTCACAAAATGTGTATAACTAAAAAAAAGATATATGTATGTATAGACTACCGTCGCATGGAAACAGCCCAACCTCCATCTTTGTCCGACCAAGACGCCGGCGCATGCGCAGTATCTGAACTCCTGGTCTCTCTCCCCTCCAAACTAACAGGAAGTAGACTGGGTAGAAAAGATGGCCCTCTTTTCCTAGTCTGCTTCTATATGCTCTGTTGCTATCTGCCTTGTGGTGAAATTGTTAGGTTGCGCATGGCCTTAGTTTGAATCTTGCACTGGAATTTCTGTAAGGAAACCAGCCATCCACTTTTGGTCAGTAAATGAGTACTGAGCCTTAGATGAGGATCAGGGGCATAGCTACTGTTGAGCAAGCTCAGCAAAAAGCTGAGGGCCTCTCAGTGGTAGGGGCCAGCTCCTTCATATATACAAACAAGCACAAGAACCCCAGATAAGAATGGCTGACAAACACAGCAGAAATAAAATAGCAGTAGCACGGGACCTCAAAGCCCATGCTTGTCCTCTGCCTGTATCAGTCCTGTCCCCTCTGATGTAAAAACAGTGAGAGTGTATATGGGCTCTGAAACCCCACAGTACTGTTTCTGTAACCGTGGCAGAGATGTAAAGAGTATGAGGGGAGATTTTCAATGTGAGAGAGGTGCAGGACATAAGAAAGGTGGAAATGAATTTTTATTTTACCTTGTTAATTATATTAATGTGTTAAATGTGCAACCCTAATGTATTATCAAGTGAAAAAAGCAGTGTCCACAAAACAATATTAGTACAATATAGCTTATATCTGTCCCACATATCTAGTGGCAACTGTGGATATGTTGAATTTGTTGATATACATAGTAACATAGTAGATGACAGCAGAAAAAGACCTGCACGGTCCACCCAGTCTGCCCAACAAGATAAACTCACATGTGCCATTTTTTGTGTATACCTTACCTTGATTTGTACCTGTCTTTTTCAGGGCACAGACAGTATAAGTCTGCCCAGCACTATCCCCACCTTCCAACCACCAGCCCCGCCTCCCACCACCGGCTCTGGCACAGACCGTATAAGTCTGCCCAGCACTATCCCCACCTCCCAACCACCAGCCCTGCCTCCCACCACCAGCTAAGCTTCTGGGGATCCCTTCCTTCTGAGCAGGATTCCTTTATGTTTATCCCATGCATGTTTGAATTCCGATACCGTTTTCCTCTACACCACCTCCCGCGGGAGGGCATTCCAACAATAAACTGAGCTGAAAGTGTACGACCTGTGAGTTCTTGTACCAAGTAGAGCGCTGCTGAGCCCGGTACTCGGACCAGGTTCTGCTTGGCGGCCAGACAACCCTGGGTTTCCACCTGCGCTGACCGCCATTCCACAGAGGTTGAGCCCTTAAGTGCAGGCGGCATGCAGGGCTTACGAGATGGAGCAGGGGTGATGAACGTGACATGCAGCAGGTCAAGAGAGTGATCCTGGTACAGGCAGAGTCAGTAGGCAGGCAGCAGGTCAAGAGAGTAATCCAGGTACAGGCAGAGTTAGTAGGCAAGCAGCAGGTCAAGAGATTAATCCAGGTACAGGCAGAGTCAGTAGGCAAGCAAAGTACCAAAGTAGAAGCCGAAGCAAGGAGTCTAGGGAAAGCTCAGCTGATAAAGTGCTGGCGTCTGACATCAGCAGGAAGAAGGGGCACAGCCATAGGACAAGAGCAGGGGAAGGAGGAACCGGAAGACCAGTAGGAGAGAAGCAAGTGAAGCCAGACAGAGGAAGAGCAGACCCAGGTGCGTGGAAGCAAAGCAATCAAGGAGCCTGGAAGCCAGGCAGAGAGCAGAGCCAGGTGCATGGAAGCAAAGCAATCAAGGAGCCTGCAGCCAGAGAATAACCACACACACATGGCTCAGGGCTGTGCCAGTCAAGTGTGTGTGTCGACGGGACCCTGCACAGCCCGAGGATGCCGCTTGTGTTGAGGTAGGGGACATGACAATACCCCCTCCTTAAGGGCCCCCCTCTGCCTAGGTCCGGGTTTGGATGGGTAGCAGGTATGGAACTCCCGTATCAATTCAGGTGCATGGACGTTGGCAGCGGGCTCCCAGGAATTATCCTCGGAACCAAAGTGCTTCCAGGATAGCAAATAGAACAGCCGTCCCCTTTGACGTTTGGAGTCCAGAACCTCATCTACCTCAAATTCAGGATCTGGCTCGGAATCAAGAACGATGATCTTCTTTGGCTCTGGGTGCCATTTCGAGGTCAAGAATGGCTTTAGCAGGGACACGTGGAAAGCGTTGTGGACTTTGACATTACCTGGTAACTGGAGACGATAAGTGACGGCTCCCACCTGAGATCGTACTGAAAAGGGTCCAGTGTATTGGGGAGCAAACTTGAAGGAGGGTAATCAGAGTCTTAAGTATTTGGTACTAAGCCAAACTTTTTGTCCAGGTTGAAAGGTCAGAGCAGACCGCCTCTTACGATCTGCGAAAAGCTTGTATCTAGCAGCAGCTCACTGAAGATGTTGTTGGACCCTGCTCCAAATGTCCCGGATATCAGTGAAGGTCTGTTGTAGCTGAGGCAAGGCTTGGGTCTGAAGGATCGGAAGTGGTAGTCGTGTGTTGCGCCCGTATGAGAGGCAGTGTAGAGACCGTTGTTATAGGTGAATTCAGCCCAGGGGAGTAATGTGGACCAATCATCCTGTCGGTTATTAGTATACATTTGCAGGAAGGTCTTGAGAGTTTGATTCACCCGTTCCACCATTCTGTTGGTCTGTGGGTGGTATGTGGATGAAAAATGGGTGGTGATGCCAAAAGCAGAACACAGTGCTCTCCAGAACCTAGAACTGAATTGAGATCCCCGATCACTTATAATCTGGAGAGGTAGACCATGTAAACGAAAAATATGCTGGATGAAATTCTTGGCAAGAGCAGCGGCCGAGGGGAGAGATTTCATGGGAATGAAATGGGCCATACGGGAGAATCGATCCACCACTGCCCAAATGACCGTGTGACCTTGGGACGGTGGTAAATCAGTAACAAAGTCCATGGATACTTCCTGCCAAGGGAGCTGTGGAACTGGCAGTGGCTGTAAAAATCCCCACGGCTTACCAGAAGGGGATTTGTTTCGGGCACAGACAGGACAGGTGGAAACAAAATCTAAGACATCCTGAGCCATGTGTGGCCACCAATAGTACTGAGAGATTAAATGGAAAAGTCTTGCGGAATCCGGAGTGACTAGCAAACGTGGAGGAGTGTCCCCATTTGAGAACCTTCTTCCTTGACTGGGGTGGAACAGAGGTCTTCGTGCTGACGGAAGAAACTACAGTCGTGGAGGCAACACAGGCAGGATTAAGCATGGGGTAGGATTCCTCGGGTTATTTGGGAGGGTTGAAGGCCCTGGAAAGCGCATCAGCCCGAATATTCTTTTCAGCAGGTCGAAATACCAGGCAGAAGTTAAAACGGGCAAGAAAAGAGACCAGTGTGCCTGTTGCGGGTTTAGTCTCTTAGCATCCTGAAGGTATAGGAGATTCTTGTGGTCGGTGATTACTGTGATGGGGTGCAAGGCCCCCTCCAGGAGATATCGCCATTCCTGGAGAGCCAATTTAAGGGCCAACAATTCCCGGTCCCCAATGGTGTAATTACACTCTGCCGGAGAAAATGTTTTGGAAAAAAAGAAACAGGGATGATGCTTGCCAGAGTCTGAGGTTTGAGACAGAACGGCCCCTGCCCCTAGTGAAGAGGCATCCACCTCTAAAATGAATGTTTTTTTGATATCCGGGCTTTGAAGCATAGGAGCAGAGAGAAAGGCCTGCTTTAAGGTGGCGAAAGCCTCCTGGGCCTCCGGTGTCCAGTTCCTCACATCAGCACCCTTCCTAGTCAGTGCGGTAAGAGGGGCAGTGATAATGGAGTATTGATGGATGAACTGCCGGTAGTAGTTAGCAAACCCTAAAAAATGTTGCAAGGTCCAGAGATCCTGGGGCATGGGCCAATCCCGGATGGCTCGGAGTTTGGTGGGGTCCATTTGGAGCCCCTCTGAAGAGACAATGAGGCATATTTTCAAAGCACTTTGGGAGGCTAAGTTCCATAGGTTTCTATGGAACTTTGGGAGGCTAAGTGCTTTGAAAATGAGCCCCATAATATCCCAAGAATGGAATAGACCATTGATGAAACAAACACTTCTCTAGTTTGGCAAAGAGACGGTAGTCCCGGAGGTGTTGGAGAACGGTGCAGACATGACGAGGGTGGTCTTGAACAGAAGCAGAAAAAACAAAAATATCATCCAGGTAAACTATGAGTGAGGAGTACAGGAGATCTTGAAAAATGAAGTTAATGAATTCCTGAAAGACCGCAGGTGCATTACAAAGGCCAAATGGCATGACTAGAGATTCGAAATGTCCTTCATGGGTATTAAAGGCGGTCTTCCATTCATCCCCATGTCAGATTCGGACCAGATTGTAGGCGCCTCGGAGATCCAGCTTGGTAAAGATAGATGCTCCCTGCAGACGGTCGAAAAGTTCTGGAATCAGAGGGAGCGGATACCGGTTCTTAATGGTTATTTCATTAAGACCCCGGTAGTCTATACAAGGTTGCAGAGAGCCGTCCTTCTTGGTTACAAAGAAGAAACCTGCCCACGCCGGAGAGGAGGAGGGTCTGATGAAGCCCTTTTGGAGGTTTTCTTGAATGTATTCCGGCATGACTTTAGATTCCTCCTGGGAGAGGGTATACAGCCGACCCCAAGGTGGTGTCTTGCCCGGAAGTAATTCGATAGGGCAGTCAAAAGGATGATGCGGAGGAAGGCAATCAGCTTGGAAATCTCGATATTCCACAGGAAGGGAAGCAACGCAGGGAAGCAGGCCCCTGGGGGAGGCAGAAATAGTCCTCAGAGGAGGAACCACCGGCGTGAGACAGGAAGCAAAACATTGGGAACCCCAACTGTTGATATCGCTAGTGGTCCCGTTGATACTTGGTGTGTGTTGTCGTACCCAAGGCAGGCCTAAAATAACAGGATGGATGGCCCGGGGAAGAACCATAAGCTGAATCTCTTCCTTATGTAAAATTCCTAATTGCATCTGCAACGGCCGAGTGGCATGGGTAATGGATTAGGATAGTCAGTCCCTGAATGGAGGTCACTTGTAACGTAGGTTTACAGGCCATTGAGGGAGTTCCAAGCTGGACTAGGAGACTGGCGTCAATAAAATTCCCTCCGGCCCCTGAATCGATCAAAGCCATGGTGCTAATACAAAGTTCCTTCCAGCGCAGGAAAATAGGGACGGAGACAAGATTATCTGAAAGAGGTGAGAATCGACCCAGGGCCACCCCCTTCAGAGGCCCTGGGTCATGTCATTTCCCGGTTTATTCGGGCAATATCTCAGGAAATGGCCAGCCTGTCCACAATAGAGGCAGAGTTGATTTCCTTCTCAGAGAGGCGATGCCGCCCGATAACCATCGGCTCTTCGGAGATTCCAGAAGTGGTGCCAGTAGCTCCTTTAGGAGAAGAAGGATGCGACACCCGAGGAGATGGTCTCTGTGATTGACACTGAGCAGAAAGTTCCTGTGTCATCTCTTGAACCGAACGTCGATACGGACGCAGAGAGTAATCAGGGCATCCAGTGTGGTCGGAAGTTCCCAGCCTGCCAACTCGTCTTTGATTCAGCCCGATAACCCCTGCCAGAAGATGGCCGTGAGGGCCTCCTGGTTCCATCTAACCTTGGAGGCTAGGGTTCAAAAGCGTACGGCATATGTCCCTACAGAGCAATTGCCTTGTTGAATCCGTAGAAGTTCTCTGGCTGCCGAGGAGGGACGTCCAGGCACGTCGAAAACTAGCCTAAAGTGGCAAAGAAATTCCCCAAGATCAGTGAGTAGAGGATCCCGCTGCTCCCAGAGAGGAGAGGCCCAAGCCAGGGCTGGTCCGGAGAGCAGGGAGATTATGTAAGTGATCTTGAGTTTATCGGAGGAAAAGATTCCGGGTTGCATTTCAAAAAGCATAAGACATTGGTTGAGGAACCCTCGACAAGCGGAAGGGGTACCGTCAAACCGGGGAGGCTCAGAGAGCCTTAACCAGGGAGTGGGTAAAACTGGTCCGGACAGTGCAGCAGGAACTTGCCTTTGGGATTGAAGAGTAGACAACTGGGAGCAAACGTCCTGCAGGACTCCGGACAGACGATTCAGCTGGGCCTGTTGTTGCTTAAGAACCTGGGCCAAATTCGGCAAGTCGGGTTTGTCCGACGAACTCATGGCTTCGGCTTACTGTCAGACCTGTGAATTCTTGTACCAAGTAGAGCGCTGCCGAGCCCGGTACTCGGACCAGGTTCTGCTTGGCGGTCAGACAACCCCAGGTTTCACCTGCGCTGACCGCCGTTCCCCAGACGTTGAGCCCCTAGGTGCGGGCAGGGCTTACGAGATGGAGCAGGAAGCGAGGTGATGAACGTGACAGCCAAACAGGCAAGAGAGTGATCCAGGTACAGGCAGAGTCAGTAGGCAGGCAGCAGACACGAGAGTAATCCAGGTACAGGCAGAGTCAGTAGGCAGGCAGCAGACATGAGAGTAATCCAGGTACAGGCAGAGTCAGTAGGCAGGCAGCAGACACGAGAGTAATCCAGGTACAGGCATGGTCAGTAGACAGGCAACAGACACGAGAGTAATCCAGGTACAGGCATGGTCAATAGACAGGCAACAGACACGAGAGTAATCCAGGTACAGGCAGAGTCAGTAGGCAGGCAACAGAAACGAGAGTAATCCAGGTACAGGCAAGGTCAGTAGGCAGGCAGCAGACACAATAATTCAGGTACAGGCAGAGTCAGTAGGCAGGCAGCAGACACAAGAGTAATCCAGGTACAGACAAGATCAGTAGGCAGGCAGCAGACACAAGAGTAATCCAGGTACAGGCAAGGTCAGTAGGCAGGCAACAGACAAATGAGTAATCCAGATACAGGCAAGGTCAGTAGGCAGGCAACAGAAACATGAGTAATCCAGGTACAAGCAGAGTCAGTAGGCAGGCGGCAGACACAAGAGTAATCCAGGTAAAGGCAAGGTCAGTAGGCAGGCAGCAGACAGAAGAGTAATCCGGTACAGGCAGAGTCAGTAACGAAGAACAAAATAGAGGAGAAGCACACTACTGTGCAAGTAACACCTACCAAAGTAGAAGCAAGGAGTCTAGGGAGAGCTCAGCTGATAAAGTGCTGGCGTCTGACATCAGCAGGGAGAAGGGGCACAGCCATAGGACAAATGCAGGGGAAGGAGGAACCGGAAGACCAATAGGAGAGAAGCAAGGGAAGCCAGACAGAGGAAGAGCAGACCCAGGTGGGTGGAAGCAAAGCAATCAAGGAGCCTGCAGCCAGGGAAGAATCACACACACATGGCTCAGGGCTGTGCCAGTCAAGTGTGCATGTCGACGGAACCCTGCACAGCCCGAGGACGCCGCTTGCGTTGAGGTAGGGGACATGACAGAAAGGGGATGGGATTTGATATGCTGCCTTATTTGGTTACAACCAAAGCAGGATGAGCTTAAGTACTTGATTAATTTATAAGGAGGAAAAAACCCAGTTACCCGTTGCTTATCATATTATAAAATACTATTGCTTGTCTTTAAGAAAGTGACCTCTGATGAACCTCCTTACCTCTCATGACTTCTTATCCCCTACTGAGATCTCCCTTAGATCTATTCAACAGAGTTTGCTTATCATTCTGAGTTACTGCTCAATTATCCATGAATACACTAGAGAAGCTATATTCTCAGTACAAGACCCCTTACTCTGGAATGCCCTCCCTAGTTCCCTGAGACAACAATCCTCTTCGAGTCAATTTAAAATTGATCTTAAAACCCATTTTTTTACAGAGGCCTATAAATAAATTTTTTGTTCTATTATAATTTTGACCTGGTTAGTTTTGCGGTTCTGGTTATTCCTGAATGTACTGAGCCACCTCGTGGTTTATCCCACCCTCTTTCCTATCATTTATGTAGTTCTATACCACCTTTCCTTTTGTTTCTTGTCTGTGTGTCTTTTACCCATATTTCATGCTCTCCATTATGTTTATGTTCTTATTGTGTCTTAGATTGTAAACCACCCTGAAGGATGCCATTGGGCGGGGTAATAAATTTGAATAAACTTGGACCTCTGTAGTCTCTAGCAATTAAACAACTTACCACATTATTTTCTATGGATTATATTAATTGTTCCTATATCAGACTCTAATAACGTTCATTGGTCAAAAACCTCCTATTATTTTGTTTTTATACTTGTGCTGTGTGCATAAATAATTTCCAAATCAATGTGATTACTCATGATAGATTAAAAAAGAAAGAGCACTTATCTTGACAATTGATACAAAATCCCTAATGGGGGCTGCTATTTCACAATCCGGCTTCTTCAGGGGATAGAGAAATGTGCTCCAGTTCTAAAATTACAAGTCAAACCATCAATATGTATTTGTTTCTTTTTTTAAGTTTTAAACAGTCAATACTCACTGGCTCTTTTGTGGCTGCCCTTTTGTTCCAGATTGGCGTAAAACAAAATGGTGCCTCTTTAAAACACCAACCCTGATTCTTTTTGTATAGATAGAGTGGAATTAGGTTTTAATCAGACAATTCGCTCTTTAGGTGTTGTTATTGACCATTTAAAGTACAAAGTTGCAGGTGGCTAAACTTATTGGTACAGTTTTTTTTTTTTCAAAACTTAAGCTTGTCTGGTGGTTGAGAGATTATTTGACGTTTGAAAAATTTCAGTTGGTAGCTCAAAGTATTATTCCTTATTTTGATTATTGTATTGCTTTATTCTCCAAGGAGAAGCAAGCATAATTTTTTCATATATGGGTGACGTGATCCACAGAGCTCAATGCAGACACTGCCACATACACTCTCATTTTAAATCTTTGAGACAGTCGCCCCACTGCAGATGTGCGGGTGTCTTCCCACCCGACATACGAGCGAGGGGCCTGCAGTCATTTTCCGTGGAGCAGAGTTTCAGTTTTTGATGTCTCCTCAGCACGAAATATTGGTGCCTTCCCTTTTTTAGGATATATTTTCTTCATATGTTGTTTTTTTCTGTCATAATTTAATCTTTTTTTTTAAATCAACTACAGCAAGTAGAGGGGTTGTGGAAAATCAAACGCTTAAGCAACACAAAAATAATAATCCACAGAAAAACGTTATGAGGCCATACACAAGTGCATATGAGAAAAGGAAGGAAAAAGCCTTGTTTGCATGGGCAGTTACTCTGATGTTATATAATCTTGCCGACTGGACCCTGACACAGTTTCTATGAAACGCTGGCCACCGTTGGCCCAGGGGCAAGTCTACATCATTGTTTGACCCCATTGAAGTTGCGCTCAAGTTAAGTGGATTTTTTATGTTATATTATAGACGTTTTGAACACTTTTACTATTGTATTTTGGCACTTCATTGGTGGTGTTGGAAGGTTTTTTGCCTATGATGAAGTTAGGATCATTCAGGTCCACTTTGCTCTATATGGCCTTTGAAGGTTAGAGGGACTTTGAGGCTTTTTCCTTCCTTTTCTCATATACACTTCTATATGGCCTCATAACTTTTTTTCTGTGGATTATAATCTTCTTTTAATACATTTTTCAATTTTTCAGTCCAAGGGGCCTCTGAACTGTCAGAGAATCATCAGCCTTTTTTGGGTATGGAATCACTTGAGCTCCCCAGGCCATAGATCCTTTTGACCTCATGTCGGACGTTTTTCCCTCCATGTCATCGAGGGTGCCAAGTGGCTTTAAGCAGTGACTCGATGCAATAGGACTATTTCAGGCAATGAACCCCATAACTAGTGTGTTTAGTGCCTAGGAGTGGAGGAGTAGCCTAGTGGTTAGTGCAGTGGACTTTGATCCTGGGGAACTGAGTTCAATTCCCACTGCAGCTCCTTGTGACTATGGGCAAGTCACTTAACCCTCCATTGCCTCTGGTACAAAATAAGTACCTGAATATATGTAAACCGCTTTGAATGTAGTTGCAAAAACCTCAGAAAGGCAGTATATCAAGTCCCATTTCCCTTTCCCCTAGGTCCGGACCACTGAGACATTCACTGTAACCTCTTCCAGCGTATGCAGGCGAAGTTCCTTAAAGCCCACAGACTCCAGTGTCAGAAATCTTTAGGTTCTGCATCTACATTAAGCATGGCAGGAGACTCAATACTCAATGCAAAACTGGCATTGACATTGACATCAGGTGCCTCCATTCAACATCAAGAGGGTTTCTTAAATTGTTGCTTGCTAGGGCATAATCTTAATTAACCAGGTAAATTATTCCACAAATCTGCACCTGCAATAGAAAAGGATTGTTTTCGTGTGTCAGAGAAGTGGAAAATCCCTTCCATCACAGATGGCTGCTCATAGCCTCCGATCGATACGCTCTGCATTGGCAAAAAAGAATCCCCCACCAGATCATTCACCAAGAGAGTCTCGTTTCAACTCACTCCAACTGAGATTACTTCGCTCCTCCCTCCTCCGGCAGAATGCAATAGAACCGTTTCCTCCGCCTGATAGGGGTTGAGGGTTCTACTCCAGATATTTTCTGGACAACTGTCTCCTCAAAGAAAAATTTTGCATGATATTCCTGGGGTTACTAAGTCCCATGATAGAACTCAATGATTCACTTTGCTCTCTAGACCTCAAGGAGGCATATACCCATATATCTATTCTCCCTGCACACAGAAAATTCATCCATTTCCGTTTTGTAACTCTACACTGTCAGTACTAGGTCTTACTGTTTGGCTTGGTCTCAGGTCCTCAAATCTTCACGAACTGTCTAGTGGTAATAGCTGCAGCATTTTGAAGGGGGGACATCCACATCTTCCTGTTCTTAGACGATTGGTTAATCAAAGCAGCCTCTCAGGAGTCTACCAGTGCTTCCATGCAGTCAGCTATACGTTTCCTAGAACTCCTCGGATTTTCATCAACTACCCCAAATTACATCTTCAACCTGTACAGACTTTAGAGTTCATAGGGGCTCTTCTCGATACAACTCAAGGTCAAGCATTCCTTCCTTAACCGAGGACAAGCAATATATTACACCTCGCCACTCAGGTATCCCTGTCAGCTCATATATCTGCTTGTCAGATGCTCCGCCTCCTCGGTCACAAGGCTTCAACAATCCATATTACACCATTGGCTCATCTTCACTTTCAAATTCCTCAGTGGACACTCTATTCTCAATGGTCTCAAGCCAGATAATTATTATTTGCTTAGATCCAAATAACTCCACACAGTTGAGCTGGAAAGCACCTGTGCGTGTGGGGGCACTGCCTCAAAGATTTAAAGTGACAGTGTACTTAGCAGTATCCACACTGGACTCCGTGGATCACATCACCCATATGTAAGAATATATTCCTGCTGTCCTCCGAGAACACCTGGTACAGGTAAGTAACTTAGCTTTACTAGGGATGCTGAAATATGCTCTTCGATCTCTGCAAATTACGTAGAATGCTGATGCTCGAGTTCTTTGGGGATTTGGATGTTTTGACCATGTCACTCCTGCAGTTATTCATTTACACTGGCTTCCAGTTGACTATAGAATACAGTATAAAATTTTTAAGTTTTGCAAATACAATTTGTCCTGTAATTGCTTCTAGTTTACATTTGCATCAACCATCAAGGTCACTGAGATCTGCTTCTTTCAATCTTTTAGATGTTCCATCATTTAAATTGGTATATCTTGATGAGTACAGAAACTTGATGTTTTGCATTGCAGAGCCTAGTTTGTGGAACTCCTTACCTCAAGAAATGAGAGCTATGAGGCATTTGAATGATTTTAATTGTAACAATTTTTATTGATGACAAAAGAAAATAACAAATGCAAAATTGCATTACAAATGTATAGAATAATATCAGTACAAAACACAAGCATGTCAACATTTGTACAGAGAAGATACTTATTTATTATTTATATTTTGCTCACACCTTTTTCAGTAGTAGCTCAAGGTGGGTTACATTCAGGTACACTAGATATTTCTCTGTCCCAGGAGGGCTCACAATCTAAGTTTGTACCTGAGGCAATGGAGGGTTAAGTGACTTGCCCAAGATCACAAGGAGCAGCAGTGAGGTTTGAACTGGCCACCTCTGGATTCCAAGAACAGTTCTCTAACCACTAGGACACTCCTCTACTTTTATTCATGATCATTTCCTTATTAATATAGAAAGAAACCCATTCCATACCCCCATGCACATCTAAAGAAGTATATACTTCTTCCCTTGGCACTCTGATCTCATCCCACGGTTTTCAGTATCACCTTTACGCTGATGACTCCCAGATCTACCTCTCCACACCAGAAATCTCAGCAGGAATCCAGGCCAAAATATCAGCCTGCCTATCTGACATTGATACCTGAATGTCTCACCGCCATCTGAAACTAAACAAGACCAAGACTGACTTATCTTTCCCCCTAAACCAACCTCTCCTCTTGCCCCATTCTTTATCTCTGTGGATAACACTCTCATCCTCCCTGTCTCATCAGCTCGTAACCTTGGGGTCATCCTCAACTCCTCTCTCTCCTTCTCTGCACATATTCAACAGACTGCTAAAACCTGTCGTTTCTTTCTCTCTAATATCACCAAAATTCATCCTTTCCTTTCTGAGCACACTACCAGAACCCTCATCCACACTCTTTATCACCTCTCACTTAGACTATTGCAACTTTCTTTTCACAGGTCTCCCACTAAGCTATCTCTCTCCCCTTCAATCTGTTCAAAATTCTTCTGCATGACTTCTGTTCTGCCAGTGTCGCTATGCTCATATTAGCCCTCTCCTCAAGTCACTTCACTGGCTCGCTATCCAGTTCCGCATACAGTTCAAACTTCTCTTATTGACTTATAAGTGCATTCACTCTGCAGCTCCTCAGTACCTCTCCACTCTCGTCTCTCCCTACATTCCTCCCCGGCAACTCTGTTCACTGGGTAAATCTCTCTTATCTGCACCCTTCTCCTCCACCGCTAACTCCTTTCCTTTTATCTTGCTGCACCATATGCCTGGGATAGACTTTCTGAGCTGGTACATCAAGCTCCATCTGGCCTTCTTCAAATCTAGGCTAAAAGCCCACCTTTTTGATGCTGCTTTTAATTCCTAACCCTTACTCACTTGTTCAGTACCCATGTTTTTTCATTCCCACCTTAGCAATTCCTTTATCCCTTATTTGTCCTGTTTGTCCTAATTAGATTGTAAGCTCTGTCAAGCAGGGACTGTCTCTTCATGTCCAGTGTACAGCACTGCATACGTCTAGTAGCGCTATAGAAATGATAAGTAGTAGTTTGTGAAGGGTATGCCCTAGATACTGATGGAGTTAACTCCAGAAAAGCTGTATCTTCCTGCAGTTCCAGGCTGAATGATAGAGTGGATTTTCTTCTGCAACACATTTAAGGCACTGTGCGGTGTGTAAAAGCTCTGCACAAAATAGTTACAGTTGGGAAACATATGCCATATGTATGAATCTAAAGTGTGTGTCTTGCAATATCGATGTCTTCACTATCTGTGGCATTTTCCGTAAAGCTATCTTCCAGTTCCGCAAGAGGATACCCAGATCCTGCTCCCATCTATCTTGTAGCTAGCCATACTTCTTCTCCCCCACTTGAACACTGTGCCTTGTGAAGGCCAAGGAGCTTAAAAAAAACAAAACTCTGTAGTTTCACCCTCATCTTCGCCCCCAGTGCTGACCATGATAAACTGCTATAGTAATGTTTCAGCTGACAGTATAAAAAACGGTCTCCCCACACCCTGATATTCATGGGGATGAGATCATCTAAGGACTTTATTGTGTCCTGTGGGGTAATCACATGTTCCAAGAAAAGCAGCCCCCTAGCCTCCCATATGACAAATTTACTATTTTCTTTTCTGGGCACTAAATCAAGATTACCACGAAGAAGTAGTTGATCAGTACAGCGCAGATCACCTCCCAGCAGGCTAACCAAAAAGTTCCATGCCTCACATAGAGAACGGAGAAGCACACTTAGACCCCAAGGATGTGGAATCGTCCAATAGGAAGCTTGCAGTAAGGAAAGGAAGTGGTTAGGTAAACAAAGACCTCTTATAGCCCAATTACCCATCAGCCAAGGGAGTCTGATCTTAGATTTTTTCCCTGCCTAGCAGAATCTAGCAAGCAACCTATTTAGGTGAACGCGATCCTTTTTCAATAACCGTAGAGGAAGAGTTTGACATAGATAAAGCCACTTGGGAAACACAATTATCCTAATCAGATTTATCCTTCCCATCAGTGACAAGGGTAATGAATGCCAGGCTTCCAGCTGATGTCTGGTCTCTTCCAAAAATTGGGAAACGTTTACAGAATACAGGTCCCTTGAGTCAATACCCAACTGCACACCTAGGTAACAAAACGTGCCAGTTGCCTATCGGAGGGGGAAAGTGTGCTCCCAAAGTTGCTGAATCGTCGCATCAGACGGTAGCACTACTAACTTGTGGAGATTCAGCTTAAAGCCTGCAAAATCTCTGTATTCCAAGAAGCTCTCCATTAAAGCAGCTAAAGAATCTTAGGGGTTCACTAGGTGCACCAAGAGATCATCCACGAAAACAGCCAGTTTAAAACAGTGGGCCCCCAGGACCACACCCTTAATCTTTGGATTAGCATAAATATCTCTAATCAAAGGATCCAGTGTAAGGATAAATAATAATGGAGAGAGCAGGCACCCCTGGCGAGTCCCCCAAAGTATAGGGAAGGCTTCTGATGTAAATCCATTGACCTCCACCTTCGCCCTAGGGTTAGAATATAAAACTCGTATAAATCGGATAAAGTTGTCCCCAAAGCCATATTTCTGTAAAATCAAGAGCATAATGTCCCAAATAAACCGGTTGAATGCCTTCTCTGCATCGAAATACTTATCAACAGAGAAGGTAAAGATGCCCACTCCTGGTGTGCTAGTGAGGCAAGGATTGTATGAACATTTTTAGCCACAGAGTGCTCTTTAACAAACCCTACCTGAGCTTAATGCAGAAGAGCAGGCAGAAGGCATGCCATTCTGTTGGCTAGAACTTTAGCCAGGATCTTAGTTTCCACATTCAATAATGATATTGGCCAGTATGAATCCGGGAAGAATGGGTCCTTGCCCAGCTTTAAAAGAACCACAATATGAGCCATATTCAAATCCCTCAATAGATGATCCAAAACAAGAAGAGTATTAAATATATCAGTTAGTGGTGGAATCGCTTCATCTTCCAGAAGTCTGTAAACTTCTGTGTGGAAGCCATCCGATCCCGGAGCTTTAAGCAGCGGGCATTGTCTTAAGGCCTAGAGCACTTCTTTTCGTGAGATAGGGGACCCAAGGGCCTCCCTCTCAGCCGGCAATATACACGGCAGAGTCAGACGACCCTCTAAGTATTGTTCCCCTAGGAGGCCCTAATCCCTCGGTGTGTCATAATGGCTCTGTAAGTGGGTACAAAAACAGGCTGCAATGTTACAATCGGTGTGAAGTAATCTACCCTCCACTGTGTGAATCATATGATTTCTACAAGATCCGGTCGAGTGAGAAACTAAGCGTGCCATCAAGGGACCCCCCCCCCCCCCTTGTTTCCCTCTCTGTAAAGACAATATTTGTAGAAGGCCAGAGATTTGACAGCCCGCTGATTGTAAAAGCTTGTTGAGTGAGATTTGAAGCTCAAATAAGTGTTGTTTAGTTGTCTCATTTGGATTCTCACTGTAACGCCGATGGGCACTGAGTACCTGACGTTTAAATCGAATAATTTGTTGTCTCGAGCTTTCTTCTTATGACTGACATAGCTTATAATTTCACCATGCAGTACTACTTTTGTTGCTTCTCAATATAATATTGGTTGTGCCACATGAGCTATATTATTCTGTTTACATTCATTCCATTTTTGCAATATGAAATCTTGAAATTGACTATCCTTTGCTAGCCGAAGAGGAAACCTCCAGTGTGAGGGACCCACCCGTTGAGACCCACAGCACCAATCCATCCAAACGAAAGCATGATCCGAATTTTCACAGGGACCTAACTCCACCCTTTGTACACTAGACAACAATGTGTCAGATATTAACAAATAATCTATCCATGACTGAGAGAAATGAGCTCGAAACAGATGTCTGTAGTCACAATCAAATAGGTGTAAAACTCTCTACACATCTAGAGGGGCCAACATCTGACAGAAAAGTGGCAGGCCATGATGGGGAGGGGGGGCGATCCCCCCTCAGGTTTTGAGATGTATCCATTAGTGGCTCCCATACTGGGTTGAAATCACCCCCCCACCACCACAACCACCAAAAGCACCAGATCATAGGGCAAGAGGTGATTCAAGAGAGACTTGTAAAAAGCCTGACTAAACTGATTAGGGGCATAGACATTACTTAGGAAAGTACGTTACCTTTGTATAGTAGCCTTGCGGATGACTACCTGGCCCTCCCCATCTACGTAAAGTTGCTGTCAGTGATCTAAGACCACTCCCCCTTTTTTATTAACAGCAGGGGAAGACACACACTCTGCCACCCACCATTTCTTCAATTTAACATGCTCAGCATCTGATAAATATGTTTCTTGCAACAGTGCAATGTGTACACGGGGCCGCTGCAAAGCTTTTGTAGTATTGTAGATCTTTTAATGGGGGAGGAAATACCTCCCACATTCCATGTGACAATCTTTACCATTAGGACACTCCTGTTTGTAAAGCGTATCCCAGAGAGTAATTATGTAAGAAAATTGGAATGAGCAGTCCCAGCCACCAGCCCACCCAAACTAAATACAGTATGTAGTGGCAATTCGCAGTACAGCATACATCATAGAACTCCTTTATCCAGCATGTAAGGGTTTCCACAGCCTTCCCCCCATCCCCATTCCCCTATACCCATCTCCCCTCCTCCCTCCCAGATATATTCCACCCCCCCCCCCCCATTAACCCAAGGCCCCACAGGTGAGGCCAACCACATTTCAATGCCCATCCACCCCAACACAGTCATTCCTCCACCTTTAACACATCCATTCCATCACAGTCCAACATTCTCTCGCCCAGTTACATTCAGTCTGCTCTCCCATAAGCACTCAAGCCCTTTTCCATATATTTATTCATACAGCAAGGAATGTTCATGAGCTAAACAAGAGGCTTTCTCACGTTCTTCAGTACAGGATAATAATCCAACAAATAGCGTGTGTCCTCAGAAATCAATGCCATCCATTATCACGCAGGCCTGGTATGGATCGAGAAAAAGAAAAGAGGGAGACCCCTATCCAAACATGGGAGCTTGTACGGAGTGTGGCGTAGAGCCATCCAAAATTCAAGAACAAATAACTATCCCAATAGAAATGTAATGCATGAGGTTTGTAAGAGAATAAGCCAAAGTACTAGCATTGATCATAGCCTGAAAGCCATGTTTGTGATGAACAATCCACTATTAGAACAGGGCGCCAGAAGACTTCCATTTGTCGTCCCTCTCTCAACATAATGATTACTCCTTCCCTGTAAGGAATTCTCTGCTGGAAATCCGGCTTCAAGGGATTTCCCCGTCTTCTGCGTCCTCCTCCTCTCAGTTAATCCGAGTCAAAAAGGCCTGTTTTCGAATGCAAAGTAGAACAAATTGGTGCAAAGGTCCACCTCTTCACTGCTATGGTAGCAGAATAGTCTTGAAAATATAAGATTCTGGTGCCATTATATATTAGGGCCTTACATGCCCGAAGCGCTTCTAAGATCATGTGAGCAAAGTTTAGGAGGTGCAGTATCATAGGCCTGGGCCGCGTATTCGAGGACTGATATAAACCAAGTCTGTGGGCCTTTTCTGTATGGAGGGGCCCCCGAAGCCTCCTGCAATTGTAATTTCTTGGTAAGCTAATCCTCCAGTGTGCGGGTCATGTCTCGTGTCCCAAGCGTCTCCGGAAGGCCAATCAGCCTCAAATTATTGCGGCGTGACCTGTTCTGAAGATCTTCTGTTTTATTTTTCAAAGCTGCAATTTGCAACCAAAGCTGCTTATGATCTTCTAGGGTGCTGGTACACTGTTAGAAGGCATCAATCTCTCTACCAAACTCATCCAGTTTGATTTCTACCCTTTCCAACTTAGTCTCTATCTGTTGCAGCTTTTTTGCCAGCACAGCTTCCAGAGCCGAACTGGAACTTCGGCTTCCAGAGTGAACTCACTGAATAAGTAGATGGGCTGGTAGGCGCCGCCATCTTGGTATCTGAGAGCTGTTCTCGATCTTGTCCTTACAGACTGATTTGTTCGCCATTCAAGAAACAGAGCGCCCCCAAACTTGGACCTCCGAGTCACCTGTGGGCAACTCCACCGGAGTATGAACTCAGAATGTAAACCAGTGAGTGCAGGAGAAGCTCAAATCAGCGACTCTCCCACAGCATGGTTTCACGTGATCCACCATTTGAATGATCTGAAACAATAAGGTCTTAAAGGCCTTTTTAAAATCATTCAAATGGTGGATCACGTGAAACCATGCTGTGGGAGAGTCGCTGATTTGAGCTTCTCCTGCACTCACCGGTTTACAATCTTATTTCAGGTAAGTTTCTGATATTTACTGTTGCTCTCAGATGATAATACTGCCTTATATATTTTTATTTGGGTTTTGTTTTTGTGTTGATTTATGTGAGTTCTATGTCCTACATGAGTTTATAGTATTTGATTATAGATGGGGTTTTTTGTACTCCACTCAGAATTGTAGATGGTGCGGACTAGACATTTTTAAATAAATAAATAAACAACCAGCAATTATTTATTTATTGCATTTGTATCCCACATTTTCCCACCTTTTTGCGGGCTCAGTGTGGCTTACAATACATTATGAATGATGGAAATACAGTTTGTTACAATTCGGTTATGGATTACATTGTGAAGAGTTATACAAGACAAAATCAAAGTATTGTTAAGGAATATATCAATGGAAAAGAACATTGAAACATTGGAAGGAAAACAACGGGAAACTAGAGGGTCTGAGGACAATATATAGTATATAATAACGAAAAACATATGGTATACATTTTCTGTGATTAAAGGTATGAGTGTGGTGAGATTTCAGGATTGAGAATTCATAAGTGGATGTGTTGTTGTATAACTGAACAGTGAGTGTGGATTTTATATGTTTTGGTTCTTTCCGTAGATTTTGTCAAAAAGATGTGTTTTCAGTAATTTGTGGAAGTTGGTTTGTTCGTAGATCGTTTTCAGGTTGCGTGGAAGTGTGTTCCAGAACTGCGTGCTCATGTAGGAAAAGGTTGACGCGTGTAGCGCCTTTTAGTTCAGGCCCTTGCAGTTAGGGAAGTGGAGGTTGAGGAAGGTTCGGGATGATCTTTTAGCGTTTCTGGGTGGTAAGTCGATTAACTCAGACATGTAGGCTGGGGCTTCGCCGTGAATGATTTTGTGGACTAATGTGCATACTTTAAAAGTAATGCATTCCTTAAGTGGGAGCCAGTGTAGCTTCTCTCGTAAGGGTTTTGCACTTTCATATTTTGGTTTTCCGAAGATGAGTCTGGCTGCTGTATTCTGGGCTGTCTGAAGTTTCCTCAGGATTTGCTCTTTGCAGCCTGCGTACAGCGAGTTGCAGTAATCCAGATGGCTGAGTACGAGGGTTTGCACTAGGCTGTGAAAAACGGATCTTGGGAAGAATGATCTTATTCTTTTCAGTTTCCACATGCATTAGAACACCTTTTTGGTTGTGTTGTTTGCATGGGTTTCGAGCGTTAGGTGGCGATCGATAGTAACTCCACGGATTTGTAACGTTTCTGAGATTGGAAGGTTTAGTTTTGGTGTATTTATAGTGGCAAATTCCTTCGTGTTGTATTGAGAAGTGAGTATCAGGCATTGAGTCTTTTCTGCATTCAGTTTCAGACGAAATGCATCTGTCCAGGTGTTCATGATGTGTAGGCTTTGGTTAATTTCATTGAAGATTTCTTTGATGTCTTGTTTGAAAGGGATGTATATTGTTACATCATCGGCGTATATATATATATGGGTTGAGGTTATGGTTTGATAGGAATTTTGCCAAGGGGATCATCATTAGGTTGAAGATGGTTGGTGAGAGAGGTGATCCTTGCAGTACTCCACATTCAGGTGTCCATGCGGCAGACGTGGTTGAATTTGATGTGACTTGGTATGAACGCTTGGTTAGGAACCCTTTGAACCAGTTTAGGACATTTCCTCTGCCAAAATATTCAAGTATGTGTAATAGGATTCCGTGGTCAACCATATCGAAGGCACTTGACATGACAAATTGTAGGAGGAGTATATTGTTACCGGTTGCAATCATTTGTTTAAATTTAGTCATGAGGGTAATTAATACTGTTTCTGTGCTGTGATTTGATCGGAATCCTGATTGGGCATCATGCAATATTGAGTGTTTGTTTAGATAGTTGGTGAGTTGTTTAGTTACCATTCCTTCGGTTATTTTGGTTGTCAGTGGTATGGATGCTACTGGTCTGTAGTTGGTTATTTCTCTTGCGCTTTTCTTTGTGTCTTTGGGTATAGGGGTGAGTAAAATTTTTTCTTTTGGGAAAAGTCCGTTTTGTAGCATGAAGTTTGTGTGGTTCGTTAGGTCTGTTATGAATTGTTGAGGAGCTGATTTCATGAGGTTATTTGGGCATATGTCTAGTTTGCAGTGGGATTTGGCATATCTTTTAAGTGTTTCAGAGATGAGGTCTTCTGATAGTAGTTCAAATTCGGTCCAAGTTCTGTCTGCTGGGTATATTCCGTCTTCAGGGTCTAGACAGTCTAGCAGTGTGGCGTATTCAGTATGGCTGACAGGTATTTTGAGTCGTAATTGTATAATTTTCTCCTTGAAATATTTTGCAAGGTTGTCTACGTCTGGTATATCTTTGCTGTTGTTTGTAACTAGTGTGGTGTCTAGCAGTTTGTGCACAAGGTGGAAGAGTTTATGTGTGTCTTTGTAGTTTGGTCCTATTATTGTCTTGTAGTCTTTTAGTCTGTTTTATGGTGTATTTGTATTTCCTCCGAAGTAGTTTCCAGGCATTTAGTGTTTGTTCATCTCTTTTTTTTATCCATGCACGCTCTAGTTTCCTGACTTGTGTTTTAAGCTTTTTCAGCTCTTCGGTGAACCTTGGGTTTGTTTTTTTTCTGTGTGATGTTCTGGTTTGGATTGGGGCAATTTTGTCTAGTGTTGTTGGGCATAAATCGTCCCATTCTTGGAGGAATTGGATGGTATCAGCATTGGTTGACCATTCGTTCTGGTAGATCTGTTGCCAAAATGTTGTGAGGTTGATTTTTCCTCTCGTGGTGTATGTTGTTCGCTCATGTTTATTTATTGTGTGTATGTGTGTTTTTTGCCAGTAGAGAGAGACATGTGCTTTATGGTGGTCTGACCATAATGTAGGTGTCCATCTTGTTTCAGTAAGTGTGATAGTTGAGTCCTGGTCAAATTTGTATGTTATGATGTCCAGTGTGTGTTCTTTTTCGTGTGTTGGTTGCGTGCTGGGTGCGTGTAGATCCCAGAGTTTTAGGAATTCTTTGCATTCTCGTGTTCCTGTTGAGGTGTCATCTTCAAGGTGTAAGTTGATGTCTCCTATTATAAGGATGTTTGTGGCAGATACACATGTGTTCGAGATGAAGTCCATGAGTTCTGTTTGGGAGTCTTGCCATTTTCCTGGTGGTCTGTAGAATAGGATTGTATTAAGGTGTCCTATGAGGTTTGGGTGATTAATTCTTGTCGATGCAATTTCAAGTTGTGGTGAGGTAGATTCACCCGTGGTTGTGATGGTGAATTCGGGTTTGTAAATTATGGCTATGCCGCCCCCTCTTTTTCCACTCCTTGCCCAGTGAGTGATTTTGTATTCTGGTGGACATGTTTCTAAGATGGCAGGGTCTGTGGGGCTGTGGAACCAGGTTTCTGTAATAAATAGAAGGTCTAAATTCTCTGTGGTGATCTTGCATTGATGTATCCTAGTTGGATTGAGCGATGTGGGTCTGTGGGAGGGTTTGATGTGTTTATTTTTATTAGTTTTCTGTTTCTTCGGTGGTTGAATTTGTTGCTGTTATTGTTTTCCTCTTTTAGTTGGTGGTGATTATGTTCTGAGATTTTTCCATTTGGTTGGTTGTTGTGTCTTTGGTTTGGTAAGTTATTGGTAGGTTGTGCATAGGGTTGGTGTATTGTGGGTAGGTTATTATGGATGTTCTTTAAGGTGAGCATTGTGTGTATGTGAGTGCTGTGTGATTTGTGAATTATGGGTTTGTTGTTTTCTGGGTTGTGTTTGCATGTAATTGTAGGGTAAGACAAAGAATGGTTAGGAGTGTTTTACTGAAATTCATATCTGTGTATAGGCACTGTGGCAAATACTTAGCTGGTTATCATTCAAGTAATTAAAGCATAGCTTAGACTTTTAAATCCAAGTTGAAAGCGGTGCATTCAATTAAAGCCTTCTGTTTAGAGCAGGCCATACAGAGTATAGACTTTTAAATCGAGCTAAAAGCAAATATAGCCTTCTATTTTAAGCATGCAATACACAGTGTTGTTTTTTAGTTCGAGCTGAAAGCAATTAAAGCCTTCTATGTTAAGCAAGCAGAGCAGAGAATAAACTCTCAGATCGAGCTGAGAGCAATTAGAGCTATCTATTCAAACAAGCAATGCAGAGCATAAACATTCAAATTGAGCTGAGCAATTAAATTAGATTAAATTAAATTAAAGTCTTCCATTCAAAGTAAGCAGTCCAGAGTATAAACTCCCAGGTCGAGCTGAGAGCTATTACAGCCTTCTATTCAAGCAGGCAGTGCAGGGCATACACTTTTAAATCGAGCTGGAAGCAGTATATGCAGCCAAAGCAAAGCATAGTAAAGCAAGTGATGCATGCAGTTATTTTGGCTATTGTGGGTCTATTCAGTCAGGTAGTGCAGCTGGAAGCATTATATGCAGCCAAAGCAAAGCAAATTAAAGCAAGTGAAGCAAGCAGTTATTTGGCTCGGTTCTGCTGCGCCCTGTCCCCTCCACGAGGTCGCTGCCGGGTCCGATCTGACCCCAGCAGGCCTCGTGTCCTCCTTGCTCTCCGCCTCCCTTTACCTATTCGGCCTGAGATGTGGGGTTCACCTTGGGAGCGAGCAGGTTCTCTGCTGCATTGCGATCGTTTCGCTCGTCGTCCCCCGGTTGCTCTCCACAATGCTGGTTAGAGTGATTCAAGGATGGGATTGGTGCCGGGTAGGCTTGGGCAAGATCGATCCCTTGCTCAGGCCAGGTGGTGGCCTCGTGGGAGAGGCTTTGTTCGCGATCTCGGATCCCAGCGAGTCACGGTCTCTGTGCAGCGCTGCGTACGCCTTGTAGCGCTATAGAAATGCTAAATAGTAGTAGTGATCTCCGTTCATCGCTTTCCGGGACGTTTTCAGGGAGTGCAATCCCATAACAAGGAGATATTCCACCTCCTCGTATGCAACGGGGTCGCTCAGATCGTGATCTTCGGCAGATCCCAGCGATCTTCTGCAGAGCTCCCGTTTCGCCCGTCTGGTCAGGTCGCCATCTTGGTATATAAGCTGCTGATGTCATAAGTACATAAGTACATAAATAGTGCCATACTGGGAAAGACCAAAGGTCCATCTAGCCCAGCATCCTGTCACCGACAGTGGCCAATCCAGGTCAAGGGCACCTGGCACGCTCCCCAAACGTAAAAACATTCCAGACAAGTTATACCTAAAAATGCGGAATTTTTCCAAGTCCATTTAATAGCGGTCTATGGACTTGTCCTTTAGGAATCTATCTAACCCCTTTTTAAACTCCGTCAAGCTAACCGCCCGTACCACGTTCTCCGGCAACGAATTCCAGAGTCTAATTACACGTTGGGTGAAGAAAAATTTTCTCCGATTTGTTTTAAATTTACCACACTGTAGCTTCAACTCATGCCCTCTAGTCCTAGTATTTTTGGATAGCGTGAACAGTCGCTTCACATCCACCCGATCCATTCCACTCATTATTTTATACACTTCTATCATATCTCCCCTCAGCCGTCTCTTCTCCAAGCTGAAAAGCCCTAGCCTTCTCAGCCTCTCTTCATAGGAAAGTCGTCCCATCCCCACTATCATTTTCGTCGCCCTTCGCTGTACCTTTTCCAATTCTACTATATCTTTTTTGAGATACGGAGACCAGTACTGTCATGATTCTTATGGCACAAGAATGAAAATACTTTCTAGGGTCTGCCCTACCTCTTGATGTTCTGTGAGCCACACTGATTCAGTTTTTGGTATGAGCGGCATACAAGCATTGACTGTAATGTAATATATGTTTGGCAACAACTCATCACTACCATGGACACTGACCTGCGGGGTACCACAAGGATCAATATTGTCACCTATTCTGTTCAGTATCAACCTCAAGCCACTAGCTGAGCTGATTAGATCAATGGACACTCAGTTCTAGATCTGTGCAGATGATGTGCAGCTACTCATACCCATTGAAAATGACTTATCTACAGCCTTGAAGAAACTGATTACCTGTCTAACATCAATTCAAGAATGGGCTAAACACAACAAACTTTGCCTGATCCCAAGTAAAACTGAGCTTCTCTGGTTCCCTAACAGAAGTGGATACATACCTGACATCAAATCCCTTTTGGGAAGTACAAACTCCCCCTCAAATCACAAGTCAGGAACCTTGGAATACAGTTAGATTCAGCACACTCTGATTCCCCAAATCCAAGCAATCTTCAAGAGCTGCTTCTACTATTTGCGACAGCTATGCTGCCTCTCCCCTTAGATCAAGAAGGTAAATCTTATCCCAGTTGTGCATTGCATGATAACATCAAGACTGGATTATTGCAATGTAATATACAATGGTCGGACTACAGAGGGTCTCCACCTGCTCCAGTTGATTCAGAATGCAGCAGCAAGACTCATAGAAGGTTGAAAGCGACATGACCACATCACACCATTTTTGCAAAACCTTCACTGGCTACCAGTACAATACAGGGCTAAATTTAAAATTCTGTCTGATCTTCAAGGCCCTGAAAGGAAATGGCCCTGAGTACCTGAAAAATAGGGTGATTCTTCACACACCGCCAAGGACACTAAGGTCCTCCCAAGGACTTTCACTAATCATCACTTGTCCCTTTCCCTACATTGCTGTTGATTGATGAAGATTTATTGTATTCTTTTGTAATTTCTTGTGAGCCACATTGGGCCTGCCCGTGGGTGGGAAAATGTGAGATATAAATGCTGTAAATAAATAATCACACCCTCTCCAAAAGACATTACACGATGTGATACCCGCAAGTGAGCC
This sequence comes from Microcaecilia unicolor, assembly GCF_901765095.1. NCBI lineage: Eukaryota > Metazoa > Chordata > Amphibia > Gymnophiona > Siphonopidae > Microcaecilia > Microcaecilia unicolor. The sequence goes on from NC_044037.1 coordinate 143,917,875, forward strand.
TTCTCCAGAGTAGCCCCCACACTCTGGAATGCACTGCCTGAAAGGCTTCGCTTAACACAAGACTTATCTCTACTTCAGGAAGCAAGTGAAAGCTTGGCTGTTCAACCAGGCCTTTAATGGAAGAAGTAACTAACTTGTTAGTCTCACTCACACACGCAAGGAGTGACTAGGGCTGCACATACTGCAGCATAACATGTTTATCCACTCCTACCCTAGCTGAGATAATACTTAACCATCTCTCTGACCTCATGTGCAACTTTCTTTAAATCAATCACCTTCTTTCTAACTTTTCCTACTTTCTTACCTACTTATATGTTACTTCTTTGCTTTACCCTTCACTATCAATTATAATGCTCTATTATGTATTGTGTTGACATTGTAAGTAGTATACCATGCCATACTTTGTATTGTTTTTGAATATTTTTACTGTTGTAATTACCTATTGCTTATGTTTGATCTATTCTTACTGTACACAGCCTTGAGTGAATTCCTTCAAAAAGGCGGTAAATAAATCCTAATAAATAAATAAACATTTACATTTTGAAAAAGATCTTAATACTCCTAAATAGAAAAAAAGCAGGCCATTCAACAGTTATGTTTAATCCATCTGGATCAAAAGTTTTTATCCACTACTGCGCCCGCTGCCATAATGTCCTTCTATCACCCCCACGTGATAGCAGTTGTCGAGATAAGTGTTTGTCTTTTAGAATTTGTCACAAATTTTCATATCAATTTGGAAATTATTTATGCACATCACAAGTGTAAAAATAAAGTAATACAAGGTTTTTCACCGCTGAACGATATTGGAGTCTTATTTGGCAACAACTAATATTATCCACAGAAAATAATGTGGTGTGTAAAATGTTTAGGAGGGGAATAGCCTTTAGTTTAGTGGACATATGTTGCTGAGCAACTTAATACTGGACACATTGCATTGCTCCATTATTTGTTATTGGAGGAATACATTTCACAATTTCATAATGATGGAAGCTTGAAATGCCCATCTGACTGTGCGATAGAACAGTTTTGGTTAATTTGGGAGCCATATGTTTAGAGTTTACCATCTAAAGCATGAAGTAGGGTGCTAAATATCTTAGATTTCTAGGTTTAACTTCAATCATTCCTCTTAAGAACTAAGGCCATTCAATTACTCCTCTTAAGAACTAAGGCCGTTCAATCACTCCTCTTAAGAACTAAGGCTGGTGCTGGGCAAGCTTGTACGGTCTGGGTCCTGTATATGGCAAAACGGTTTAGGATAAGCTGGAGGGAGCTTTGATGGAAACTCCAATAATGGACTTGGGAGAATCCACTGCGTATTTGTAGGATAAGCAGCATAAAATGTATTGTACTGTTTTGGGATCTTGCCAGGTACTTGGAAACAGGATATTGGGCGTGATGGACCTTTGGTCTGTCCCAGTATGGCAACGCTTATGTTCTTAATTTGGAACATGAGTATAGGGCTGAGCAGACTTTTACGGTCTGTTTTCCACAAATGATGACACAGATTTGGATAGGCTGGAGTGGGCTTTGACGGCAACTTTAGTAGTTGGAACCTAAGGACAGGATTGGGCGGATTTCTACAGTCTATGTCCTAGAAATGCCAAAGAGAGACAATGATGAAGTATTTTATATCACATTCATTGTTGGTATAATCATGACTTGATAATGAGTGTGACTGTTGGGCAGACCAGATGGATTGTTCAGGTCTTTCTGCCATTAGTTACCATGTTACTATGTAAAATTATCCAGGGTGCTTGAGGGTAAATTGTGGGAGTGAAACTTATTGGGTGGATGTGATTGAGGATGTGGGTAGGTAGTAGGCAGGGGTGTGCTGGTAAATTTTTAACAACAGGCTCTTTCTCCGGACATAGCCAGCTCTGCAGTTGGAAGGGCCAGGGGTGGGGGGGGGGGGGGGGGGGAGCCTCCCTCCCTCCCTTTGTGCAGGCACGCTAGGCATACCTTTGCTGGCAGCCAATAAATGGACTACCACCACTCCCAATGTCTTGCTCTGAGCAGCATGCTGGAACTTCTCTCACATGCTCGAGAAGTCCCAGCCTGCTGTCCAGAGCTGGAAACAAGGAGCGGGGAGCAGCAGTAGTCTATTTACTTGGCTGGCAGGGCTCAGCATCCCCACCAGCAAAGTAAAAGATAATTCAGCAGGGGGCCCAAGCCCACATTTTGGGAGCCAGTTGTTAAAGTAGCCATGGAGGGCCCTACTTTAACAACCGGCTCCCAAAATTCTTAAAATCTTAACAACCGGCTCTTGCGAGCCTGTGAGAGCCTGCTCCAGCACACCACTGGTAGTAGGGTAAAATAGTGAGAGGTGATCAGAACAAAAACCTCTCATATATGTTGGAAATTCTAAAAAGAACCATTGGGGTGGGGGAGGAGGGGAGCAAAATGCAATGAAAATTCATAGAATATTGGTTTATAATCAGGAAAAATTAATCTCTTGCTGTTTTGTATTATTATGATGATGCTGTTATTTGTTTAATAAAAAATATTTAACATAGATAAAAGCAAAAAATGTAGCTAAACCAACCCCATTAAAATAACAGAAGCATATTCTATAAAGCAGTGATTTTCAACCCAGTCCACTGCCTTCTTGGTGTGTAAATCTCTCTCATGCATATTCATTTTGGATATCCTGAAAACCTGACTAGCCAGGTGGTCCCTGAGGACTGGGTTGAAAACCACTGCTATGAAAGACTTCTTCCCAAATAAATTATCACTTGGAAAATGTGCAGACCTGACTATCAGATGTGATTACATTGATAATAGGCCAGCATGAGAGGCGAGCACAACTGTGATGTGTCTTTCTCTTTAATACTAGCACATTATTGTTTGCTGTACCCTTTTGATGTCAGGAACATATAGTTTGGAAAAAGTGCCTATAGAATCTATTGTTACCTCACTGATTGTAATCCATTCTTTCTAACAGGTGATTGAAGATATAGAATACTTGAAGTTCAACAAAAAGCCATGGGTGGATCAAAATGATGTTAGTTTGCACAATTTGAGAATGCTGTAAGTGTGTTAGGTGTCATAGGAAATAGGGCTACAGGTATTGATGGCATACCTTTCTCAAGAAATAGCAGGCCTTAACACCTTTGCTTTGGCTTTAGGAACTAGCCCAAAAAAACGTAAGCGCTAGTGGTTGAAATCTCTCTGATATGTTTTCCCAGTACTTTGTCCTCAGTGAAGTGTGTGTTGATGAGGAGGGACATAGCCAACCTCTGTAGTTTGCCAAAGCTTCTGATATTAAATCTGTTCTCCCACTCTATTAAAAAAGAATGTGGTTAATTAGGCTCTTGATGCACCATTGCATGATGCTGGCAAAAGCATGCATTCTTAAGTACATCTGTGGAGCTATACTGCCAGCAGTGTACTGCAGTGCCTTAGGTAGATTCCCTCATCAGTGGGGAACTGGTACAAAATGATTGGTAAAACAGTTTCTTCTGTGTTTCCCCACTGTCCTCACCTAGTTTCTCTCTCAACTCCCCTCCCCTTCTCATTCTCAGCCTTCCTTATCTCTAGCACTCTCTCTCATCCCTGCCTGGTTCTCACCAATCTCTTTCTGACAACCCCATCCTCCAGCAGTCATCTTCTTTCAATACTTCAGCCAGCCACTCCCCAAAACAAGCCAGCTCTAGTCATCCTTCCTGATGTACCCTGCAGACTTCAGCAAGCTACCCTTCCCCTCACTTTTTTGCAGGTAAGAGACTGCTGCTGCTGCTGCTGGTTTTATTCATCACTATGTGTAGGCAGACCTGACATTTTAAGTGAGCCTGGAGTTAACTTGGATAGGCATTAACCGTCTGCATCCCTCTCTCTGTCCGACCTGCCCTCGTCCCGCCCCTACCCTGCTAGTCCGGTATTTTTCCCTCACTCTTCAAGCTTGCATGTTTTTTTGCCAGCAGCATTGAAGCTGGACTGCCTTTGGCCAAAGGCTTTCCCTTTGCCACATCCCATCCACTTGGCAACAGAGATTTGCACCAGAGAAGGTGGGTTGCGACAGAGGAAGCCCTCTGGCTGGCCAGAAGCAATCTGGTGTAATCAACGATAGTGAAAAGCATACATGTTTGACTCATGAGAGAGAGAGAGAAAGATACTAGACCCTGGGGTGTAGGGAGGGGTGTGGGGAGGAAGGGATAAAGAAATGCTGGACCCATGGGGTATGGGGATGGAGAGGTGCATCTGATTAACTTCCAGACTTGGATGGGCTTGTTCTCATCCAGGCCCACCCGTAACTACACTGTTGCACAGCATGACTCTTGGTTATCTTGAACAGCTGATGCCCAGGCTGGTGACCGAGACCAGCTTAGGAGTATGGACACCACCTGGCTCAAAATCACTGAGGTCTGCACAGTACTAATTCTGATGGCAGATGCAACAGCTTCAGAAATAAAAACTTAGAGACACACAAATCCCAGGCACAATGGTGATGTTTCTAGGTATTGTGGTGACCTGACGCCTAGGATTTGTCAAACCCTGGTGATAGAATTCCTCTTGGTTCATCAATTCATAAGTCTGTGAAATCTAGTGACATGTACAAAATTAGTTGCAAGTGGTCATGCAACGTCTTTAGAAACATAGAACAGTGACAGTAGATGAAGACCATTGGACTATCAAGTCTGTCCATCCATAGTAAACTACAATTCCTTTGCCCCTAGAGGTCCTCTGTACTGTACCATTAATGAACTCAGATACAGTTGTTTCCATTACCTCTTCTGGGAGGCCATTCCATGTATCTATCACCCTTTCCATAAAGAAATATTTCCTTAGGTTACTCCTGAGTCTATCCCCTTCCACTTCATCCTATGCCTCCTCATTCCAGAGCTTCCTATCAGTTGAAAGAGGCCTGACTTCTGCACATTTATACAGTGAAGGTATGTAAATGTCTCCATCATGTCTTCCCTCTCTCATGTTTCTTCTAAATTATACATATTGAGACCTTTAAGTCTGCTCCCATACAATTTATGATGAAGATCCCTGACTGTTTTAATAACCACCCTCTAGACCGACTCCATCCTGTTTATATCTATGTGAAGGTAAGGTCTGCTAGCCATTCTTCTCCCTATGTATTCAAGCATCCTTCTTGCCTTTGTCATCACATTTTTTTTTTTTTTTTACCTGTTTGGCCATCATTAGATCACCCTTGGTCTCACTTTTCTTTCGTGCACAGAAGTGCTTCACCCCTTATACTGTACCTCTCCCTTGGGTTTTTGCACCTTACATAGAGGGCTCTGAATTTTTTAGCATTAAATATTAGCTACCAAATTCTAGACCATTCTTCAAGCTTCACTAGATCCCTCTGTCACATAGCACTTTAGCGTCACTCCTAGCACCCAGCTGGGGTTTAACCCTGTGACCACCTGGAGGGCCTGGCCCAGCACTGCCAAGGCCTGCCTGCACCTGTGCACGTGCCCCTACACTGGCATATCCTCCACCCACCTGCTGGGTCCCGCTTGCCGCTGAGCAAGTTCTTTTACTCATAAGTTATTTCCCCGTGGTTTCTAGGGATACTGGGGCCACAATCCTAGAGTTCCACAGTTCCTAGAAAATACCCACAGACCGAGAATACACACTGCCAGGATTCTTAGTCCAAGACAACAGAGCTAACAAACTAATAGGTTTATTATCAAAAAAGTAGAACAGTGAATGGTAAAAGTTTAAACAGGAACAGGTAAAATAACAAGGATTTGGTATTAAATCTAGCTAAATACTTTTTATATCTAAGTAGTACCTGGAGGTCAGGAAAATAAAAAAACTGCTCACAGGAATTGATCAGGGCCTCAACACAGAAGTCTGCTTATTCCACCCTCCCAACTGAGACTGAGGAGTTCTAGCATATTCTGGGCTAAGTCTTTGGCTTCAGGGCCAGTCAGGGCACAGAGCATTAGCACCAGTGCACTTTTTCTAGCAAAAAAGGTGCCGGTACTCAAATGCTAGGCCACCCTTCAGGGGTGGAGGTAATCACTGAGGGACCCTCCCCACAATAGCCAGGCCCCCTGCAACCAGTCACAGAACCTATGACAAGGCAGAATTGGTGTGTAGAGCATGAGCTCTTTCATTAAAACTTGATGACAATGGGTCAATTTTAGCAGACAATGGAAAAGGTGCCGGTACTCAGTACCCCCAAGTACCCCCTCAAAAAAAGCCCTGATTAGCACTAAGCATGTTTGACCAATGACACTGCAGGTTAGTTTTCTAAACGAAAACATACCTCTGTTAGAGCTATAATGTAGAGGTCAAGCACCACCTGCTGGCCAACCAAAGGAAATACCCTGAAGGGAAAAAGTGTCATAGTTCAGCAATACAAATCACAAAGCATGGGAGCTCCCTGTTCTGCTTACACCCTCCTTATGTTATCCACACCTTTGAGGGCAATGGTCAACCCAGTCCTCGGGACATCAAGCTAGTCTGGTTTTCAAAATAGCCACAGTGAATATGCATGAGATAAATTTGCATGCACTGCCTTCATTGTGTGCAAATCTATTTCATGCATATTCATTGTGAGTGTCCTGAAAACCTGTCTGGGTTGAGAACCCCTGTTCTAGGGTGTCTATTCTATTGCAGATTTTCTTATCCACAAAGAGGCAAACCTTACCAGACAGCCCTTCCTCAATATTTATAAAAATGTTAGAAATAACCGGACCAAAGGCCAATTCCTACAGCACACCACTAGTAACGTTGCTATCCTCACAGTGAAATACCATTTACCACTATTATTTATTGCCTCCCACTCAACAGTTTCTAAACCTGTCGGTCACTTCAGGGCTCATACACAAGTGCACTCAGTTTGTTTAGAAGTCACCAATGGGAATGGTATCAAAGGCTTTGCTATTTCAAAAGAATAGAGGCACAATGATTGTGGGAAAAGTGTTTGATATCATTCACAATCTTTTTTACTATTTTATATTTGTAGTGTATTGTTTTTGTATTGTGTATATTTGTATAGTTATTCTCTGGGAGTAAGTTAGTTGGGTCAGTGAGCTATACATTTTACATAAATGACAGTCACATGGGTACTTTTTAACTGAATACTTCACACCAGGTACCCTTGTGCATTTTTCATTCTGCTAAAACATCCAATTCAAAGTGCATTGAAGTAGGAGTTTGTTCATTGATCTATGCAACATACTCTACAGTAAAAAAACAATTGTAGAAACATTCAAAAATAATCTATATAAATAAAAATGTAAATGTTCGTTTGTTCAAAATCTTAAAACTCCGAAAGTTCTTCACCGATTGCGTTCAAATTTCGACACAACGTTGCATTCAAATACGTGCATGTTTTTATGTACCTACTATTATATAGATGTCACAGCTGTCGTACTCGCGGAGCAGAAGCAGTGCGACGAGTAATTGCAAATCAAATTGAGGAAGAACGGCCATCAGCGAATGAGCGAAACAGACAAAGAATGGCTCAGATACGTGCCGAGGAAGCAGCAGAGCGACGTCCAGCCAAACTTGACGATGCACGGTTGCGAGCACGGTGATCGCGTTCTGCAGCTTCAGATCTGCTTCGTTCTCAACAGAATCAATGTGACAGGCTGAGAGTGGCTTAAATCTCCGAAAGTTCTTCACCGATTGCTTTGAAATTACGCGCATGTTTTTATATACCTACTATGATATAGATGTCACAGCTGTCATACTTGCGGAGTGGAAGTAGTGCAACGAGTAATTGCAAATCAAACTGAGGAAGAACGGCCATCAGCGAACGAGCGAAACAGACAAAGAATGGCTCAAATACGTGCCGAGGAAGCAGCAGAGCGACGTGCAGCCAGACTTGACGATGCACGGTTGCGAGCACGGCGATTGCATTCTGCAGCTTCAGATCTGCTTCGTTCTCAACAGAATCAACGCGACAGGCTGAGAGTGGCTTAAATCTCCAAAAGTTCTTCACCGATTGCTTTGAAATTTCGACACACCGTTGCATTCGAATACGCGTGTGTTTTTATATACCTACAATTGCAAATCAAACTGAGGAAGAAAGGGCATCAGCGAACGAGAGAAACAGACAAAGAATGGCTCAAATACGTGCCGAGGAAACAGCACAGGGAAAAAAATTGCTCGAGGCTCTTGATCAATCTTTGCAAGATTTGCGTGGAAACATCAGACCATTTGGGAACACATTAATATTGCTTGCAGGAGATTTCAGGCAAACATTACCTGTAGTCCCTCGATCCACACCAGTGGACGAAATAAATGCTTGCCTAAAATACTCTACTTTGTGGCAACACGTAAAGACGTTAAACTTAACTACAAATATGCGTGTCCAGCTGCAAAACGATCAATCAGTTCAGATATTCTCAAATCAATTTCTGAAAATTGGGAATGGAAAGGTGCCGGTTGATCTGACCTCAGGACGAATTTCATTGCCTCATAACTTCTGCAATTTAGTGACCTCAAAAGAACAATTGGTTGAAAAACTATTTCCCAATATTCAAACCAATTATAACAATCGCGATTCGCTGAGTGAACGAGCTATTCTTGTGGCCAAGAACAAAGACGTCTACGAACTGAACAATATTATTCAGTCTAACATTCAAAGCGAGCCACTCACATACAAGTCCGTCGACACTGTTCTGGAAGCAGATGAAGCGGTTAATTATCCAACAGAATTTTTCAATTCACTCGATCTGCCAGGGATGCCACCGCACGCACTGCAATTGAAAATCGGCGTGCCAATTATCATGTTGCAAAATATCAACCAGCCAAAGCTTTGCAACCGCACGTGGCTTGCAGTAAAAAAATTAATGAGCAATGTCATACAAGCAACAATCTTGACAGAACCTTTCAAAGGTGAAGATGTCCTCATTCCTCGCATTCCTATGATTCCAACAGATATGCCATTTCAATTTAAGAGATTGCAATTCCCAATTCCATTGCCGTTTGCAATCACCATCAACAAAGCTCAGGGCCAATCTTTAAAATTCACCCATTTACATGGAGGAGTGGCCTAGTGGTTAGGGTGGTGGACTTTGGTCCTGGGGAACTGAAGAAGTGAGTTCATTTCCCACTTCAGGCACAGGCAGCTCCTTGTGACTCTGGGCAAGTCACTTAACCCTCCATTGCCCCATGTAAGCCGCATTGAGCCTGCCATGAGTGGGAAAGCGCGGGGTACAAATGTAATAAAAAAAAAAATACACACGGATTGCTTCTCACATATGTTGCATGTTCTACAGTCGGCAAACCTGACAATCTCTATCTCTGCACACACAATGGAACAACAAAAAATATTGTATACCCACAAGCATTGTGAAATTAAACATATTAGAAACGTGCGCTTCCTCTTTTCTTTCTTTTCCATTTAACCAGACTGAGCCACAGCAACGCATGGCCGGGTAGAGCTAGTTTAAGAATAAGAAAATAAAATGTCATGATTATATAAGTCTCCACTCTTCTTGATTCAGTACTTGGAGGAAGCCTTTCTTGCAGCACACCAGAAATCTTTCTGGATAAGTGTCTGTCAACGTTGTACAGTAGTATACAAGATGGCCGACAGGTAAGGAGCTCCGTAAATGAGCTCCTGAGGTCCCGAGTGAACAGACCTACCTGGGCCATCCTTGACCGGACCGGAGATAAATCGGAGCCAACTGATGGACTGGTAGACCACGACGGTTTAACCAACCCAAAACCTGAAGCCGATTCAGGCCCCGGAGATCCCGAGGAACCTGACTTACCATTGCCATCCCTGAGCCGTCCAAACCCGAGCCAGGAATTCTAGGGGAAGACGTTCCATCGGGATCAAACTTTACAGCCATATTGTTGCTGAATCAGTTGATCCGAGTGGGTCCCAGTGATCCAGGAGGAAGCGGAGAGGTTTCGGACGCGCGTGTCTGTACCCCCACGTGGCCCATCTACCCGCTGGCAACCTCGGTCCAGACTCCAGCAAACTGCTGAGGAGTAAAGGCATCGATCATATCGCGAACGGACGAGAGAGCGGTATGGTCTGGAGGTACACAGGACCACACGCCCGTGAACCCGCCAACGACTCCGGCACAGCCTCCTGCAGGACACTGAGGAACCACCAGAGAGCATCACCCCTGCTGCACCCCCACGCACCAAGCACTCAGCCAGGCGAACAGCAGCTCTTGATTGCCCTGAAAGTAAGTGCCAATCACGGCACTCGGACAGGTGACGAGGGACGAGGAGCCCCCACTTGCACATCTCAACCCGAATCCCCCTGCAATTGTGAGACGGGACACACGCCGACCACGAACCACCTCCTGACCCCAGCGGAAGTCAGAGACCGACGGGACCGAGGTGAGACCGAGACGAGTAGTCTTCTCACCACCACGAGACCAGCGAGCGGGCACGCAAAACCTTATGGTCCAGCCACTTTCGCCGATCACTACCGGCTCACCCCAGCCTCCTGCTCCGGATGTTAGAGTGGAGAGGGCCCAGGCCACAACTCGTGGTGTCCACGATTCGCAGTAGCTAACCAGCGGATCAGACCAAACGGGCGAGCCTGCACCCATCCAGTGGGAGTGGAGGCCCAGAGAGCCTGGTCGACGCAGCGCCCACGCGGACGTCCACCGCTGCACCAGAATTGGCGACCAGGTCGTCCCGAAGCGATACTGACTGGACTGCTAATTGTAAAACCCACAGGCAGACCCAGCTCCAATTTCCGATTTCACGATGAATGAGGCCTACCGAACACGAGTGAAAGAAGAACTACATAGGTCTTCTCTCCTGAGCTTTTTTTTTTTGTTTTTTTTGTTACATTTGTACCCCGCGCTTTCCCACTCATGGCAGGCTCAATGCAGCTTACATGGGGCAATTGAGGGTTAAGTGACTTGCCCAGAGTCACAAGGAGCTGCCTGTGCCTGAAGTGGGAATCGAACTCAGTTCCTCAGTTCCCCAGGACCGGAGTCCACCACCCTAACCACTAGGCTCAGTCCTACCTCTGCTCCTGTTTACTCTGTTATTCTCTACACTCCTGTTTATTTAGTTTGCTCTTCCTGCTTCTCTCAATGGCAAATCTAAGTACCCTGATCGTATATCACAATATTTTGCAGTATACCTGTATATATGATGCTTTATTATATTGCTTAATGTTTCTAGACACTATACTATGCAATGTGCATGTTCTGGTGCTGTTTTAATACCTGCCATATATACTGTGAATATTTATATCCTGACACGGACCTTAAATCTGACATAAGTACATAAGTAATGCCACACTGGGAAAAGACCAAGGGTCCATCGAACCCAGCATCCTGTCCACGACAGTGGCCAATCCAGGCCAAGGGCACCTGGCAAGCTTCCCAAATGTACAAACATTCTATGCATGTTATTCCTGGAATTGTGGATTTTTCCCAAGTCCATTTAGTAGCAGTTTATGGACTTGTCCTTTAGGAAACCGTCTAACCTGTTTAAACTCTGCCAAGCTAACCGCCTTCACCACGTTCTCCGGCAACGAATTCCAGAGTTTAATTATGCGTTGAGTGAAGAAAAATTTTCTCCGATTTGTTTTAAACTTACTACACTGTAGTTTCATCGCATGCCCCCTAGTCCTAGTATTTTTGGAAAGCGTGAACAGACGCTTCACATCCACCTATTCCACTCCACTCATTATTTTATATACCTCTATCATGTCTCCCCTCAGCCGTCTCTTCTCCAAGGTGAAAAGCCCTAGCCTCCTTAGTCTTTCTTCATAGGGAAGTTGTCCCATCCCCGCTATCATTTTAGTCGCCCTTCGCTGCACCTTTTCCAATTCCACTATATCTTTCTTGAGATGCGACGCCCAGAATTGAACACAATACTCAAGGTACGGTCGCACCATGGAGCGATATAACGGCATCATAACATCCTCACACCTGTTTTCCATACCTTTCCTAATAATACCCAACATTCTATTCGCTTTCCGACCCGCAGAAGCACACTGAGCAGAAGGTTTCAGTGTATTATCGACGACGACACCCAGATCCCTTTCTGGATCCGTAACTCCTAACGTGGAACTTTGCATGACGTAGCTATAATTCGGGTTCTTTTTTCCCACATGCATCACCTTGCACTTGCTCACATTAAACGTCATCTGCCATCTAGCCGCCCAGTCTCGTAAGGTCCTTCTGTAATTTTTCACAATCTTGTCGCGAGTTAACGACTTTGAATAACTTTGTGTCATCAGCAAATTTAATTACCTCGCTAGTTACTCCCATCTCTAAATCATTTATAAATATATTAAAAAGCAGCAGTCCTAGCACAGACCCCTGAGGAACCCCACTAACTACCCTTCTCCATTGTGAATACTGCCCATTTAACCCCACTCTCTGTTTCCTATCCTTCAACCAGTTTTTAATCCACAATAGGACTTTTCCTCCTATCCCATGACCCTCCAATTTCCTCTGTAGCCTTTCATGAGGTACCTTGTCAAACGCCTTTTGAAAATCCAGATACACAATATCAGCCGGCTCCCTTTTGTCCACATGTTTGTTTACTCCTTCAAAGAATTGAAGTAAATTGGTCAGGCAAGATTTCCCCACACAAAAGCCATGCTGACTCGGCCTCAGTAATCCATGTCCTCGGATGTGCTCTGTAATTTTGGTTTTAATAATAGCCTCTACCATTTTCCCCGGCACCGACGTCAGACTCACCGGTCTATAATTTCCAGGATCTCCCCTGGAGCCTTTTTTAAAAATGGGCGTTACATTGGCCACCCTCCAATATAATTTGATTCTATATATTGTATTATATCTATCAGACGAGAAACGTGAGTTGAAGATAACTTTAAGCTCACCCCTCGCAGACCCCTAGAAAACTCCTCACAAAAAAAAAAAAACCATCACTCCCACCTTAAAGAGAATCCCAAACAGACACAACAAAATGATTATCACCAAACTAATTCTAATAACATACACACTATCTCTGATTCACCAAACACTAACCACCCCCCTCACAAACTCCAACAACATACCCACAGTACTTAACTTCTTCAGATTACCCAGGCACAACACACCTCACCAGAACAACAATAATCAAAACAATGATTAGGTGGGATATATAAACGCCAGATCAGTAGTAAATAAAACAACAATAACTGACTGGATTATGGCAGACAATCTTGACCTAGTACTCATCAGCGAAACCTGGATCCACGATCACAAGGACCCCATAATCCTAGAACTCTGCCCCCCAGGCTATAAAATTACACACTGGACAAGGAAAGAAAAAAGAGGAGGTGGAATAGCATTAATCTACAGATCCCACTTCACCGTAACAACAACTGCTGAGTCTATAACACCAGAACTCGAAATTGCCTCAGTTAGAATCCACCATGCTACCTTGCTCGACCATCTAAATGTGGTCCTGTTTTATAGACCACCAGGAAATTGGCAAGAATGCCAGTCAAACTTTATGGATTTTATATCGAATGCATGTATATCCAACTCCAACCTACTCATAATAGGTGACATACCTACACCTGGAAGACCCTAATGCAACTAGTACACGTGATTGCAAAGAATTCCTACAACTATGGGACCTTAACCTGCCTCATATGCAAACTACACATGTCAAAGGACACACAATTGACCTCATTACATACAAACTATCCTTAGACTCAAACCTAACACTAACAGATACAAAATGGACGGCCATACCATGGTCAGACCACCATAAATTAAACGTAGCCCTAAAATGGCGGAAAAAAGATACACAACCCAAGCAAGAATGCACAACCTACACCACTAGAGGACAGATTGATCCTGTTACATTCTGGCAACAGATCTACAAAAATGAATGGCTAGCACAGACAGACTCCAAACACTATCTCCAAAACTGGGACGATAGATGCAGGAACATACTAGACGAAATTACACAAGTCAGGAGACTCGAACACGCATGACAAAAAACAAAAATGAACATACATTCAAAGCTTGGAAAGTAGAGGAGTGTGGTAGCCGTGTTAGTCCACTCTTAAGGTTATCAATAGAAATCAAACAAAATAAAACATGGAAAAGAAAATAAGATTTTCTTATTTTCTTTTCCATGTTTTATTTTGTTTGATTTCTATTGATAAAGCTTGGAAACAAATGCAAAGAAAATACAAATATACAATAAGACAAACCAAAAGAGCATACTACAAAACCAAAATAGGACCAGACTACAAAGACGCACACAAACTCTACCAACTTGTGAATAAACTAATAGACACCACACCGGTTACCACAGCCAGCACAGACACCCCATCGGCAGACCAACTTGCCAAATACTTCAATGAGAAAATTATAAAACTTAGATCCACACTACCACTCAATACCACTGATCACGAAAAATGTATGGATTGTCTGGACCCTACTCCCGATGAATACCCAGCAGACCGAACCTGGAATGACTTCGATCTACTAACCGAAGAAACCATCACTCAAGCACTCAACAAATTCTCCAAAACCCACCCCAAACTGGATATTTGCCCCAGCAACCTAATAAGGTCTGCCCCCAAACGCTTCATAACAGACCTTACATCACACCTAAACTACATGCTACAACACGGACCTTTCTCCAAGGACAAAGGAAATATGCTACTTACACCCATACCCAAACACTTAAAGAAAAAATTAAATGACACAGCCAACTATCGACCAGTAGCATCCAGCCTCTTTATAGTAAAACTAATGGAAAGTTTAGTAACCAAACAACTCACCAATTATCTAAACAAATTCACAATACTACATGAATCACAGGATTCTGATCCAACCATAGTACTGAAAAAGTGCTAACCACCCTCACAACCAAATTTAAACAACTAATTGCAACAGGAAACAATGTGCTACTCCTACAATTTGATATGTCAAGCGCGTTCGACATGGTCAGCCACCAAATACTCCCGAACATCCTAGACTACTTCAGGATTGGAGGAAATGTACTAAGATGGTTTAATGGCTTCTTAACAGCAAGAACCTACTACTACTACTATTTAGCATTTCTATAGTGCTACAAGGCGTACACAGCGCTGCACAAACATAGAAGAAAGACAGTCCCTGCTCAAAGAGCTTACAATCTAATAGACAAAAAATAAAGTAATCAAATCAATTAATGTGTACAGGAAGGAGGAGAGGAGGGTAGGTGGAGGCAAGTGGTTACAAGTAGTTACAAGTCAAAAGCAATGTTAAATAGGTGATTTCAAGTGATTTCAAACTCAAAAACGTCAACACCATGGAAACCTGAATGTGGAGTACCACAAGGATCACCACTTTCACCAACCCTTTTTAACTTAACGATGACACCTTTAGCCAAATCGCTATCCAGCCAAGGACTCAACCCGTACATTTATGCTGACGATGTCATGATATACATCCCGTTCAAACAAGACATAACCGAAATCACAAATGAAATCACATACAGCCTCCAAATAATGAACTCATGGGCAGACGCATTCCAACTAAAGCTAAACGCAGAAAAAACACAATGTCTCATCCTGTCCTCACAATACAACACAAACAAACCCAACCATAAACACCCCAGACTACACACTTCCAGTCTCAGATAGCCTGAAAATCCTGGGAGTCACAATTGACCGAAATCTCACACTTGAAGACCATGCGAAAAATACAGCAAAGAAAATGTTCTACTTAATGTGGAAACTTAAAAGAATCAAACCTTTCTTCCCAAGGGAAGTATTCCGCAGCCATTGCCGGAGAACGTGGTACGGGCGGTTAGCTTGACGGAGTTTAAAAAGGGGTTAGATAGATTCCTAAAGGACAAGTCCATAGACCGCTATTAAATGGACTTGGAAAAATTCCGCATTTTTAGGTATAACTTGTCTGGAATGTTTTTACGTTTGGGGAGCGTGCCAGGTGCCCTTGACCTGGATTGGCCACTGTCGGTGACAGGATGCTGGGCTAGATGGACCTTTGGTCTTTCCCAGTATGGCACTACTTATGTACTTATGTACTTATGTACAATCAATGGTGCTAAGTCATCTAGACTACTGCAACGCCATTTATGCCAGATGTAAAGAACAAATCATTAAGAAGCTTCAAACCGCTCAAAACACAGCAGCCAGACTCACATTTGGGAAAGCGAAATATGAAAGCACCAAACCCCTAAGAGAAAAACTACACTGGCCCCGACTAAAAGAGAATTGAGTTCAAAGTTTGCACCCTGGTCCACAAAATCGTCTATGGGGAAGCCCCGACCTACATGTCAGACCTTATAGACTTGCCCACTAGGAACGCAAAAAGATCATCACGCACATTCCTCAATCTCCACTATCCTAACATAGTAACATAGTAGATGACGGCAGAAAAAGACCTGCACGGTCCATCCAGTCTGCCCAACAAGATAAACTCATATGTGCTACTTTTTGTGTATACCTTACCTTGATTTGTATCTGTCCTTTTTCAGGACACAGACCGTATAAGTCTGCCCAGCACTATCCCCGCCTCCCAACCACCGGCTCTGGCACAGACCGTATAAGTCTGCCCAGCACTGTCCCCGCCTCCCAACCACCAGCCCTGCCTCCCACCACCGGCTCTGGCACAGACCGTATAAGTCTGCCCAGCACTATCCCCGCCTCCCAACCACCAGTCCCGCCTCCCACTACCGACTCTGGCACAGACCATATAAGTCTGCCCAGCACTATCCCCGCCTCCCGCCACCCGCTCTGCCACCCAATCTCGGCTAAGCTCCTTAGGATCCATTTCTTCTGAACAGGATTCCTTTATGTTTTCCCACGCATGTTTGAATTCCGTTACCGTTTTCATTTCCACCACCTCCCGTGGGAGGGCATTCCAAGCATCCACTATTCTCTCTGTGAAAAAATACTTCCTGACATTTTTCTTGAGTCTGCCCCCCTTCAATCTCATTTCATGTCCTCTTGTTCTACCACCTTCGTATCTCCGGAAAAGGTTCGTTTACGGATTAATACCTTTCAAATATTTGAATGTCTGTATCATATCACCCCTGTTTCTCCTTTCCTCCAGAGTATATATGTTCAGGTGAGCAAGTCTCTCCTCATACGTCTTGTAACGCAAATCCCATACCATTCTCGTAGCTTTTCTTTGCACCGCTTCAATTATTTTTACATTCTTAGCAAGATACGGCCTCCAAAACTGAACACAATACTCTAGGTGGGGCCTCACCAACAATTTATACAGGAGCATCAACACCCCCTTTCTTCTGCTGGCCACACCTCTCTCTATACAGCCTAACAACCTTCCAGCTACGGCCACCGCCTTGTCACACTGTTTCGTCGCCTTCAAATCCTCAGATACTATCACCCCAAGATTCTTCTCCCCGTCCGTACCTATTGGACTCTCCCCGCCTAACACATACGTCTCTTGTGGATTTCTATTCCCTAAGTGCATCACTTTGCATTTCTTCACATTGAATTTTACTTGCCAAAACTTTGACATTGCCAAAGGGTTAGAAGGTAAAGTTTGCCTATTTGCAGATGATACTAAGAACTGTAACAGAGTGGACACCTGGGAGGGAGTGGAAAACATGAAAAAGGATCTGAGGACGCTAGAAGAATGGTCTAAGTTTCACAAATATATTGAACAGAATCGGTCCCAGCACCGATCCCTGAGGCACTCCACTACTCACCTTTCCCTCCTCCGAGCGAATTCCATTCACCACCACCCTCTGGCGTCTGTCCGTCAACCAGTTCCTAATCCAGTTCACCACTTCGGGTCCTATCTTCAGCCCATCCAGTTTATTTCAGAGCCTCCTGTGGGGAAATCTAAGTAGATTACGTCTATAGCTCATCCCTGATTCAGTTCTCCTGTCACCCAATCAAAGAATTCAATGAGATTCGTTTGGCACGATTTCCCTTTGGTAAAACCATTTCCCTTTGGTAAAATCCTAACTGTAAAGGGCTAAAATATAAATCCACATACATGACCAGTTTCTCATACATCTGCACGCAGCTATGGAACACACTACCAAAGGCCATAAAAGCAATGCAAGACCTAACCATCTTCCGAAAGCTACTGAAAACAGATCTTTTCAAGAAGGCATACCATAAACATCCATCTTAAATACTAAATAATGACATTATACATTATACACGATCTATACAAATTTGACCTTTTATCGCATGATTGCTTAAACCCTTTCTATTATTGATCAAGCACTACCACTTTAAACCTTACGTTGAATAGGGTCTCTCTAGAGCCGATGACCTAATGTATGTTACAATCCAATTTATTACTCAAGAACCTTCATGCAATACCATAATGCAGTCTTCCTTACCATGTATATATGCACATGGAATATATATATTCCATGATCTGTTCCATATATATCATGTTCCATGAATGTTACCATGTATGTATGCACCTAAATGCAATACCATTTGTAATTCTGTTACCCGGAAATGGCAACCGCCATTATGGCAAATGTAAGCCACATTGAGCCTGCAAATTGGTGGGAAAATGTGGGATACAAATGCTACAAATAAATAAAAATAGTATGGTGTAGTTTTTATGCAGAACAGCTCAAGCTTTTTCGGATTGGCTGGGAATTGTCTGTGGACTGCTGTTCATCCCCTTCCAGTTTTATTAAGCACCACAAACAGCTGATTTTTGGTACTAACAAATCTTATTTTGCTCTGTGGTTCAAGAGCAGAAGACTGACTGCTTTACATAGAGCGTGGAAGTTAGGAGTCCAACAGCATATACCTTCTAATTGGGAAACTGATGTAGGGGTTTCTTAGGGGGGATGGTGAATAAAGGGTAACATAACCATCTAAAATAAGCAAGCAAACTACTGCTGTTTTTTCTGTTATCTTTAGTGTTGAAGATAAGCAGAGAGTGGCTGATCTCATGATCATCCCTCGCTTCATCCCAGAAGTGACCATTGGAGCCCATGAGTATGATCAAGCATATTACCAGTACAGATCGGTGAGTACATATCTGTTGAAGATGGTGCAAGTACAGAATTCCAGGCTGCCCCAAGCATGTCAGTAGGGCATACCAGCTTCCCTCCTGCCCTATTGTTGATTTGCATTAACATTGCATAAACCATATCTGCTGTGTTCTTGTTAGGTTCTGTTATCACACATCTAAAATAGCACATGGCTTTTAACCAAGTTGAAGAGGCAGTGTCATTGACAATTCATTGTATGGTATTTAGATATCTGTTATTTTTATCACATGAAGCTGCATCCACCATGTTGTACAGGTTACCACCCAGGTCGACTCCCCTTTGACGTTGGTGGAGGGAGCTTCGCCGCAGTCGGATCGGGCGTCAACTTCTCGACATCGCCACAGAAGACATCGTTCCTCTGCGTCGAGGCAGGTCCACTGTCAGAGTACCTTGATACATGTTGTGACTGACACTGAGCAGAAGCGCTCGTGGGAATCAGAGGAAGATCCCAGGTAATTCTCTTCTGATGAGTCCTTTGGGATTCCCTCTGACCCTTCTCCGCTGGAAAGAAGACTATCTCCACCGAGAGTCTGTCTTTTTCCTCTTTTGTCCAGGAAATGGCTACGGCTATTCCCTTCCCTGTAGAGGTTGAGGATGAGCCCGGGTCTGACATGCTGGAAGTCCTGGATTATTCTTCTCCACCTAAAGAGGCTGAGACAGTCCCTCTGCATAAGGTACTGAAGGAAGTCCTTATGAGAAACTGGTCCACCCCTTTGTCTGGCCCTGTGGTTCCCAAGAAAGCTGAGTCCCAATATCGGATCCACGGTGAACCTGGATTGATGAGGTCTCAATTACCCCACAATTCCATGGTGGTGGATTCCACTCTCAAGAGAGCTAGGAGTACTAGAGACTATGCTTCGGCGCCCCCAGGCAGAGAAGCTAGGAGTCTTGACTCTTTTGGTTGAAAGACTTATCAGGCCGCTATGCTCGCGTACACTTGCAGGACTTGATAAGTCAACTGTCTAGCTTGGTTGATGCACTCCCTATGGAGTTGGCCGAGCCTTTTCACCAGGTGGTCAGGCAGCAGAAGGCGTGTCGCAAGTTCCTGGCCAGGGGTACTTTTGACGTGACATCCAGGATCGCTGCTAAAGGTATAGTGATGCGCAGACTCTCATGGCTGCGTTCTCTGACCTGGATCATTCTGTCCAGCAGCAGATGGCGGATGTTCCTTGCCGGGGGGGACAATCTTTTTGGAGAAAAAGTACAGGATCTCGTTAATCAGATAAGAAGCATAATGATGCTATGGATTCTCTCTCCCACCGGGCGCCTTCTGCTACAGCCTCTTCATCTAGGAGGTTTTTTGGAGGGAAGAGAAGTGCTCCCTATTCATATTCTAGGCGTAGGTACACTCCTGCATCTCGGCAGCCTGCCCCGAGGCTCAGCCCCAGCACGCTCGTTCTCATCAACAGCGTGCATCTAAGACCCACTCTGCTCCCCAGCAAAAGCAAGGGACGGGCTTTTGACTGGCTCCAGTTCAGCATAGCCTCAGTATCTGTACCGGATGACTTGCCAGTAGGGGGGAGATTGATGTGGGCCTCTCATAACCTCTGACCGGTGGGTTCTTCAAATACTCTGGTTAGGATACACCCTCAATCTGGAATCCAAACCTCCAAATTGCTCACCAGGAGCTCATTCTTACAGCTCCCAGCACAGGCAGGTACTTTTAGAGGAACTCTCTGCCCTTCTAAAGGCCAGTGTGGTCGAATCTGTTCCACCAGGGGAAGAAGGGCTGGGGTTCTATTCCAGGTACTTCCTGGTACAAAAGAAAACAGGGGGGATGCGTCCCATCCTAGACCTAAGAGGCCTGAACAATTATCTGGTTCGAGAAAAGTTCAGGATGGTTTCCCTGGGTACCCTTCTTCCCATGATTCAGGAAAGCAATTGGCTAAGCTCTCTGGACTTAAATGATGCTTATACTCGCATCTCGATACTCCCAGCTCTCAGGAAGTATCTTCGATTTCGGCTGTAACCGCAGCACTTTCAGTACCGCGTACTGCCATTTGGTCTGGTGTCAGCTCCAAGAGTTTTCACAAAATGTCTAGCAGTAGTTGCAGCATCTCTAAGCAGACTTGGAGTGCATATGTTCCCTTATCTCGACGTTTAGCTGGTTAAGAGCACCTCGGAGGATGCTGCTCAGGAGTCCATGCGGATGACTATTCAGGTGCTGGAACTACTGGGGTTTGTAATAAATTACACCAAGTCCCATCTCACTCCTGTTCAGAAATTGGAATTCATTGGAGCACTACTAGACACAAGGATGCCTCGAGCCTATCTCCCCGAGGCACGGGCAGACAGCCTTCTGTCCCTAGTGTCCACGGTTCGAACATCTCAGCAAGTCACAGCTCGGCAGATGTTGAGACTCTTGGGGTACATGGCATCCACAGTTCATGTTACACCCATGGCACGTCTACACATGAGATCTGCTCAATGGACCCTAGCTTCTCAGTGGTTTCAAGCCGTGGGGAATCTAGAGGATGTGATCCGACTGTCCACCAACTTTCACAGCTCTCTTCAGTTGTGGACAATCCGGCCCAATTTCACCACGGGACGACCATTCCAAATTCCTCAGCCGCAGAAAGTGCTGACGACGGATGCATCCCTCCTGGGGTGGGGAGCTCATGTAGATGGGCTTAACACTCAGGGAGCATGATCCTTCTAGGAAACAGGTCTTCAGATCAATCTCCTGGAGCTCCAAATGATCTGGAACACTCTGAAGACTTTCAGAGATCAGCTGTCCAATCAAATTATTTTAATTCAAACAGATAATCAGGTTGCGATGTACTACACCAACAAGCAGGGTTGCACTGGATTTCACTCTCTGTGTCAGGAAGCCATCCAGATGTGGTGTTGGGTTCGCCGTCACGGTATGTTTCTTCAAGCCACTTATCTGGCAAGCGTAAACAACAGTCTTGCCAACAGGCTGAGCAGGGTAATGCAACCTCTCGCGTGGTCGCTGAATATGGACGTTGCCCACAAGATCTTCCGAGCGTGGGGCACCCCCTCGGTGGATCTTTTTGCCACTCAAATCAATCACAAAGTCCCTCAGTTCTGATCCAGGCTTCAGGTCCATGAAAGACTAGCGTCGGATGCCTTTCTCCTACATTGGGGAACAGGTCTTCTGTATGTGTATCCTCCTATACCTCTAGTGGGAAAGACTTTACTGAAACTCAAGGAAGACCGCGGAACCATGATCTTGAGTGCACCCTACTGGCTACGTCAGATTTGGTTCCCTCTTCTTTTGGAATTGTCCTCTGAAGAACTGTGGAGATTGGAGCGTTTTCCGACCCTCGTCACCCAGAATGAGGGATCGCTTCTACATCCTAACCTCCAGTCTCTGGCTTTCACAGCCTGGATGTTGAGAGCCTAGAATTTGCTTCCTTGGGTCTTTCGGAGGTTGTCTCCCGGGTCTTGCTTGCTTCCAGGAAAGATTCCACTTAGAGGTGTTACTCTTTCAAATGGAGGAGGTTTGCTGTCTGGTGTGGCAGCAAGGCCATAGATCTTCTCTCTTGTCCTACACAGACCCTGCTTGAATACCTTCTACACTTGTCAGAGTCTGGTCTCAAGACCAACTCAGTAAGAATGCTTATCATCAGCATGCAGAGGGTAAGCCTATCTCTGGACAACCTTTAGTTCACGTCATGAGAGGTTTGCTTTTGTCAAAACCCTCTGTCAAACCTCCGCCAGTGTCATGGGATCTCAACGTCATTCTCACCCAGCTGATGAAAGCTCCTTTAGAGCCACTGAATTCCTGCCATCTCAAGTACTTGACCTGGAAGTTCATTTTCTTGGTGGCTCTTACTTCAGCTCTTAGGATCAGTGAGCTTCAGGCCCTAGTAGTGGATGCATCTTATACTAAGTTCCATCACAACAGGGTGGTCCTCCGCACCCTAAGTTCCTGCCGAAGGTGGTGGAGTTCCATCTGAACCAGTCGATTGTGTTGCCAGCATTTTTTCCCCGTCTTCATGCCCACCCTGGCGAAAGCAGCTTGCACAACTTGGACTGCAAGAGTGCATTGGCCTCTTACGTGGAGCGGACGAAGCCCTTCAGACAATCCGCCCAGTTGTTTGTTGCTTTTGATCCCAACAGGAGGGGAGTCGCCATCGGGAAAACACACAGTCTTCAGTTGGCTAGCAGATTGCATTTCCTTCACTTATGTCCAAGCTGGGCTGACTCTGGAGGGCCATGTCACGGCTCATAATGTTAGAGCCATGGCTGCGTCGGTGGCTCACTTAAAGTCAGTCTCCTTTGAAGAGATTTGCATAGCTGCAATGTGCTCTTCAGTCCACACATTCACTTCACACTACTGCCTTGAGCAGGATACCCAATGCGACAGTCAGTTTGGGCATTTGGTGCTGCAGAATCTATTTGGGGTTTAGAATCCAACTCCACCCACCTAGGCCCGTTTTTATTCTGTTCCAGCCTGCACTCTCATACTAGTTGTATATAGTTTCAGGTTAATCTACATTATGTCCTTGCTGTTGCGAGGCCCAATTGACCAATGTTTATTGTTTTGGCTGAGCCTGGATGCTAGGGATACCCTATGTGTGAGAATAATTCAGTCTGCTTGTCCTCGGAGAAAGAGAAGATAGTTACCTGTAGCCGGTAATCTCCAAGGACAGCAGGCTGATTATTTTCACAATTCCGCCCACCTCCCCTTGGAGTTGTTTATTTGTTTATGCTTTTGAACTTAACTGAGGAATGCGCTCGCGTGGCGGGAAGTCAGCCTGCGCATGCGCAGTGCGCCGCTGCATGCACACTAGAAGGCTCTGGCAAATCTTTTTACTTTTTGCTATGTCTTATGCCGATTCCCGGGCCAGCGCAGATCGCCAACCCATGTGTGAGAATAATCAGCCTGCTTGTTCTCGGATAATACCTGCTACCTTAAGTATCTTCGCTTTCCTGACTTTACCCCTAAGCGTACCCCCCTGCAACCTCCATTTATGTCCTCTAGTTCTACCGCCTCCACGTCTCTGGAAGACGGTTAGTTTGTATACTAATACCTTTCAAGTACATAAATGTCTGTATCATATCTCCTCTCTCTCTACTTTCCTGTACTGTATACATATTCAGGTCCAGTTTTTTCTCATGATGAAAACCCTGTAGCATTTTTGTCACCTTCCTCTGGACGGCCCAAAGTCTTTTTATGTCCTTAAAGAGACTCCAATTGGGACATCACCAGTGACTTGTGTGTTTAGTGGAAAAATACTTCAATTTTGTTTTAAATATGCTACCTCTTAGTTTCATGGAACATTCCTTAGTCTTGGTATTCTTTTTAAAGGGTTAAAAAAACATTTATTATTTACCTTTTGGATCCCACTACCTTATTGTCTCACAGCAAAACCTCTCCTGACATTTTGGGTTTAAGGCCTTCAGTAGCAGGACATAGTCCAAAATATAGCTTTGCACAATATAAATAGTCTAATTATTGTGGTGTGATCTTGTTTAAGATGATATCCCATGACTCTCCAATTTCTTCTGGAGTCTTTCATGAGGTACTTTGTCAAACGCCTTTTGAAAATCCAGATACACAATATCAACCGGCTCACCTTTATCCACATGTTTGTTCACTCCTTCAAAGAAATGTAATAGATTGGTGAGGCAAGATTTCCCTTCACTATATCCATGTTGGCTTTGTCTCATTAATCCATGCTTTTGAATATGCTCTGTAATTTTGTTCTTTATAATAGTCTCTACCATTTTGCCCAGCACCAATATCAGGCTCACCGGTCTATAATTTCCCGGATCACCTCTGGAACCTTTTTTAATGATTGGCTTTACATTGGCTACCTTCCAATGTTCTGGTACCACACTCGATATTAAAGATAAATTACATATTACTAACAATAGTTCCGCCAGTTCATTTTTCAATTGTATCAGGACTCTGGGGTGAATACTATCCGGTCCAGGAGATTTGCTACTCTTCAATTTGTCAAATTGCCCCATTACATCCTGTAAGTTTATAGACATTTCATTTAGTTTCTCCAACTCGTCAGCTTTGAATACCATTTCTGGAACAGGTATCTCTCCCAAATCTTCCTCAGTGAAGAACGAAGCAAAGAATTCATTTAATCTCTCCACTATGGCTTTGTCATCCTTGATTGCCCCTTTTACCCCTCAGTCATCTAGCGGTCCAACCAATTTTTTTGCTGGCTTCTTGCTTTTAATATGCGTAAAAAAAAACATTTTTACTATATGTTTTTGCCTCCAACACAATCTTTTTTTTCAAAGTCCCTCTTTGCCTTCCTTATCAGCGCTTTGCATTTGACTTGACATTCCTTATGCTGTTTCTTATTATTTTCAGTCGGTTCCTTCTGCCATTTTCTGAAGGATTTTCTTTTAGCTCTGATAGCTTCCTTCACCTCACTTTTTAACCATGTCAGCTGTTGTTTGGTCTTCCTCCCTCCTTTTTTAATACACGGAATATATTTGGTCTGGGCTTCCAGGATGGTATTTTTGAACAGCATCCACGCCTGATTTAAATTTTTGACCCTCGTAGCTACTCCTCTAAGTTTTTTTTTTGTTTTTTTTTTTCACCGTTCTTCTCATTTTATCATAGTCTCCTTTTTGAAAGTTAAATGCTAACATATTGGATTTCCTGATTATACTTACTTCAAAGCTAATATCAAATCCAATCATATTATGATCACTGTTATCAAGCGGCCCCATCACTATTACCTCCCGCACCAGATCATGTTCTCCACTAAGGACTAGGTCTAGAATTTTTCCTTCTCTTGTTGACTCCTGTACCAGCTGCTCTTGTTGGCATGATAATTCTATGGATAACAGGGTTATAAGCCACCTCAATCAACGAATGGAACAAAATCCCCGTACTTATTACAGCAAGATGACCCCCCACCCCCCCACCATCTGGAAAGACCATACTATAAAAACAAAAACAAACAAGAGATCAACACCCTATCCAATACCAAAAAAGATAAGCACAAATAACAATCGCAATGGCCACAACATCAAAAAAGATAGAGTGCACAGACATTGACAAACTGTTAAGTACACCAACATCAACATTGATACATATATACCCATTCCTATAGGTTACATAAATGTGAGATCAGCGGTTAACAAGTCAACCATAATTAGAGACTGGATTGAAACCAAGTAATGAAGTATTCATAACAGAAACGTGGCTGCAAATGCGATACGACCCAGTACTGCTTGACTTGTGCCCACTGGGATATGAAATAACACATATCAACAAAACTAAAAAGAAAGGAGACGGGGTCTCCTTAATATACAAATCCTTCTTTTGCGAATATATATCCCCTGCGATTGAAATCATGGCATGCAAAATCATAGACTCAACGTCAACTGATCAATTTTGCAGTATACTTTTCTACCACCCACCTGGAAGATGGTCCAACGCCCAAGATGACTTCATGGACTTCATTTCAAACCTATGCACAAACTTCTCAAATGTGTTCTTACTAAGTAGTATCAATCTACATCTAGCCAAGCAAAATTATGCCAACACCAGGCTTCTAACAAACTTCTGAACCAATGGAACTTCAAAACGGTACCAATCCCTTCATCGCAAGTAAAAGGTCACCAATTAGACTTACTAGCTTACAGACTCTTAGCCAATAACAACAAACATATAATAGAGAATCATAACTGGGCAGAGGTGCCATGGTCAGACCATAACAAACTCACCTTCACACATAAATGGAAAGAGAACGGCAAATCAGAGACCCAAGGACACCACACACTGCCCTAACCAGAGGAAAAGTGGACAGCCATTGCTTCTGGTCAACAGTGATGAATGACCAAACAAACATAATACCCACCAACATTCACTTCATGAGAAACTGGGATGAACTAAGTGGAAACACACTAAATGAAATAGCACCACTCAAAACTAAAACTAAGAGGAAACGACAACCGCGCCCCTGCTTCAACGAGGAACTATCAGAGATTCAAAAACTGTGCAGGAAACTGGAAAGAAAATGGTCCAAAAACAAATCAGACATGAACAAAACCACATGGAGAAAAGCCCTAAGCAAGTACAAACGCACCACAAACACACCATAAAAAGAGCCAAAGTGGAATACTATAGCACGTACTTGCACACAGAAGAGATAAACACGAAAAAATATAAGAACTAATGAAAAATGTACTGAACTCAAATGCTCTGCTAACGTCAAACGAAAAACCACCAACAGCAGACGAGCTTGCACAATATTCCGAAGAAAAAAAATCATAAAAATAAGATCAAACCTAGCTGCAACACAAACAACACTCATAGATTTCCTACACAAATGTGAAATCAATGAGGACAACATCAAGGCAGACAGAATCTGGTCCTCCTTTAAGATACCAACAACCAGCTCAGTTAAAGTGCTACTGACAAAATATGCACACGCCAATTGCCTACTAGACAGCTGCCCAAACTACATGATGGAAAACCCACCAGATTGGTTCATCAAATGCTTAACATATAGAATACATGTTCTTGTAAATAAGAGATTAATGCACAGATGTTTGAGTAACTCTAATTGTAGAGGGGGGGGGGGGGAAGAGGTTAATAGTTGGTAGGATTAAGTAAAAGGATGATGTGGCAGTTTTCGCAGTGTTTCTGACTCTATCCAGATAAATGTACCTATGGTTATTGTGAATGTATGATTGAAGGTGTTACCATCATCAATAAAATTTATTTGAAATAAAAAAATAGAATACATGTTCTCGAAAGGCCGTTTCCCTTCTGACAAGGGCAACATCATACTCCAGTCCCTAAAGACCCAGAAAGATCAGTGAACACACCACTGCTGACAAAAACAATGGAGTAACTAGTAACACAACAATTAATGGAATACCTAGAGGGGCATAATCGAACGCGAACGCCCATCTCCATGGGCGTCTATGTCCGAAAATGGGTATGTGAAGAGGCGGGACAGACCGTATTATCGAAAAAGATGGGCGTCCATCTTTTGTTTCGAAAATACGGTTTGGAGGACCAAATGCCATGGATTTGGTCCCTTCTGAGATGGGCAGGGGTTTTGTTTTTTGCGATAATGGAAACTAAAAATGCCCAGCTCAGAAACGTCCCAATCCAAGCCATTTGGACGTGGGAGGGACAAATGTACAACACTACCATAGCTCTTAGGGCTGAAGGGGGCAACTACATGTGGGTACAGTGGGTTTTAGAGGCCTCCCATTTACCACCACAAGTATTACGGGTGGGGAGGATGGGCCTGGGTCTGCCTGCCTGAAGTGCACTGCAGTACCCACTAAAAGTGCTCCAGGGACAGGACTTGTTGCTGGTGTATAACCTTGGCACAGCAGTTCACACCTGAAGACTAATCTCACTGAAAACGTCCTTTATTTGAATAAGCACCTTTACTCACAGTTAACTGCAGATCACAGGTTGTGCCCCACTGGCAAAGAGTCTCGCTGGTACTGAGATTAGCAGTAGGTCAGAGCTGGCAGAATGGTGTACAATGCCCTCTTTCAGCAATATTCAAGGTAAGAACTAAGTTCTGTAATGTGGCTAACACATGAAAGGGATCTAAAAGTGTCTTACACAAATAGCCACTACCTCATGGACTACCGGAAACAAAACAGGGCACACTCTGACCCAGTAAGCAGAGGGAAAAGCACCATGGGAGTAGAGCCTACCAACTACCAACATCGTGAGCATTTAACACAAGCTAGTGGAATCACGGAGCCAAATACCCTACACCCACCACAATGCATTGCTGATGTGACTTTGCTCACCCGAGACCCACATCAGAACCAGGGAAAGGCTGTCAAGAGGATAGAACACATTCTGCTGTCATGGAGGTGGGTATGGCATTTGAGGCTGGCATACAGGCTGGGGAAAAAAGTTTGTAAAGTGGGTTTTTGTTGGTGGGAGGGGGTTAGTGACCACTGGGGGAGTCAGGGGAGGTCATCCCTGATTCCCTCCGGTGGTCATCTGGTCAGTTGGGGCACATTATTGGGACTTGGACCTGAAAAAAAAGGGTCCAAATAAAGCGGACCAAATTCACATCCAAAACGCCCTTCTTGTTTCGATTATCAGCTAAAGACGCCCATCTCTTGTCGGCCGATAACCACGCCCCAGTCCCGCCTTCACCACACCTCCGACACGCCGCAGTGATCTTTGTTCGTCTCCGTGACGGACTGCAGTTGAGGACGCCAAAAATCGGGTTTCGATTATACCGATTTGGGCGCCCACGGGAAACGGACACCCATCTCCCGATTTGGGTCGAAATATGGGCGTCTTTCTCTTTCGAAAATAAGCTGGCTAGTGCACTATTCAGACCTTCACAGCTCTCAATCAGTCTTCAGACTATGCTATAGCACTGAAACAGTCATAGCCACCCTGATCACAAAATTCAGAAGAATAATAAGCCAAGGCCAGTCAGTATTACTACCACAAATCAATATGTCAAGCACCTTTGACCTAGTAGATCACACAGTACTAATGACCCTTCTCAACAACATAGGAATAATTGGAGCAGTAGCAGCCTGGTTCAGCAGTTTTCTAAGAACTAGATCTACATTGTCAAGCTGTCCAATTCATTTTCAGCCTCTTGGATCCCTGAGTATGGGGTCCCTCGGGGTTCCCTGATATCACCAATATTATTCAATGTTCTGATGGCTGCATTTGACAAGAAACTGAAAAAAATGGGTTTAAACCCTTTCATATATGCAGACGATGTCACCTTTCAACAACAGCATCACAGAGATACTGGATAAGGCCAAAAAAGGACTCGACCTCATGAAATATTAGGCCACAACTGTCAAATGTAAACTGAACCGAGACAAAACCAAACTCCTGGTTTTATCCAGTCAGCACAATCCCACTACTTACCAAAACATCATAATAGATCAACAATATTGCACAATCAAAACACAAATAAAAATACTAGAAAGGGATCTGGGAGTCATCATGGATAAGATGTTAAAATCTTTTGCTCAGTGTGCTGCGGCGGCTATGAAAGCGCACAGAATGTTGGGTAATATTAGGAAAGGGATGGAAAACAAACACAAGGATGCAGTGATTGGTCGTCATTTTTAATTCAAAGCGATGCCCTTCGGCCTAGCCACAGCGCCTCAGACCTTTTCCAAGCGCCTGGTAGTAGTGGTGGCCTATCTCAGGAAGGAAGAGATTCAGGTCCATCCCTATCTAGACAACAGGCTTGTGCGGGTGTCTTCTTTCGAGGAGAGTTGGTGGGCATCCGACATAGTGGTCGGATTGCTTCAGTCGCTTGGTTGGGTGATCAACTTTCCGAAGTGCAGCCTAACACTTTCCCAAACGCTGGAATACTTGGGGGTGTGCTTTGATACCCGAACAGGGATAGGTTCTCTTCCTTCAGCTCGAGCACAGCGGTTATAGGCTCAGTTACGAGCGCTGTTTCAAATTCTGAACCCGCTGTCTTGGGACTATGTACAAGTTCTAGGTTCCATGGCCTCCACTGTTGGTCTCCGCTTTCGGAAGATTACGAGGTTCGGGTGCCATGTTCGGCCCGTCTTCGCACAATCATGCACTGGTGGTTCATTCAAAAGAATCTAGTGTTGGCCATTCCTCTGGCAACCCCGGACTGGAAGATAGTGACCACGGATGTGTCACTGGCTGGCTGGGGGGCTCATTGCCTGCAACAGACAGCCCAAGGCGTTTGGACTTCAACAGAGGCGTCATGGTCCATCAACCGCTTGGAGTACAGGTGATTCATCTGGCCCTTCAGGAGTCTCTGTCTCTTCTCCGTGGTTGCCCAGCTTTCGAACTCATTGCCAGAGGATGTGGTTTCAGCGGTTAGTGTGCCTGGGTTTAAAAAAGGGTTGGGCAAGTTCCTGGAGGAAAAGTCCATTGAGGGAGACACGGGAAAAAGCAACTGCTTGTTCCTGAGATCAGTAGCATGAACCTTGCTACTATTTGGGATTCTGTCAGGTACTTGTGACCTGAATTGGCTACTTCTGGAAGCAGGATACTGGGCTACATGGACCACTGGTCCAACCCAGTATGGCTGTTCTTATGTTCATATTACAAATAGCAACATGAAATCAGAAATCAAGTGTTTATTTTGGTAGGATTTAGCACAGTAGAGCCCCAGATTATTTGAATTTAAATCGCTCTTAGGCTGAATAGAAATAATGTATTTGGGGCTGAATCGAATACGAATATTTGGTACAGCACTAGTTGCAATCATGCCATAAGGATTTACTGGCTGCAAAGCAGTTGTTTCCTTGAGCCAAAACAAATCTTCTCTCTAATTCTTGGGGCAGCTGCACAGATACTTAGAATATTGTGTTCAGTTTTTGGAGGCCGAATCTTGCTAAAGATGTAAAAAGACTGGAAGCGGTGCAAAGAAAAGCCACAAAAATGGTATGGGATTTGCGTTGCAAACCGTACGAGGAGAGACTTGCTGACCTGAACATGTATACCTTGGAGGAAAGGAAAAACAGGGGTGACATTATACAGACGTTCAAATATTTGAAATATGTTAATCTGCAAACAAACTTTTTTTGGAGACGAGAAGGCAGTAGAACTAGAGGACGTGAATTGAGGTTGAAGGGGGGCAGACTCAGGAGTAATGTCAGGAAGTATTTTTTCACAGAGAGGGTGGTGGATATGCGGGAGGTGGTGGAGATGAAAATGGTAATGGAATTCAAACATGGATGGGATAAACACAAAGGAATCCTGTTTAGAAGGAATGGTTCCACGAAATCTTAGCGGAGATTAGGTGGTGACGCCGGTAATTGGGAAACAAAACGGGAGC